>NC_092145.1:59696675-60020004 GCF_043159975.1 Macaca nemestrina
CTCAGTGGGATGTGTACGTAGCAGATAAAATACTGGACAACAAGGTAACCTGGAGAAAAGTGGAAACATCATATAATTTTAAGGAATAATAATTGGTACATTAGTAATATGATATTTTAAATTTAAAAATTGCTAATTCATTCTGTACTATATATTTGAACAGTTTCACTGCAGAAGGCTCTATTTTCTCCCGATCATGGATGTTGGTCCTGTCTTGGAAATCAGAAAATAAACAATAAGTAACTTATTTTCACATTATATGTATAATATTCCCATATTGTTAGTCTTCTCAAAGATCTAATACATTTCACAATTCTCCTAATTAGGAAAATTGAAATGTTCAGACATCTTAAATAATTTTAAAGCAATTATTGTATGGAAAATAAATTGCCTTTCTTGACCTTTAACGCAATATATTTTTAGCTGGATAACTTGTGTGACATTCCAGTTTAATAAACCTTTTAAATAAATAGAAAACATAAATAAGGAAGATGAAAGTTTAAATGGTTTTATAGATGTTTGATCCTCTGTATTGCAATTTTACATAGTAGGGCCATAGAAGATGTCAGGAATGCTTTGTTTATAGTGCTGTTGAAAAACAGGCTCTGAGGCTTCTAACTAATGCATATATTAATTGAGCAAAAAATAGAAGGTTTAGAGTGAAACCAGAATATTATCACTCTAAGTGTCATCCATTTTAGTGTCACATGCTTTGTTATAATAGAAACTACACTCTACCTTATCAAATAATTAAATTTTGATACAGCCATTAAAACTTGATGTCACTGAATGTGGATTGAAAGTATCAAAGAAGAACACATGCAGTAGTATCATCTTTGTGGCAATATAAGGCACAAAATACTACACATGTTTAACAGAAGTATTGAAATTGCAGTGAAAGGAATCCCATATAGAAGCAAAAATTCTAACGTAATTTTAATATTACTTGCAACAAGGGACAGATTGAAATGTAATTAGAACCCTATTTGTGAAAATGCAAGGAGAAGCAATGAAAATAGGAAAAATATTTTTATGGGTAAAGCATTCGTGTGTCAAGTGTCAGTCCAACATCGGTCAAGCAAGCTGATTGGCAACCAACTAATTGAATTGATTAAAATTTAATGAGTTGTTTTAGTGTTTCTATCAACATAGCTCAAGTGTTAATTGACAAAGTTATACCATGCTCAAGAGGTATGTTGCAGAGGAGTGTTCAGGCTTTGAAGTCTTAAAGACCTGGAATTGAATCGCACCTAACTCCACTAGTTAATACTTCATGATGTTGAGCAAATTGCTTCGTTTCTCTGAGCTTCAGTTTCCTTATTTGTAAAGTACATCTGAAAGCACTTTCCTAAGAGCGCTCTAATGCCTTATTCCTACAATACATACTTTATAATCAGTTTAGTCATGTCCACATATTGCAGTTGTGTTAAATTGATAATCATTTAGACTAAAAGTACCATGTAGCTGAACAACCAGTGGGCTAAAAATTGAATGTGCTATTTTTAACAAATACTTCCCCCCTGTGGACCTGGATTTATCCATACCATACAATTAGGAGGGAGAAATAGATAGTCTTCAAATTCATACTCTTCTTAAAGTACACAAAATAGTTATATATTGGTAGCTCTGTGGAATAACAGCTATTTGATGAACATCTTTTCTTTGACCTTACATTATTAAGTCCCTTATATATATTACCTTACCTTTTAAGAGCTGCAAGTACATTGTAAATGTTTGATCAGTTACATACATATTCAATTGTGTACAAATCATAAGCATATAACTTAATGAATTTTTACAAAGTTTGTGTATTGTGTAATCAGCATCCAAATTAAAGAAAAAAAAATATTGGGATAGCCTCTCCCCAAAACTCTTAAGCTGCATCACATTATTTATTTATTTATTTATTTATTTTTAAGAGGATCTCACTGTGTCACTCAGGCTGGAGTGCATTATAGATCATTGCAACCTGGAAATCCTGGGCTCAGATCCTCCTGCCTCAGCCTCCTAAGTAGCTGCGACGACAAGCACGTGTCATCATGTCTGGCCAATTTAAAAAAAAAAAATGTTTAGTAGAGACAGGGTCTTGTTATTTTGCTCAGGCTGGTCTTGAAATCCTGGACTCAAACAATGTTCCTGCCTTGGCCTCCAAATGTGCTAGAATAATAGGTGTGAACCATCATACTCGGTCTACATTGTTGTTCATTCCAATGTGGTCATTTGAAGGAATAAAAGAATATTAAATAGAGATAATGTTAACCCAAATAACAAGGTCTGGAAAGTTAATTCTGAAATTCTCACCTTTAACCTGAATTAGAAACAGTGGACCTACAGATAATGCTGTTAAGGGAGTGGTGATCGATTGCAATATTTCCCATACCCAATTCGCTCATGGTTTTTTTCTTTTTTTCAAGTTGCGTTTACCTGCAAAAAATTCTGGCAGAGCAAACTTTGGGAATGTAATACTGATAGTCACAAGATTACCTAATGAAATTTTAATGGGCTCAGATTATTTCTTTAAATATAAAACTTCTTTCAACTCTAGTTAGGCATATGGAATTCTCAGCACAAATAGTCTGTTTTTGTTATTGTTTTCCTCACCATCCAAGTAGCAATGACATGGGAAATATCTCAGGGTGAATTCAAAGAATCAAAGTAAACCTATGCTTGTCAAAGAATATCTATTAGTGGTATCTTGTCTTTCCAATTTTATGAAGTGTGGCCTTGCTCAGTGTTGATTTGAAGAAATGATTCTTAGCCTGTGCATTCATTTAAAGAAAATGTTATGCCTCTTGTTGTGGCTGTGTCAGAAATTTCTGAATATTGTATCTCAGTGATATCCAATATCTAGCTGTTTTGAAATGTTTTAATTGACTGAATACTTCAAATTCATCAAGACACTCAGCACTGTAGACAGTCATGTACCCACCTATATTTTTTCTCTTCTTCCTTTTTTTTTATTGTCAAGTGACAATAAATTATATAATTGTGTATATGTGTACCTATAGGTGTTTTTTGTTGTTGTTGTTGAGACAGGGTCTCACTATGTTGCCCAGGTTGGAGTACAGTGCAGATGTGCTCATCATGCACTACAACCTTGAACTCCTGAGCTCAAGGTATCCTTCTGCCTCCTCCTCTACAGTAGTCCTAGTAGCTAGTACTACAGGCTCACGCCACCATGCCTGGCTTCCTGTGGGTTTTTATAGATGTGTGTTGTGTGTTGGAATTGGTGGTATGACAGGAAATCAAATAGACGTGAGAGTAGAAGGGGTCCTGGTTAAAAGATGAGAAGGTGCTGCTTCAAACCGGATTAAAAACAAAATTCATACGGGTACTTTGGAAAGTCTTTTCGTGGTAGGTTGGTAGTTGTTCTTTCTGTACTATGCAACTCTTTGAAGCTCACTATTTCAGTTTTCCAAGGGAAGTTTGTGAATAAAACTCAATTTAAGCTGCAAAGATCCCCTGACTCCTTTATGATGGCCTAGTTCTACCCTTTCCAATTCAAGATTATGTGTTGTGAAAAACATCAGTTGTGCCTATTTATTTAGTTTATTGACTCCTTCGAGGATACAGTCTTATATATTCAGAAAATTAAAATACAGTTTATTTTTAATGATTCATTAAATGGTATCTGAACAGATAAAAGACTACTTGGGGACCTATTCTAAATTATCCAGTTTATTCTATTAGTTTTGCTTTCTTTTTATTTTGTGCTTTTGCTTCCATCTCTTCCAGATCCTCTTCAGTATGTCAAACATTGATTTATTTTTCTTTTTTTTATTATGCTTTAAGTTCTAGGGTACATGTGCACAATGTGCAGGTTTGTTACATATGTATACATGTGCCATGTTGGTGTGCTGCACCCATTAACTCATCTTTTACATTAGGTATTTCTCCCAATGCCATCCCTCCCCCCTCCCCCCACTTCACGACAGGCCTCAGTGTGTGATGTTCCCTTTCCTGTATCCAAGTGTTCTCATTGTTCAATTCCCACCTATGAGTGAGAACATGCGGTGTTTGGTGTTCTGTTCTTGTGATAGTTTGCTGAGAATGATGGTTTCCAGCTGCATCCATGTCCCTACAAAGGACACAAACTCATCCTTTCTTATGGCTGCATAGTATTCCATGGTGTATATGTGCCACATTTTCTTAATCCAGTCTGTCACTGATGGACATTTGGGTTGATTCTAAGTCTTGGCTATTGTGAATAGTGCAGCAATAAACATATGTGTGCATGTGTCTTTATAGCAGCATGACTTATAATCCTTTGGGTATATACCCAGTAATGGGATGGCTGGGTCAAATGGCATTTCTAGTTCTAGATCCTTGAGGAATCACCACACTGTCTTCCACAATGGTTGAACTAGTTTACATGAAAAAATGCTCATCATCACTCGCCATCAGAGAAATGCAAATCAAAACCACAATGAGATACCATCTCACACCAGTTAGAATGGTGATCATTAAAAAGTCAGGAAACAACAGGTGCTGGAGAGGATGTGGAGAAATAGGAACGCTTTTACACTGTTAGCGGGACATTGATGTTCTTTAGGAGGACATGGCTGTGTTCTCCTTGAAGCAATTGCCTAAGGGAAACAAGTCTTTAAGGAATTGTTGAAGATTAAGTGTTTGTATGAAAAAAAGTCTTCCTATGGGAAAAAGCATCCTGTTATGTGTGGGGAATAAAAATATTTAGAAATAGCCCCCTCAGTAGAAGAAACATAAAATGTTTTGATGAAAGAGCTAAAAACAGAATTACAATTTGACCCACCAATCCCATTAGTGGGTATATACCCAAAGGAATATAAATCGTTCTATCATAAAGACACATGTATTTGTATGTTTATTGCAGCACTATTCACAATAGCAAAGACATGGAATCAACCTTAATGCCCACCAGTAGTAGATTGGATAAATAAAATATCATACATATACACCATGGAATACTATAAAGCCATAAAAAGAATGAGATCATGTCCTTTGCAGGAACATGGGTGGATCTGGGGGCCATTATCCTCAGCAAACTAATGCAGGAACAGAAAACCAAGCAACTCATGTTCTCACTTATAAGTGGGAAGTAAATGATGAGAGCACATGGACAGATAGAGGGGAACAACAGACACTAAGGCCTATCAGAGGGTGAAAGGCGGTAGGAGGGAGAGGATAAGGAAAAACAACCAATGGGTGCTAGACTTAATACCTGGGTGAAAGGATAATCTGTGCAACAAACCCAATGACACAAGTTTACCTATGTAACAAACTTGCACATATACTCCTGACCTTAAAATACAAGTTAATTTTAAAAAAATACAAAAATCTGTTTTGTTGTTGTTTTCTTTAAAATTTTATAAATGTTGCTGACCTTCAACTATGGAAACCTTTTGAAAATAACAAAAACCATATATATGGGTTCCAGCCAGGGATCTTAACAACTTAGAAAAATATGCTTCTTATAAAATGTTTGATTGATTGCTTTGGGAAATTGTTTTGTCTTATTGCATTAAAGGCGTTCTGTAGCTAGCTGGTTAATCAGTGCTTAAAATGGCATCAAAGATTTTATTTGCCTAAGTTTTCAAGCTGCTCTGCTGGCTGCTGGATTTCACCAACTTATAAGTAATTTTAAGTGTCTAGGTTTTTTTGTGCTTGTTTCATCATTTCTCCCTGAACTCTTTCTTACTTTCCCATGAATTTTCTTGTTTCAGTATCCTTGAGTGCAAAACTATGTGGTTTTATTTTAGAAGGTTTGCTAACTTCCATAAAACTTAATTTCTTATTTTGGTTGCACACTGTACTGCAAACAAAACTATTTAATTTTGAATTGAATAACTCATCACATTTTGCATGTTGGCCTGTAACTTCTATGTCAAAAAGGCTTGGTAGAATAAAATTTTTTTTGCCTGGTTGATTTTGCCACTTAATATTTGTTTAAACTACATTTTTGCTTGGAGCAGTTTTAAATTATGGGGGAATGCTCTGTCAGGTATAATCTCTTTTTTTAATGTTCCTATAAAACTACTATAAGTTGTTAAGGAATGCTCCTAAAATTAGAGAAGTTTTCACCAACATTTCTTTGGCCATTAACAGAGAAGTTGAATCCTTGAGGAAACTGGGTAAGTAAAATTACAACGCAATGAAAAAGACATGAAAATTAAGGTCATAAGTATAGATAGACCAACCAAATCACACTAAAGAGAATAAGAAATTAGTATGTAAAGGAGTAAGTGAAAATATGTTTAGAGACAGAGTAATATCAGTCATCTGTCTGAGGTAATCATGGTATTACTACCATCAATGCTAACTTTGTTGGCATTCTTTGATGAAATATAGTTTCAAACTTTATATGGTTTTCAATCTGCAACTAATCTGGGGGAGAGATAGAATGGACAACATGGTCCTAATTATAACACTGTATCATACCAGAAAGGGAAGATGGAAGTTTAAAAATAAGAAACAAACAAACGAAAAAAACACCACCACCGTATCAGAGTAGCTGCTGTTATGTTTTCAGCAATTATAGAGACATATAATAGCCAATGTCTAAAGAAATGCCATCAAATTCAAAATTCATATAAATCACATGGATTTGTCTTTACAAATTAAGTATATATATATTTCAAAACATATTACATATATACATATACATTATGTGTACATACATGCATAGAGATATATTTCAATTGAATTGAAGTTTTCTTGGCAGTCAAGACACAAGAAATCAGATAAAGAAGGTATGAATCTTCTCTCAACTTTCTAATTATTTTGAAAATAAACCTGCTTTATCTTTACATAATGGCAGTTGATAGGAAAAAGATTCATTTATTCACAAAATAGTTATAGAATAGGTAAAAAATATACTGCTAAAAATACTGCCTTTAAGGTTTTTCAAATTCAACCATTAAAAACTATCAGCCCTTGATGATCCTATGACACAATCAGGTACACTCCATTCTTTGTTTTTATATTAGTTGAAAATAGGAGAATCATTGAAAAGCGAGGAAAGAGAAGAAAATGCGCACTTAGTTTCTGGACTTTATTGAAAGTCTCTGTATGTCTTCAGAAACCCACTGATAGGCTGTTCTATGACTCCCTTGGCAGATTAGGCATCTCATGATCCACAGTAATTGCCAAGCACTATTGGCTAATAATTGTGCCATTAATCTACGCCAGCAGTGTAACTATTGTGATCCCTGTGCCATGCTAAGAATAGCTGTTTCATCTAACATTTTGAAAGTGGGAAATAATTAAGTCCTAGCCAGAGCAATTAGACAAAAGGAAAAAAAAAAAAAGGGCATCCAAGTTGAAAAGAAAGAAGTCAAGTTATCCTTTTTTGCAGATGATATAATCTTATATTTAGAAAAACCTAAAGACTCCACCATAAGACTATCAGAACTGATAAATTCAGTAAATTTGCAGGATACAAAATCAACATAAAACATTAGTAGCATTTCTATATGCCAACAGTGAACAGTCTGAAAAAGAAATAAAAAAGTAATCACATTTACAATAGCTACACATACAATTAAATACCTAGAAATTAACTTAATGAAATAAGTCAAAGATCTCTACAAAGAAAACTATAAAACACTGATAAAGAAATTGAAGATGACACAAATAATGTAAAATATTCCATGTTAAAGAATTGGAATATTCAATATTGTTAAAGTGTCTATACTACTGAAATCAAACTGTAGATTCAATGCAACCCCTGTCAGAGTACAAATGACATTTTTTATAGAAATAGAAAAACAATCCTAAAATTTACATGAAACCCCGAAAGAACCAGAATACCCAAAGCTATGTTAAACAAAAGAAGAGAAGTGGAGGAATTACATTACCTGACTTCAAATTATACCACAGAGGTATAGTAACCAAAAGAGCATGGTACTGGCTTTAAAACAGACACATAAGCCAATGGAAGAGTATAGAGAACCCAGGAAGAAATCCATACACCTAAAGTGAACTCATTTTTTTGACCAAGTTGTCAAGAATATACATACGAAAAGACAGTTGCTTCAATAAATGGTACTGAGAAAACTGGATATCCATATGCAGAAGAATGAAATTTGATCTTTAGCTCTAACCATGTAAAAATCAAATCAAAATGCATTAAAGACATAAATCTAATACAACAAACTACAAAACTACTGTAACAAAACATTGGCGAAACTCTCCAGCACATTGGTGCAGGCAAAAATTTATTGAAAAATACCCTACAAGCACAAGCAACCAAAGCAAAAAGGGACGAATGGGATTACACCAAGTCAAAAAGCTTCTGCACGCAAAGGAAACAGTCGGCAAAGTAAAGAGACAACCCACAAAATGGGAGAACATATTAGCAAACTACCCATCTGACAAGGAATGAATAACCATAACATATGAGGAGCTCGAACAACTCTGTAGGAGAAAAGCAAATAATCAAATAAAAAACTTGGGTAAAAGGTTTGAATAGACATTTCTCAAAGGAAGACATACAAATGGTGAACAGGGTATAAAAAAGATGCTCAACATCAAGGGCCATTAGAGAAATGAAAATCATAACTACAATGAGATATCATTTTCGGCCAGTTAAAATGGCTTATATTCAAAAGACAGACAAGAACAGATGGCAGTGAGGATGTGAAGAAAAGAGAACCCTTGTACACTGTTGGTGGGAATGTAAATTAGTACAATCACTATGGAGGACAGTTTGGAAGTTCCTTAAAAAACTGAAAATAGATCTGTTATACAATCCAACAATCTTACTGCTGCAGATATATTTATATATTAATTTTACTTTAAGTTCTGGGATACAAGTACAGAATGTGTAGGTTTACCACATAGGTATACATGTGCCATGGTGGTTTGCTTAACGTATCAGCCTGTCATCTAGGTTTTAAGCCCTGCATGCATTAGCTTTTTGTCCTAGTGCTCTCCCTCCCCTCACCTCCCATCCCCCAACTGGCCCTAGTGTGTGTTGTTTCCCTTCCTGTGACCATGTATTCTCATTGTTCAAATCCCACTTATGAGTGAGAACATGCAGCGTTTGTTTTCTGTTCCTGTGTTAGTTTGCTGAGGATGATATCTTCCAGTTTCATCCATGTCCCTGCAAAGAACATGATCTCATTCCTTTTAATGGCTGCATAGTATTCCATGGTGTATATGTACCACATTTTTTAATATCCAGTCTATCATTGATGGGCATTTGGGTTGGTTCTATGTCTTTGCTGTTGCAAATACTGTTGTAATAAACATACGTGTACATGTGTCTTTATTGGATAATAATTTGTATTCCTTTGGGCATATACCCAGTATTGCGATTGCTGAGTCAAATGGTATCCCTGGTTCTAGATCTTTGAGAAATCGCCAACTGTCTTTCACAGTGGTTGAACTAATTTATATTCCTATCAACAGTGTAAATGATATTTCTCTACAACCTTGCTAGCTTCTATTATTTTCTTGACTTTTTAATAATTGCCATTCTGACTGGCATGAGATTGTATCTCATTGTGGTTTTGATTTGCATTTCTCTAGTGATGAGTTATGTGGAGCTTTTTTTGTGTGTGTTTGTTGGCCACATAAATATTTTCTTTTGACAAGTGTCTGTTCATATTCTTTGCCCACTTTTTGATGTTTTTTTTTTTTTCTTGTAAATTTGTTTAAGGTCCTTGTAGATTCTAGATATTAGACCTTTGTCAGATGGGTAGATTGCAAAAATTTTCTCCCATTCTGTAGGTTGCCTGTTCACTCTGAAGATAGTCTTTTTTTTTGCTGTGCAGAAGCACTTATAGTTTAATTAGATCCCCTGTGTCGATTTTGGCTTTGTTGCAACTGATTTTGGTGTTTTCATCATGAAGTCTTTGCCCATGCCTGTGTCCTGAATGGTATTGCCCAGGTTTTCTTCAAGAGATTTTATGGTTTTGGGTTTTACATTCAAGCATTTAATCCATCTTGAGTTAATTTTTGTATAAGGTGTAACAAAGGGGTCCAGTTTCAGTTTTTTTATATGGCTAGCCAGTTTTCTCAGCACCATTTATTAAATATGGAATCATTTCCCCATTGCATGTTTTTGTCTAGTTTGTCAAAGATCAGTTGGTTGTAGATGTGTGGTGTTATTTCTGAGGTCTCTGTTCTGTTCCATTGGTCTACATGTCTGTTTTGGTACCAGTGCCAAGCTCTTTCGGTTACTGTAGCCTTGTAATATATGTAGAAGTCAGGTAGTGTGATTCCTTCACTGTTGGGTATGTATTTAAAATAAAACAAATTCATATATCAAAGAGATATCTGTACTCCCATATTTGTTGCAGCATTGTTCACAACAACTAAGGTTTGCAAGCAATCTAAGTGTCTGTCAACAGATGAATGGATAACAAAAATGTGGCACTTATACACAATGGAGTACTATTTAGCCATAAAAAAGAATGAGATTCAGTCATTTGCAGCAACATGGATGGAACTAGATGTCTTTACGTTAAGTGAAATAAGCCAGGCATAGAAAGGCAAATTTCACATGTTTTCACTTATTTGTGAGATTTAACAATTAAAACAATTGAACTCATGGAAACAGAGTAGAAGAATGGTTACCAGAGGCTAGGAGGGTTAATGGGTGTGTGAGGTGGGAAAGCGGGAATGGTTCTGTGTCACACCCAAATCTTATCTTGAATTGTAACCCCCATGTGTTGGTGGTGGGGCCCATGGGACATGACTGAATCCTTGGGGTTGACTTACCTCTTGCTGTTATCATGATAGTGAGTGAGTTCTCACGATATTTGATAGTTTAAAAGTGTAATACTTACTCCTTCATGCTTTCTCTCTCCTGCCACCCTGTGAAGAATGTGCTTGCTTCCCCTTCACCTTCTGCTTTGATTTTAAGTTTCCTGAGGCTTCCCTAGCCATGCAGAACTGTAAGTCAATTAAACCTCTTTTTAAAAATAAATGACTCAGTGTTAAGTAGTTCTTCATAGCAGTGTGAAAATGGACTAACACAAAAAATTGGTACCTAGAGTGGGGTAATAGTATAAATATACCAGAAAATGTGGAATTGACTTTGGAATTGGGTAGCAAGCAGAGTTTGGAATGGTTTGGAGGGCTCAAAAGAAGGCAGACAGATGTGAGAAAGTTTGGAATTTCTTAGAGATTTGTTGGATGGTTTTGACCAAAATGCTGATAATGATGTGGACAATGTAGTCCAGGCTGAGATACTCTCAGATGGAGATGAGGAACTTCATAGAAACTGGAGTAAATGTCACTCCTGTTATGCTTTAGCAAAGAGAGATGGTCTAAAATTGGAATTTATGTTTACAAAGGAAGCATAGCATAAAAGTTTGGAAAATTCGCAGCCTGACCATGTAGTAGAAAGGAAAAATCCATTTTCTGGGGAGAAATTCAAGCCAACTTCAGAGATGTGCACAGGTAAAAAGAAACCAAATGTTGAAGAAAATGGGAAAAATGTCTTCAGGACAAGTCAGAGACCTTTGTGCCAGCCCCTCCCATCACAGGCTTGGAGGCCTGGGAGAGAAAAATGGTTTCATGGGCCAGGCCTGGTGCCCCACTGCTCTGTGCAGGCTCAGGACATGGAGCCCTGTGTCCCAGCTGCTCCCACTCCAGCCATGGCTAATTCGGGGCAAGATACAGCTTGGACCATTGCTTCAGAGGACACAAGACCCAAACCTTGGTGACTTCAGCATGGTGTTCAGCCTGTGGGTTTGCAGAAGGCAAGAGTTTGGGAACCTCCACCTAGATTTCAGAGGATGTATGGAAACAAATGTATGTCCAGGTAGAAGTCAGCTCCAGGGGCAGAGCCCTCATGGAAAACTCTACTAGGGCAGTACGGAGGGAAAATGTAGGGTTTCCTATAGAGTTTCACACAGCATTCCCTCTGGGCACTGCCCAGTGGAGCTGTGAGAAGAGGGTCACTGTCTTCTAGACCCCAGAATGGTAGATCCACCAACAACTTGCTTGATGCACCTGGAAAAGTGACAGGCACTCAATAGCAGACTGTGAATGCAGTCGAAGGGGATGTACCCTGCAGAGCCACAGGCGCGGAGCTGCCCATGGCTTTGAGAGCTGACCCCTTGCATCCATGTGGTCTGTATTTAAGACATGGAGTAAAATAAGATTATTTTAGAACTATAAGATTTAATAACTGCCCAGCTGGGTTTTGGACTTGCATGAGGCTTGTAGCCCTTTTGTTTTTCCCATTTTCTACCACTTGTAATGGGTGTATTTACCCAGTGCTTGTAACCCCTTTGTGTTTTGGAAGTAACTAACTTGTTTTTGATTTTACAGACTCATAGGCAGAGGAGTTTTGCTTTGTCTCAGATAAAATTTTGGACTTGGACTTTTGGTTTGATGCTTAAATGAGTTAAGACCTTGTGGACTATTAGGACATGTGTTTTGAAATGTCAGAAGGACATGAGATTCGTGGGGAGCTGGGGCAGAATGTTGTTTGACTCTGTGTCCTGATCCAAATCTCATCTCAAATTGTAATCCCCACATGTTGGTGGAGGGGCCTGGATGCAGGTGATTGAATCCTGAGGGCAGACTTTTCCCTTGCTGTTCTCCTGATAGTGAGGGAATTCTCACCAGATCTGATGGTTTAAAAGTGTGGAACTTCTTCCTTCTCTCTCTCTCTTCTGCTATCATGTAAGGCATGCCTTCTTTCCCCTTCACCTTCTGCCATGATTGTAAGTTTCCTGAGGCCTCCCCAGTCATGCAGAATGGTGAGTCAATTAAATCTCTTTTCTTTGTAAATTACCCAGTCTCAGTTAGTTCTTTATAGCAGTGTAAAAAAGGACTATAGAGTGACAATGTAAACTAGTACAACCACTATAGAGGATAGTTTGGAAATTCTTCAAAAAACAGAAAATAGATCTATTAGACAATTCAGCAATCCCACTGCTGAGTACATATTCAAAAGAAGGGAAATCTGAATTCTCATGTCACTCTCATGTTTGTTGCAGTGCTAGTCACAATAGTCAAGGTTTGGAAGCAGCCTAAGTGTCTACCTACAGATAAATGGATAAAGAAAATGTGGTACTGGCTGGGCATAGTAGCTCAGGTTTGTAATTCCAGCACTTTAGAAGGCGGAAGCAGGCAGATCATGTGAGGCCAAGAGTTCGAGACCAGCCTGGATACCATGGTGAAACTGTATCTCTACTAAAAGTAAAAAAGTTAGTTTGGCATTGTGGCGCATACCTGTAATCCCAACTACTCAGGAGGTGGAGGCAGGCAAATCACTTGAACCTGAGAGGCAGAAGTTGCAGTGAGCCAAGATTTTGCCACTGCATTCCAGCCTGGGTGACAGAGCAAGATTCTCTCAAAAAAAAAAAAAAAAAAAAAAAAAAAAAAAAAAAAAAAAAAACCAAACAAAAAAAAACAAAAAAGAAGGAAAGAAAGAAAGAAAAAAGAAAGAAAGAAAAGGTAGTACTTATACACAATGGAGGGCTATTCAGCCATAAAAAAAAGACTGAGATTCTGTCATTTGGAACAAGATGGATGGAACTGGAGGTCATTATGTTAGTTGAAATAAGTCAGGCATAGAAAGACAAACTTCACATGTTCTCAGCTATTTGTGCAATTTAAAAATCAAAATCATTTAACTCATGGAGACAGACAGTAGAAGGATGTTTACCAGAGGTTGGAAAGGGTAATCAGGGGTGGAATTGGGTAGCAGGGATGGTTAATTGGTACAAAACAGAAATAATGAATAAGACCCAGTACTTGATAGCATGGCAGGGTGACTATAGTCAAAATACTTTATTTATACATAAAAAACCCAATGATTATAATTGGAATTTTTGTAACACAAAAGGTAAATGCTTGAGAGAATGAATAACTGATTTTGATGACGTGGTTATTACACATTTCATGACTGTATCCAAATATCTCATGTATACTATAAATATATACACCTACTATGTAACCACAAACTTTAAACATAAAAATTACAAAAGGAGTTATATACTGAGACATAGGATAGTCAAACTGTTAGAAGCCATAGACAAGGAGATTCTTAAAAGCAGTAACATAGAGGAAACTCACAATGTAGAATATATAAGAAATCTTCGATAAGTTTATCATCCAATTACTCAGCAGAAACGTTGGAGGCAAGAAAGCAGTGAGAAGATATATTTAAGATGCTAAAAGCAAAACAACAGCAACAAACACACAAAAACACAGAAAACTTTCAACTGAGAATTCTATATCTAATGAATTTATTCTTCAAATATAAGGAAGAAATTAAGACATCATCAGATCAACAAAAGCTGAAGGAGTACATTAGATGTGCCCTAACAGAAATTCTAAAGGAAGTCCTTACAGGTTGAAATAAAAGCATACTGGACAATAACTTGAAGTTGGGTGATATATAAGGATCTATTGTAAAACATAAATGAGCATATGAAAGCCAGTATAATTAAAATTTTGTTTTATAACTGCACTTTTTATATTCTACAGTATATAAAATAAAAACACATGAATTAATTATTCTAGGTTAGTGGGTAAACAATATAGAGAGATTTAGTTTTTGACATCAATGACATAAAGTGGGGAGAGATAACAGAACTGTATAAGATAATTTTGGTATGCAAGTGAAGTTGGTATCAATTCAGATTATAATTTTTTAAAGTTTGCAATGTTGTATTTATTTTCCCTTTTACCCAGTGAAAGTATCTATCACATATACACAAAAGAAAGTGAGAAGGGAATCAAAATGTGTAACTATTAAAAAAAATATTAAAAGAAGGTAGTAATAGGGGAAATGAGGAACTAGAAATGTATGAGACATAACAACGAAGTGTCAAAAGTATAGCCTTCTTTATGAATAACTACTTTAAATTTAAGTGAATTAAACTCAATCACAAGACATATAAATTAAAGAAAAAAATAAATTAAGTGATGTTCTGCATTCATAGATTGTAAGACTCAGTGTTCTTGAGATGACAATACTACCCAAACGATATAGAGCGTCAATGAAATCTCTCTCGAAATCCCAATTTTATGTTTTCTTCTTTTTGACAAAATACAGAAACTCATTCTAAAACTCACATGGAATCTCAAATAACTCTGAATAGTAGAAAAGTGGCTTCAACATCTGGGGGAAGAGAGGAATGTGGTTACTGTTTACTGGGCATAGAATTTCTGTTTAGAAAGCTGAAAAAGTTCTTGAAATGGATTATAATGATTGTTGTGCAATAATGTGAATGTACCTAAAAGGTAGGGGGAAAAATTTAGGACACTGAATTTGATCATAGTTTATTGGATCTGACCTCAAAAGTACAGGCAACAAAAGAAAAAGTAAATAAGTCTGATTTTATCAACATTAAAATTTTTTTGTATCCAAGGACACAGTGACAGAGTGAAAAGGCAACACACAGAAAGGGAAAATACGTGCAATTCATATTTCTGATAAGAAATTAATATTTATAATATATTAG
Source organism: Macaca nemestrina (assembly GCF_043159975.1). Classification (NCBI taxonomy): domain Eukaryota; kingdom Metazoa; phylum Chordata; class Mammalia; order Primates; family Cercopithecidae; genus Macaca; species Macaca nemestrina. The sequence continues at coordinate 59,712,089 of NC_092145.1, forward strand.
GAATTCCTACAACTGAAGAACAACAGCAACAACCAACCCAATTCAAATATGGACAAAGGATTTGAATAGATATTTTTCAAAGAGGACGTAGAAATGGCCAATAAGTCCATGGAAATATGTTTGTCGTCACTGTTTATTAGGGAACAATAAATCAAAACCAGAATGAAATAGATACCACTTTGTAACCATTATCTGAAAAAACAGAAATAAAAATTATTGGCAAGGATGTAGACAAACTGATACCCTGTACATTGCTATGAGAAATGTAAAATGTTGCAGCCACTGTGAAAAATGGTTTGGTGGTTTCTCAAAAATCTAAACATAGTACCACCATACGACCCAGAAATTCCTAGATGAAATTCACCAAATTTGCATTGAGTTTGTACTATAGGCCAGGTATTGTGCCTGGGAGTAAAATGGAACCTAACTGGAAAGATGCAGAGGCAAAAGGATATTTTAATTACAGTGTTCTAAGTCTAAACATAGGTATATGAACAAAGTATAAACATTACCTACTGTTATTCACCCATTTTTATTTATTTATTTATTTATTATTATTATTATTATTATACTTTAAGTTCTAGGGTACATGTGCATAACGTGCAGGTTTGTTACATATGTATACTTGTGCCATGTTGCTGTGCTGCACCCATCAACTCGTCAGCACCCATCAACTCGTCATTTACATCAGGTATAACTTCCAATGCAATCCCTCCCCCCTCCCCCCTCCCCATGATAGGCCCCGGTGTGTGATGTTCCCCTTCCCGAGTCCAGGTGATCTCATTGTTCAGTTCCCACCTATGAGTGAGAACATGCGGTGTTTGGTTTTCTGTTCTTGTGATAGTTTGCTAAGAATGATGGTTTCCAGCTGCATCCATGTCCCTACAAAGGACACAAACTCATCCTTTTTTATGGCTGCATAGTATTCCATGGTGTATATGTGCCACATTTTCTTAATCCAGTCTGTCACTGATGGACATTTGGGTTGATTCCAAGTCTTTGCTATTGTGAATAGTGCAGCAATAAACATACGTGTGCATGTTTCTTTATAGCAGCATGATTTATAATCCTTTGGGTATATACCCAGTAATGGGATGGCTGGGTCATATGGTACATCTAGTTCTAGATCCTTGAGGAATCGCCATACTGTTTTCCATAATGGTTGAACTTGGAAGGGGAACATCACACACCAGGGCCTATCATGGGGAGGGGGGAGGGGGGAGGGATTGCACTGGGAGTTATACCTGATGTAAATGACGAGTTGATGGGTGCTGACGAGTTGATGGGTGCAGCACAGCAACATGGCACAAGTATACATATGTAACAAACCTGCACGTTATGCACATGTACCCTAGAACTTAAAGTATTATAATAAAAAAAAAAGCAAAAAAAAATTTGTCTATAGTAGACATTAGTTATTTTATGCTACTATGGAGTTTGATGTTATGTTAATCTTGATTTTAATGCCAGACACCTGTCCAAGTTTATTAACCATAACATCACTTTAGCAAGTGATGAGGCAGTTAACGCACTGAATTCAGAATATATCATAGGCAAAAAACATTCTTATTCCTTTTTCCCTCCCCAAATTTAAACCAGTTCATTTCACTTTTTGTTACAAATAACATTAAATTACAAATTTTAATACCCGTAGAGCAAATTACCATTGCCTAATTAATATCCAATTAGCACCTGCAACTCTCTACTCTCCTTGGAAGCTAGCTCAATATAGTAAAAAGTAATCAATACAAGTCCAGAAATATTTGTGATACTCCCAGTGGGCACTAAACTATATGGCTTATATTTGTTCAATAGATGGTGAAAAAGAGCAAGTGCAACAATGCTTTCATAGTCAAGTTGGGTCAATGAATCTATGAATCAGTTGCCTTTTCCTACTAATGTTAATGTCTCAACAGTCATCTTTTCTTGAATTGTACTAATTTGGGGGTGTTTATTCCCATCTCTTCCCATTCATGTTTCTAGAGTTATAACTTTACTGTTGAATTAAATATCCCAGTAAGAACTTTTTAAAACAAACCTTTTTGGCTTCCTTAGAATGAATAGTCAGTCTTTATTGTGTAGTAAATTAATTTCTGTAATGAACACACATCCCAGATCTTTGCAGGTAATTAACAGTTCTCATTATCCAGGAGTCTTGGTCAATTTCTTTGGAAGCTGCAGGCTGATCCAATAAGCAAGCCCTGTGATTTTAGCACATTTTTCATTTGAAGACACAGCGTGTGGCAGGTGTAGGAAGTGTCGCAGGAAAAAAAGTTAAGCTATACTCCCTGGAGAACACAGACCAAAAGAGTACATTTATGTCGTTGAGATATCTCAGAGCACTATTTGCAAATGAACTGTTAATTCTTGCTTTTACAGCTCTGGGAAAATCTTCAGAATATTCTTGGCAAATAGAAGCTTTTTATTCTTTCTTCTTTTGGCATAGACATTGCACAGAAATCTGAGCTCTTTGGAATCATTCCTGAAACAAAAATTATAGGGGACTCTACTTAGAAATAGTTTAATATTCAATTGAAATACTGCAGATGGGAACTTATCACTATTAAGTTCAGTTATTCCTTATTACATGATTTAATTTGATAAAATTAAATTATACCTAGAGAGCTAAGGTCTTAATAGTACTGCCTATATGTGAGTGGATTTCAAAAGAGTGGAGTTGAAGAATGTTCTTTAATAATTCTCCATCATTAAAAATTTAGATTAGTTCCATTGCTTTTAAGATTTTTTATAATTATATAAATAGGTTTACAACTTCACCTGGATAATGTAGAGAGGTACCTGCATTACCACATTTTTAACACATTCTGGCTGGCACTGCCAGTCTTTCTTTGTAGATTGACTATCATCAGCATGTATTTGGCACCTTGAAGTAGTATTTCAAATAAACCTAGGGGCTATACAAATTAATTGGAGTACAAGAAGGTGTCAGGAATGAGGAAAAATAAAAATGGTATTCTAAAATTATTGCTGTTTAATTTAATGTAATTCAAAATGGATACTGCTTAAAGGGGTACAATAACTAGGATATTCTGTATAATGGGTACCTAGGCTTAGCTATATAATCAAGTAACATACGATGGTGTTATAGTCTTCTGAATGCAAAACAGCTGAGTGCTTATCTGTCATAATTGGGGTTGAACGTTTATGAGTAGAAAGGTTACCCATGATTTAATGTATAGGCTCACATGTCTCTGAACCTTTACCTGGGCAATGACCATGATTCCTGTAGGAAGATGACAGTCACTGGTGAAATCCATTGTAATTTTAGATGATAGAATTTTTGGTTATCATATGAAACCATCTGACAGAACTCAGCAAACTACCTGTCACCACTGACAACAAGTAATGCAAACTAGATAGACCTTTAGCTGCATTTTTTTCCTTTGAAAACTTATTCAGAACTTCTTAGAGTCAATAGATTTCTTTTCAGAGATCAACCAAACCAGTTAATCCATTTCAGTCTTGAGACTGGCCTATGAGGAGTTTGCTGGATATTAATAGGACTAGCCCTACAACTAATAGCAGAATTGGGTTGGGAGTACAGTCAAGTAATTGAGGTATTTATTTTGTATCTCACTACCCCATTGTGGTGCTGTCATTCTTGGTATTTACTGAGTCAGCTTACCAAACTGAGGTCTGAGAAGTATTTGCAAAGCTCAGCCTTTTACCTCTGATAAAACTGGCACCTCCAGTGCTCTGCCTTTCTCTGCCTGAAAATATGAATCTCCCAGATCTCTTCAATCAGTATTCAGCCAGGCTCATAAAACCATATTTCTCTCCTCTGTTTTTCCCTTTCTTCTTTTTCTAAGTTGTAAGTACATAACTGGAGATATAAACAATGAAGATTGGAGTGTACATTATGGGATTGAGTGCCATAACCAACCACAATATATCATAAAGTTAATCCTAAGGCATATATTTAATTATATGCATAATCATTGTTGAACTGCATCACAATTAGACAAAAATAGTAAACATTTCAAATAAATGACTATAATTACTAACACTTTTAATAAAGCCAAGTCACAATTTCATTTTTTTCTCAATTTGCTTGTTTGCCAGTATTTATAAAACATGTCAACATTAACTGTTTCCCTGATATCATATAACTTTTAATTGATATCCTTATTACACACACCCACACACATATGCATAACAGTCACACAAACCCAAAGGTCAAGCTCACATGATTATTTTCTTTCCTGAAAATTAAGGAATATTTGCCAAAATTCTACCTCATGCCTATGCCTCAGGCTAAGTTTTCTTTTTACATTTTGCTCTTGATCTATTCCATTTCATTTTTAATACAAGAAGTCAGAAATTCTAAATGCAATTAATGCCCCAGATTTTTTAACTCAAGACAAAGCTTTTATTTTATTTTTCTTAGCTTGGAGAGAAGAGATGCAAGATTACATTGGCACTTTCTCAGTTTCCACAGACAGCTACCAAAGAGTATGACCTCATGGCTTTAACCTTTTGATAAATCCTGATAATAGGGTTGTCTATTATATTTTATTTTAAGTGAAAAGTGTCAGAAGGTCCCAGTTTTTAGGAATACGATTTCCCAAACATAAGCCACAATCAGGAACTGGTGTTATCTTGTCTCTAAGAGACTTTAGGGGTCAATATAGCTAATTTTCCCTAGCCCCAGAAAATGACAAGAAAATACAAAGCATTGGTATGTGCATTATTTCCCCAGGGCTCCTGTAATAAATTACCACACACTTACTGGTTTAAAATAGCAGATACTTATTCTCTCACAGTTAGAAGTTAGAAGAGGTTAGAAGAGGTTAGAAGTTAGAAGAAGTTAGAAGAGGTTAGAAGTCTGAAATCTAGATGTTGACAGTGCCTTTCTCTGAATGATCTAAGGGGGGATTTTTCCTTGCCTCTGCCTAGTTTCTGGTGATGCTGACAATCTTTGGTATTCATTGGTTTGTAACTGCATCAATCCCACCTCTCCCTCTGTTGTCATATGACTTTTCTCCCATGTGTGTCTGTGTGTCCTCCCTTCTTCTAACAAGGATACCAGTCACAATAAGTTTAGGCCCTACATTATTCTAGTAGGGCCTTATTTTGACTTCACGAATTACATCTGCAAAGACTCAACTTACAAATAAATTTACATGCTGAAATTTTAGGTGGACACTAGTTTCCTTTGGGGGGACTGTGATGGTTAATTTTATGTGTCAATTTGGCTGAGCCATTGTGTTTAGAGACATGCTCAAAAGGTAGCCACGATGTTTCTGTGACGTTATTTTATGGTTTACATTAACATTTAAATCAGTAGACTTTGAGTAAAGCAGATTTCCCACCATAATGTAGGTAAGCTTCATCCAGTCAGTTAACAAAAGAATGACTGACTTTCCCCGAGCAAGAAAGAATTCTGCCAGAAGATTGCCTTTGAACTTGTACTGCATCTCCTCCTTAAGTCCCTAGCCTGCTGGCCTATCCTGCAGATATTGGATTTACACCTTCCCAATCATGAAAGCCAATTCCTTAAAATGAATCTCTATTTGAAGGGCCTCTTGAGTTTTATTGTAATGAGCATCTCCTGTTGGTTTTGTTTCTCTGAAGAACCCCATATAATACAGATTTTGATACCAAAAAGTTGGGTGCTGCTGTAACCGATTTCTAAAAATGTGGAACTAGCTTTCAAACTGGGTAATGGATAGAAGCAGGAGAGTTTTGAGATGTATGTTAATACAACGCCTAGAGTGTTTTAGACTGTGAATAGTGATTCTCTTGAAGTCTCAGACAGAAATGTAGAACTTGTTATTGAAACTAGAAGAAAGGCAGTCATTGTTATAAAGTGGTAAATAACTTGGCTGAATTGTGTTCTAGTGCTTGTGGAAAGTAGAAACTGTAAGTGACAAACTTGACTCTGTTACCTAAGATTTCTAGGCAAAGTGTTGAAAATACAGCCTAGTTTATTCTTGTTGCTTGTAGCAAAATACAAAAGGAGAGAGATAAATTGAGAGAGAAACTGTTAAACAAAAAGGCATCAGAACTTGAAAATGAACTCTTAGTCTACTCAAATTGCAAAATACTGAGAAAATATGTTCTGTAGAGAACACTAAGGGTGGGACTGGACAACAACTCAATGAAGAAATTATGGTGTTAGCCATTTTAGCAGAAGCAGGAATAAAAATGTGGCTATATCAGCAGAAACAGGGCCAGTGAGACTAAGGGAAACAGAGAAAGGACAAAATAAAGAAAGGCTGTAGGACGTCTGAGATTCTACAGGATGGGCCGACACAGCTATCCAGTTGCAAGCATGTACTATCCTTCCAGACAGAAGAAGAAAGACCTCAAACGTGGCTAAAAGACTAGCAGGGCTGCTACTTCCACTACAGGCCCAGAGGGCACAAGCTCAGTGGTTGAGGTTGTCTTTTCCAGAGTTTCAGAGGACAGGGCTCCCTTATCTGTTCCATCAGGCAGACTGCCACGTGCCAGTGGTTCAGAGACAGGGCCGCAACCCAGGGTCTCATGGAAGTGACCTTGCCAACCCAGTAAGTCTGGAAGGCAGAGCTGCCACATCTACTATTATAGACTGAGCAAAACAAGGAAGTTTGAGAGTCTTCCCTGGGTAAATACCATATAGCAGTGACTGAGAATAAAGATCAGGTCTTTGCATATTCCCTTAGGATCCTTGCTTTCTGCACCTCAGAATAGGTATTGCTGTCACACATATAATAAACTTAACCTGGTCTACTTTCAAAATCCATTTTTTTGTACACTCCACTCTGAAATATATGCTTATGGGAAATAAGAGATGACTGACTTCTCTCTTATTGCCTTTGTTAATCTTATGATTACAAGTTTATCCTTCACTTATGACTCCATCCAACTTCTGGAATCTTCTGATCCAAGCTTCTTATAATCTGTCAAACTCTTCTAGTCAAACTGGATTTCCACCTTTCTGTTCATCCCTCACCTCATCCTCACTGCATGCCTGCACACAATTTCCTGATACGTCCAGCCTACTTCATTCTATTATTGCCACAATTGGAAATATTATTTTCCTGCAGTAGATGCATTCATTTATGAATATGAATTACTGGAAAGAAAACGGTTAAAAAATCTTACCAAGGTCAAAATTACATAGAATGCATGTGAGCTTTTACTATCATGGGGAAAGATGGGACCTTTATCAAAATTACCCGTTCTCCACTGACCTACTATGCTACAAAGATAAATTTTAAACATAATTCTAGGAACGGAAGTATTAATACTGAAGCAGTTTTAGATAAAAGTAATAATCAAGATGGCAATGGGTCAATAATTACCTGCCAGTCTACATAATATTAAGTGTCTCAAATGTACAAAGCATTTGATAAAAATCCAGGTATTTTTCAAATGAATGCATAGTTGACTGCAATTTTCAATTTTCATCTGGATATTCGACACTCTATAAAGATAATCCTAAGGTCTAGATTTCAAGTCTTTATTTTGAGACTGCTTGGACATACACTTCTATGTCATGACCATCTTTGGCCTAGTTCTAGAAAACTAGAGTCATGGTGTGAGTTAAATTGGCTCACTACACAGTACATGAACCCTCTGTACACTATATGAACCACTGTAGGATTAATAAAAAAAAAAAGAAAGCAAGGATATTTTTATATCCTTGAGCAAAGTCTAGTTGAAGCCATAATCACAAAACTCTGTAGTCAATTCTGTCTTATACATTTGAATAGTTATATAAGAAAATTCGGTCTAATAAATGTCAAATAAAAGTGTAAAATAGAGGCCAATGCAAAAACAAAGGGCAAATGCAAAATCAGTTAGGTGAGATTTTTTTATTTTTCATTTGCAAGAAGATAGGCTTTTTGAAACAGGAAAATGAAAAGGCTCTGAACGGTTCATCCCATGCTGAGAGGTGAGACAGGCAATAACTCTGATTCTTACTCAAATCTACTATTTGCTTGACTGGCTGTGGTTTCCCCTGGAGCTTGAATATATTCATTAGACTTTCAGTGAAAACTAAGTCAGGCTGTAGAAAATGATGAAATACTTGTTAAGTAGTCTTTTTCCATCTCCAATAAACATGCACCTTCACTTCACTGGAATTGAGTACAAGTTCATGTGAGCTCCAAATGACTCAACCTTCAGGAACAGTAAACTGTGTGGCGGAGCAGACAGAATAAATACCTTTGAAAGATAAATGGTGAAATACTTAGTATAACGTTTATACCGAGACACTAAAATCTAACTTAGTTTCCTCTCCTTGTTACTCATAATCATATATTGGTTTTCAGAATAGTTTTGTGCTAGTTGTTGTTGTTTTTGCACTTTGCTATCTGGTTGTCACATATGTGTGAAAAAATATTCATTACTACATCAATCATTTTAGTGCTTTAAAATTTTTAATATCTTCACAAAAATGATGAAAGAAATTTCCATATATGTTATTTTTGTTTGAGTCAAGTTTGATTCATTCTCTGAGAATATATATCTTATTTTATTTTAGATATAATTCAAACATTCCAAAGTATTTTATCTTATTTTGTCCAACTTTATTGAGGTACAACTGTCATAAAAAATTGTATATATTTGAGATGCACAATGTGATGATTCGATATATGTATACATTGGGTAAAAATTACCACAAATTAATCAATACATTCATCACCACATACAGTTGCACATTGTGTGTGTCTGTGTGTGTGCGTGTGTCTATGTGGTGAGGACACTTAAGATCTATTTTCTTAGCAAATGTTACTGAGAGCCAATTCAAGTATTTTTTAAATGTTTAAATTTTTGTGGGTACATAATAGGTGCATATAGTTATGGAATTCATGAGATGCTGTCATACAGGCATGCAATGTAAAACAATCACAACATGGAGAACGAGGTAGCCATCCATTTATGCATTTATCCTTTGTGTTACCAAAAAATCCAGTTGCATTACTTTAGTTGTTTTACATTTGATCTTAGACAAAAGGCTGAGAAGTGATTACTTTAAACGTACAATTTATTATTGAGTATAGTCACTCTCTTGTGCTATTGAATAGTAGATCTTATTTATTCTCAATAACAATTTATTGTACCAATTAAACATCGCCACCTTCCTGCCCACCCCCCAACTCCCCGTTACTACGCCCAGCCTCTGGTTACCATCCTTCTACTCTGTATCTCCATGAATTCAATTGTTTTGATTTTTAGATCCCACAAATAAGTGAGAACATGTGAAGTTTGTCTTTCTGTGCCTGGCTTATTTCACTTAACATAATAATCTTCAGTTCCACCCATGTTGTTGCAAATGACAGCATCCCATTATTTTCTATGCTGAATAGTATTCTATTGTGTATAAGCATTACATTTTCTTTCTTTATTCATCTGTTGATGGACACTTACGTTGCTTCTAAATTTAGCTATCATAAACAGTGCTACAGTAAACATAGTAGTGCAGATATCTCTTTGATATACTGATTTCCATTATTTTAGATATATATCCAGCAGTAGAATTGGTTGATTATGTGATAGTCCAAATTTTAGTTTTGGAGGAATCTGCAAACTTTCTCCATAGTAGTTGTATTTATATCTCCACCCTAATTTACCTTTCCACTAACAGTGTACGAGGATTCCCTTTTCTTCACCTACTCACCAACATTCATTAAAATCTCTCTTATGGATATAAGCCATTTTAACTGGGATGAAATGATATTCTATTATAGTTTTTATTTACATTTCTCTGATGATTCATGATGTTGAGCATCTTTTAATGTGCCTTTTTGCTATTTGTATGACTTATTTTGAGAAATGTCTATTCAATATTTCGCCCATTTTTAAAATCAGATTTTTCTTTCCTATAGAGTTGTTTGAGCAACTCTATAGGAAATTTTATATATATATATATATAATGGGTATTATTATATGTATTATGGGTATTAATTTTATATATATATATATATAAAATGGGTATTAATCCCTTCTCAGGTAGGTAGTTTGCAAATATTTTCTCGCATTTTGTAGGTTGTCCCTTCATTTTGTTGATTGTACCCTTTGCTGTGCAGAAGCTTTTTAAGTTGATGTAATTCCATTTACTCCTTTTTGCTTTTGTTGCCTGTGTTTGTGGAGTATTGCTCAAGACATTTTTACCCAGACCAAATGTTCTGGAGATTTTCCCCAATGTTTTCTTATAGTAGTTTCATAGTTTGAGGTCTTAGATTTAAGTGTTTGTTTAATACACTTTTACTTTATTTTTGTATAAGGTGAGATACTTGGTCTAGAATTACTCTTCTGCATATGGATGTGCAGTTTTCCCTGCACCGTTTATTGAAAAGGCTGTCTTTTCCCCAGTTTCTGCCACCTTGTCAAAAATGAGCTCACTGTAGGTGTGTGAATTTGTTTCTGGGTTCTCTATTCTGTTCCATTAGTCTATTTGTCTGTTTGTATGCCAGTACCATGCTGCTTTGGTTACTGTAGTTCTGTAGTATAATTTGAAGTCAGATAAAGTCATTCTTCCAATTTTGTTCTTTTTGCGTAGGATAGCTTTGGCTGTTTTGGGTCTTCTTTGGTTTCACATAGATTTTATAATTTTTTTTATTTCTGTGAAGAATATCATTGGTATTTTAATAGGAATTTCACTGAATCTGTAGATTGCTTTGAATAATAGGACCATGTTAACAATATTGATTCTTCAAATCCATGAACATGGAATATTTTTCCATTTCTTTGTGTCCTCTTCAGTTTCATTCATCAGTGTTTTATATTCTTTATTATAGAGATCTTTCACTTCCTTGGTTAATTCCTAGGTATTTAATTTTATGTGTGGCTATTATAAGTCGAATTACTTGTCAAATTTCTTTTTCAGATTGTTCTGTTTGGATATAGAAATACTTCTGATTTTTTATATTGATTTTGTATTCTTCAAATTTACTGAAATTGTTTATCAGTTCTAATAGTTTTCTTTTGGAGTCTTTAGACTTTTCTAAATGTAAGATTATATTATCTGCAAACAAGGATAATTTGACTTCTTGCTTTCCAGTTTGGATGACCTGTGTATCTTTTTTTTTTTTTTTTTTTTTTCTGATTGCTCTAGCTAGACCTTTCAGCACTATTTTGAACAAATGTGATGAAAGTGGGAATCTTTGTCTTGTTACAGACGTAGAGGATTTCAGTTTTTCCCTATTTATTATGATACTAGTATAGGTCTATCATATATGGCCTTTATTATGTTGAGGTATGTTCTTTCTATCCTGTTTTTTGAGAATTTTCATCATGAAGGATGTTCAATGTTATCAAATACATTTTCAGCATTAACTGAAATGATTATAGGAGTTTTATTCTTCATTCTCTTGATACGACGTACCACTGGGGTCCCCAATCCCTAGGCCATGGTATGGTTCATGGCCTGTTAGGAACGGGGATGTACAGTAGGACGTGAGCGATGAGTAAGTAAGTGAAGCTTCGTCTGTATTTACGGCTACTCCCTATCACTTGCATTGCCACCTGAGTTCCGCCTACTGTCAGATCAGCAGCACCGTTAGATTCTCATAGGAACACAAACCCTATTGTGAACTGTGCATTTGAGGGATGTAGCTTACACACTGCTTATGAAAATCTAATGCCTTATGATCTATCGCTGTCTCCCATCACCCCCAGATGGCACCGTCTAGTTTCAGGAAAATAAGCTCAGGGCTCCCAGTGATTCTACATTATGATGAGTTGTACATTACAATGTAATAATAGAAATAAAGTGCATAATAAATGTAATGAGCTTGAATCGTCCTGAAACCATCCCCTTCCATGGGTCCATGGGAAAACTGTCTTCCAAGAAACAAGTTCTTGGTGCCAAAAAGGTTTGGAGCAACTGGATTGAGTCAGATGGATTGATTTGCTTATATTGAACCATCCTTGCAAATCAGGGATAAATCCTACTTGGTCACGATGAGTGATATTTATAACATATGGTTGAATTAGACTTGCTAGGATTTTGTCAAGGACTTTTGCCTCAAAATCACCAGATACATTGGTCTGTAGTTTTCTTTTTTCGATGTTCTTTGTCTTCTTTTGGTATCAGGGTGATACTGGCCTTGTGGAACGAGTTTGGAAGTACTCCCTCCACCTTTAATTTTTGGAAAAGTTTGAGTAGGGTTAGTATTAGCTCCTCTTTAAATGTTTGGTAGAATTAACCAGTGAAGCCAGTGGGTCCTGGGCTTTTATTTACTAAAAGACTTCTTACTACAACTTCAAACTCATTACTTGTTATTAATCTGTTCAGGTTTTGCATTTTTTCCTGGTTCAATCTTTATAGGTTTTATGTATCTAGAAATTTATCCAGTTTTTTCAGATTTCCCAATTCAATGGCACATAGTTGCTCATAGTATCCACTAATGATCCTTTGAATTTCTGTAGTATCAACTGTAATGTCTTCCTTTTTATCTCTGATTTTACATATGTCTTCTCTTTTTCTGTTGTTCTGGCTACAGTTTTGTCTATTCTTTTACCTTTCAAAAAATCTAACCCAACTTTTTGTTTTACTGACCTTTTGTACTGTTTGTTATTCTAATTTGAATTATTTCTGTCCTGATGTTTATTAGTTCTTTTCTTCTACTAACTTTGATTTTGGTTTGCTTTTGCTTTTCTTTAAGATGCATCATTAAATTGTTTATTTAAAATTCTTTTCTTGATTGATATAGGCACTTACAGCAACAAACTTCCCTCCTAGTACTGCTTTTGTTCTAGCTGATAGGTTATAATATGTTGTGTTTCCAGTATCACTTCCTTCAAGAATTTTTTCAATTTCCTTCTTAATTTCTTTAATGATCCCCTGGAACAGTTGTAATTATTATTTTTAATTGGTTAACTGTTTAATCTTTCTACATAGGACAAAAGTATTTTACACACCACAGTTACAGTGTTAAAATATTCTGTGTTTTTCTGTATACTTACTATTACCAGTGAGTTCTGTACCCTCAGGTGACTACTTATTGCTCATTAATGTACTTTTCTGTCTGATTAAAGTATTCCCTTTAGCATTTCTTTTAGGGCGGGTCTGGTGTTGATGAAATCTCTCAGTTTCTGTTTGTCTGAAAAAGTCTTTATTTCTCCTTCATGTCTGAAGGATTGTTTTTCCACATATAATATTCTAGTGTAAAAGCTTTTTTCTTTCAGCAGTTTAAATATGTCAGGTCACTCTCTCCTGGCCTGTAAGGTTTCCACTGAGTCTGCTGCCAGATGTATTGGAGCTCACTTTTATGTTATTTATTTCTTTTCTTTTGCTGCTTTTACAACCTTTTTTTTTTATCATTGACCTTTGGGAGCTTGATTATTAAATGCCTCGAGATAATCTTCTTTGCATTAAGTCTGATGTTCTGTAACCTTCTTGTATTTGGATATTAATATCTTTCTGTAGTTTGGTAAGTTCTCTGTTATTATCCTTTTCAGTAAACTTTGTACCCCTATCTCTTTCTCTACCTCCTCTTTAAGGCCGATAACTCTTAGATTTGCCCTTCTGAGGCTGTTTTCTTAGATCCTGTAAGCATGCTTCATTGTTTTTTGTTCTTCTTTCTTTTGTGTCCTCTGATTGTGTATTTCCAAATAGTCTGTCTTCAAGGTCGCTAATTCTTCCTTCCCCTTGATCCATTCTTCTATTAAAGGACTTTGATACATTATTCAGCATGCCAAGTACATTTTTTTTCAGCTCCAGAATTTCTGTTTGGTTCTTTTAAATTATTTCTATCTCTTTGTTAAATTTGTCTGATAGGATTCTGAATTCCTTCTTTAGGTTATCTCGAATTTCTTTTCATTTCCACAACATAGCTATTTTGAATTCTCTGTCTGAAAGGTCATACATGTCTGTTTCCCTAGGATTTTTCCCTGGTGCTATATTTAGTTCATTTTGTGAGGTCATATTTTCCTGGATGTTGTTGATGCTAGTAGATGTTCTTCAGTGTCTTAACATTGAAGAGTTATGTATTCATTTTAGTCTTCACTGTCTAGAATTATTTGTAGCCATCATTCTAGGGAAGGCTTTCCAGATATTTGGGAGGACTTCAGTGTTTTGATCTAAGCTGTGTATGCTTTATGGGAAACCTAAGCTCAATAATGCTCTGGTTCTTTCTTACTCGTAGATGTATCACCTTGATGTTTTTGGACAAGCTCCAGTAGAATTCTCTGGATTACCAGGAGAAGACTCTTTTTCTCTTTTCTTACTTTGTTCTAAACAAGCAGAGTTCCTCTGTTTGTTGTGAGCTGCATAATGCTTGGAGCAAAGTGACATAAGCAACCTTGTGGCCACCACCACCATGACTGTGCTAGGATAGACCTGAAGCCAGCACAGTTCTAGGTCTCACCCAAGGCCATCTATAAACACTTCATGGCTACTACCTATGTTTTCTCAAGGCCCTGGGGCTCTATCATAAGATGGTGGCAAAGCCAGACAGACCTGTGTCTTTCCCTAAAGAGTGGTGAATTTCTTCAGGCCCCTGTGGGTCCATACAGCCCTCCAGGAGTCAGAGACTAGAGTCATAATCTTAGAAAAGTTTATCTGGCGTTCTATTGTACTGCAGCTAATCTAATCTTGCACTCAAACCCTGAGATGGAGTTTTTGCCACTGTTTCTATTCCTTTCTAGAGGCAGAAGAGCCTCATCCCATATCCATGGCTACCCCAGGCCATTAGGAGTACTGCCAGAATACTGCCAATGTTCCCTTAAGGCCCAAGTCTCTTATGTCAGCTTGCTGTAAATGCTGCCTGACCTGGGACTCACCCTTTAGGGCAGTGAACTCTGCTCTGGCCCAGGACAGGTCCAGAAATGTCATCCCAGCATCAAGCCCTGAAATCAGGGACCGCAGGAGCCTGCTTGGGATCCAGCTCTACTGCCCTGTGGCTGTGCTGGTACCTAAGGTTCAAGGCAAAGTCCTCTTTAGTTTTCCCTGTGCTTTTATCAAGCAGGAGTGTCACCCCATAGCCACCACAACTGGTAATTTGCTAAGTCTTACCTAGAGCCCACAAGCCTCAGAGGCACACCAAGCCCCTCAATGTAATATCTGGGTATTGCTATGGGTTATTCAGGTCCCAAGGGCTCTTCATTTAGCAGATGATAAATGCTGGCAGGATCGGGTCCTTTCCTTCAAGGTAGCTGGTTCTCTTCTGGTCCAGGGTTTGTCTAGAAATGTTATCTGAGAGCTCTGGACTGGAATGGGGGTCTCATGATTCTGACTGGTGCCCTAGCTTGCGGGGACTGAGCTGTTATCCAATACCCAACATAAAGTCCTCCCGACTCTTCCCTCTTTTCTCTACAAGTGGAAGGAAGAGGTCTGTTTTGGAGCCATGAGCTGTGCAGCTTGAGCTTAGAGGAAGGGTAATGCCAGCACTTTCTTGGCTCGCCCAGCTGGTGTCAGTGAGTCATGTGCCTCCCCAGGTTTCTGGCTCTGGGCCTAGTTCAGCCCTACGACTCAGCAAAGAGTTGCATTCCTCATGGCCTAGACTGACTTTCAAGTTTACTTGAAAGCACTTTGGCCCTAAGTGGCGAAGTTCGCGGAGACTCAAGTTTGGACCACTGGGATAAGCGATTCTCCTCTGGCTAGGGCTGATTTAAATGCTCCCTTTATGGGCAGTCATTAGTTGAGTTGGATCCAGTTTTTCTTTTTGCTCTAACAGGACAGCACTGAGTTCAGTGCCTCATAATTGCAGTGTGCTTTCTCTCCGTGCACCCAGAGATGCTCTTCCCACCAGGGTCCTGCTGCGGGTGGGGTTGGAGAGGGGTGGCGTTGCTGATTCGGGACTGTCTTTCTATATCTTCAGTGCCTCTTTCAGGGATATGAAGTTAAAATCAGGTACTATGAGTGTTCATCTGACTTTTGGTTCTTATGAAGGCTTTTTTTTTTTTTTTTCTGTGTGGACAGTTGTTAAATTGGTGTACTTGCTTGGGGGATGGTTAGTGAAGACTTCTGTTCCACCACCTTGTTTCATCTCCTTGCTCCATGTATTTGAAGTGGCATATTGAATTTCAGAACCTATGCTGGATGTTAGAAATTTTAGTACCTCGTATCCATATTGTTTTATCAAACTGCCTTTTTAGGCATGTTCTGCAAAATACATTTTTTGAAGAACATAAGAACATAGAAGAATCAGCATGAAATTTTAATTTAAAATTTATATCACTATGTGTTATTAATGAGAAAAACTTGTCTTCAAGCGATTATACTTTTTTCTCCAAGAATCTGGTGGGAGTGGGAGAGATGGTCTGTTGAAAAGTAAAAATGAATCTTCAATTTTTAAATAATGGCCAGTTTTGCTGACATCTTTTCAGTGGAAACTTTACGCAGCAATTCAGCATAGAAAAATAACTTATTTTTGCAAGCAGCATTTTTATTTTCTTATTTAATTAAATCAACTGGAAGTGAAAGCGTATATTTTTAACATTTTAAAATGAGGTATAATTTATATACCATGAACGTTCAGCTCAGCCAGTTTTGGTATATATATGCCAAGATACAAAACAATGTTATCATTCCAGGGACTTCCCTTATCCACTTTTCCAGTTACTCACTACCTCTCTCCTCACTGAAGAAGCACCACTTTTTGGGTTTCAATCGCCAGAGACTAGTTTTAATGAAGCGTATGGTTTTTCTGTTATTTTAAGGTGCAATTTACATACAGAAAGATTCACCCACTTTAATGTACGGTTCTTTGAGTTTTGGCCAATGTATATAGTAATGTAACCACCACCACAATCAAGACACAGAACAGTGTTTTCACCTCCTCAAATTCCTCCTTTGTACTCACCCCACACTCCACCCTGTCTACTAGCAGCCACTTAATTGTGTTCTGTCCTTTCAGTTTTGACTTTGCAAAAATGCCATGAAAACATACTTACAGAGCATGCAGCATTTTTAGTCTGCTTTCTTCTTTTGAGATAAATGCATTCAAGTTTCATTTACATTGTGTGTGCCAAGAGTTCATATCATTTTAATATGGGGTAGAATTGATGTACTGCAATGTTTTTTATTCATCCCCTAGTTGAGAAACATTTAGGTTGATCCTAGCTTTGGATGATTGCAAATACAGATGCTATAAACATTTTCACACAGGTTTTTAGGTGAATAGCCATTTTCAATTCATATGAATGATGTCTTCTTGCTCATTCCTAACACTAAAAATTTGCATATTCTTTTTAACTTGGCGAATTTGGCTAGTGGCTCATCAGCTTCTCAGCTCCCCTCAACAAAAGCTTTTAATTCCATTGTTTTCTCTATTTTTTTAATTCTCAATTTCACTGATTTCTATTGTTTTAATTTTTAAATTTTGTTTCATTGCCCAGAATTTGATCTATCTTGGTGAGCATTCTTCGTGCATTAGAAAATACTGAATATTCTCTTGCTATTGGATAGAGTGGTCGAAAATGTCAATTAGGTCAGTTTTTGAATAGTGTTGTTCAAATCTTCTATACATTTACTGATTTTCTGCATAATTTTTCTATCAGTCGTCAAGAGAAAGTGTTAAATTATCCAACTACAATTGTTAATTTGTCTAGTTATCCTACCAGATCCATCAGTTTGTTCTTCATTTATTTTGAAACTATGTTGTTCAATATACAAATACTTAAGATTATTATGTCTTCTTGGATAACTGACTATTATTAGGTACTGTCTTTCTTTATCCTTGGTAATATCCCTTGTTGTAAAGTGTATTTTGCTTGCTATTAATAAACTACCACAACCTTATTTTGATTAGTGTATATACAGAGAGACACACACACACACACACACATGCTTACACACACTTTTAACCTATATGTGACTGTATAGTTAAAATTGGCTTTCTTAAGACTAGATATAGCTGACTCTTCTTTATTTTATCTAACCTAGCAATATATGTCCTTAAGTTGATGAGCTTATGCAATTTATATTTTTTAAAATTATTGACATGCTTGGATTAAAATCTTTGATCTTTAGTTTTTTCGTTAAAATAGCACCTCTTTTATTTGCAGGGTAAATGTTCCAAGACCCTGTGTGAATGCCTGAAAACACTGATAGGAACACACCTCATATACACTTTGTTTTTACTTGCACAGTAATGAGAGGGTAGTGTATATAGTGTGGGTGTGCTAGACAAGTGGAAGAATCATGACCTGGGCAGGATGCAGTGAGACAGCAGGAGATGTCATCACATTACTCAGAATGGTGTGCACTTTTAAGTGTGTGAATTGATTATATCTAAAATTTTCCATGTAATATTTTTGAAAAGAAGATGAAATCACAGATAAGGTGAGACTACTATATTTCCTCATTCTCTTTGTGTATGTTTTCATATTTTAATCTTTGCTTTGCATTTATTCATTATTTACTTTATTTAGTTTAAATACCATTACACCATTTCATGTGTATTGCAAAGAACTTACTGCAGTATACTTCCAATTACACCCTCTCTCCTTACTACAGCATACTACTAAGTCCTCCTTTCTTACCATAATATACTCCCAATTCTTCCCTCTTATCTTTTGTGCTACTGATATTCATTTTGTTTTGTATATGTTATAAACACAATTTGTTACTACTATTTTTAGTTTAGTGAGTTATCTTTAGATAAATTAAAAATGAGAGCAAAAAGGAGTTTTGTATTTAAATTCATTTGTTCTACTATCAGTGTTCTTCATTTATTTGTATAGATCCAAGTGTTTAATATAATACTGCTTTTGCTTGAAGAACTTTCTTTAACATTTATTATAGTGTGAGTCTGCTGTCAATAAATTACATAAGTTTATGTTTGTCTGAAAATGTTCTTATTTTGCCATTATTTTTTCTATTGTTAACTTTTATTTTAAGTTCAGGGTCACAAGTATAGCTTTGTTATATAGGTAAACTTGTGTGATTGGTGTTTGTTGTACAGATTACTTCATCACCCATGTATTAAGCCTACTACTTATTATTTTTCCTGATCTTCTACCTTCTTTCACTCTCTGCCCTCAAAAAGGCCACAGTGTGTTTTGTTCTACTCTGTGTGTCTGCATGTTCTCATCATTTAACTCCCAATTGTAAGTGAGAACATGCAGTATTTGGTTTTCTGTATCTGTGTTAGTTTGTTAAGGATAATGACTTCCAGCTCCATCCATGTCCCTGCAAAGGACATTATCTAATTCCTTTTTATGACTGCATAGTATTCCATGGTGTACATGTATGATATTTTCTTTATTCAGTCTATCATTTATGGGAATTTAGGTTGATTCCTTATTTTTGCTATTGTGAATAGTGCTGCAATGAGTGTGTGTGTGTGTGTGTGTGTGTGTGTGTGTGTGTCTTTATAATAGAAAGATTTCTGTTCCTTTGGGTATATACCTAGTAATGGGATTGCTGGGTGTAATGGTCTTTTTGTCTTTTGGTCTTTGAGGATTTGCCACATGGTCTTCCCCAGTGACTGAACTAATTTACATATCCACCAACAGTTTATAAGCATTCTCTTTTCTCCACAACCCTGCCAGCATCTGGTACTTTTTGGCTTTTTAATGACAACCTTTCTGACTGGTATGAGATGGTATCTTATTGTGGTTTTCAGTTGTATTTCTCTAACGATCAGTGATGTTGAATTTTTTTTTTTTTTTTATTTTTGAGACGGAGTCTCGCTCTGTCGCCCAGGCTGGAGTGCAGTGGCGTGATCTCGGCTCACTGCAAGCTCCGCCTCCCGGGTTCACGCCATTCTCCTGCCTCAGCCTCCCAAGTAGCTTGGACTACAGGCGCCTGCCACCTCGCCCGGCTAGTTTTTGTACTTTTTAGTAGAGACGGGGTTTCACCATGTTAGCCAGGATGGTCTCGATCTCCTGACCTCGTGATCCGCCGGTCTCGGCCTCCCAAAGTGCTGGGATTACAGGCTTGATTGTCAGTCACATGTATGTCTTCTTTTGAGAAGTGTCTGTTCATGTCCTTTGCCCATTTTTTAATGGAGATTTTTTTTTTCTTGAAAATTTTTAAGTTCTTTATAGATGCTGGATATTAGACCTTTGTCAGATGCATAATTTGCAAAAATTTCCTCCCATTCTGTAGGTTTCTTGTTTACTCTGTTAATAGTTTCTTTTGCTGTGCAGAAGCTCTTTAGTTTAATTAGATCCCATTTGTCAGTTTTTGCTTTTGTTGCAAATGCTTTTGATGTCTTCATCATGAAATCTTTGCTCAGGCTTATGTCCTGAATGGTGTTACCTAGGTTATCTTCTGGGGTTTTTATAGTTTTGGGTTCTACATTTAAATCTTTAGCCCATCTTGAGTAAATGGAAGAAAGAAATCCAGTTTCAATCTTCAGCATATGGCTAGCCAGTTATCTCAGCACCATTTATTGAATAGGAAATCCTTTCCCCATTGCTTGTTTTTGTCAGGTTTGTCGAAGATCAGATTATTGTAGGTTTGTAGTCTTATTTCTGGGTTCTCATTTCTGTTCCATTGTCTATGTGCCTGTTTTTGTACAGGTGCCATGCTGTTTTGGTTACTGTATCCTTGTAGTATAGTTTGAAGTAGGGTAGCATGATGCCTCCAGCTTTGTTCTTTTTGCTTAGGACTGTCTTGGCTATTCAGCCTCTTTTTTGGTTCCATATGGATTTTAAAATAGTTTTCTCTAGTTTTGTTAAGAATGACAATGGTAGTTTAATAGGAAAATCATGGAATCTATCAACTGCTTTGGGTAGTATGGCCATTTTAACAATATTGATGCTTTCTATACATGAGCATGGAATATTTTTCCATTTGTTTGTGTCATCTCTGATTTCTTTGAAAAGTGGTTTGTAGTTCACCTTGTAAAGGTCTTTCACCTTGCTTTTTAGCTGTATTCCTAGGTATCTTATAATTTATGTGGCAATTGCAAATGGGAGTTTATTCCTGATTTGACTCGGCTTGACAGTTGTTTTGTGTAGGAATGCCACTGATTTTTGCATGATGATTTTGTATCCTCTGATTTTATTTTGCCTTCATTTTGAATGATATATTTGTTTCATATTAGCATTTTAGGATGTGACTCCACTGTTCTTGACTTGTGAAATTTCTGAAGAAAGGTCTGCTAAAATTTTTATCATGTTTCCATATATATAAAATGCATCCTGCTTCTTTCTATGGCATTCTTCAAGATTTGTTTTAGCTCTTTCTCTGCTTTTTTTTTCTTTCTTTTTTTCTTTTTGTTGTTGTTGTTGTCGTTAAAGTATTTTAAATACAATGTGTCCAGATGTTGATTTGTTTTATAGGTGAGATAGTAAGAATATAACTGCTTGGTATATTCTTATAACATGTTGTACATCAGGACAATCTCATCAAGGCAGATATTCTCATGTCATAAGTATACACCAGGAGAAACATTTTTTCAGGAATCTTGCCCTTCACTCAGTTTTTCTTATGAGCCATGAGTGAGGGCTATGGAGAAGAGTGCGCAAATGGGTGCAAATTCTTATTGTGTCTGAATTTCATAGACTATATTATCAAAACAATGCTTACTCAGCCTTTAAAGTTTTGTACTTTTCATTTAATATTTAAGCGGCATCTGTTTACCGGTTAGTATAGCTTCCAAAGTCATCTGCCTAAGGTAAACAAGTGCTTATATCTCATCTCTCCTTGAAGACACCTGTCTTTCTTTAGATTGTTTTTATTTTGTTGCCATATGCCCTTATTTCTCTGATGAGTTCAAAAATTCTTGTGAATTTACAGTTAGCCTGCCCCTTTTCCTTTTTGTAAGTGTGGAGGTAATGATCATTACTGCTTTCTGTGTCCTAAATTGAAATAGTAACTATCATGAAAACTCATTTTTATAAAAAGTAAATAGTCTAAAATTTTGGTGTTTGCAAATACTTGTATAGTTATTTAGTTTAATGTTTTAAGTATTACATTTTTAATTGTTTTAAACCTGGTCCCAAACTCATGCCAACATGACTTTTAGGTTATTATTGGTCCTATACAGCAATAATAATGGTAATATATATGGCCATGTTTGCCCACCTTCCTCAGAATTTTCTTTTGAATGAAGTAATTACTCTTCAATGTAATCTATATTGAGAAGTTCCTGATCTCTAAAACTAGTTTCTCTTTCATTAGCCTGCTGCTGGTACCAGAACTTTTACCATTAGAAGTTCATTTTTTTTCCTATTGTTTTATATGTAAGACACAAGCATGCATGTGTATAACAGCTTTACTCACTATCAAAGTGTTTCCAATGGAATAGTTGGGTGAGACTAGTTTCCTGAAAAATTGCAATACAGTCTAAGGGAATAAATTCAGACACCAGTTTTACAATGGAGAACATTAATCCTGAATATAACTTTTAGGTCAAAATTAGAAAGAGAACTAAAATTATTAAAGCCTTTAAATATTCACATTTCTCCCTTTAAAGACATTTTATTACCTTGTCCTTCACTTTCCAACAATCCGATAGTTACTCAGAACGTTTTTGCTGGTTCTTGGATGCCTCATCCACGTCCACTGAAGCACATTGCCAGATACATAGAAAGGACTTACAAATGTTTTCTGATGACTTCTCATAGATGAAAGCTAATAAATCAAATAAATAGTAAATATTTAATAATGAGCCTTGAGCTGTCAATGGCAAAGAACTTTAGATAAGTACTTCCCAATTTTCCTAAGGAGTAACCCAAATCTTATTCAGGATTAAGGCATAGTGTGTATCTAATTGTGTTTTTATCTATCAGATATTAATGATGGGAATTAATTGTGAAGGGAATTCTAGTTATGTATACTATTAAAGATTTTGAGAAATGTTAAACCTATTAAGGCAAAAAAGTTATATTCCAACATACTAAAGTTTAACAAACTAGAGAGATTAGGGAAGGGGTTTGTGATTGTGGTTGTCTGAGTTATTTAATCTTTTATCAAACCAGGTTTAAGTATTACAATTTTTGCTTTAATTTTTATTGTTTAAAATTTTCTAATATATTTCTGCTTACACTAAAATGAGAGCAAATGCATGCTTTCTAAAATATGAAGAGATGCTTCTCCTTTAAAAAAATCATGAAGAGAAAACATGTAAGAAACGAATGAAACTGCACTAAATTTGTGTTAAGTCATTCATAAAGACCTTGTGTCAAATTCTGTGATCAGACAAAGATATGTCGTGATTTTTGCCCCCTGGGAGCTGAGGGACAACCGCATTAACAATACCTTCCCCATTACTCCATAACGTGATTATGGAGCACTAGAAGCAGAAGCAGAGTTCCACTCTCAACAATGCATCAGGAAACCAGCAGGAAACACCCACAGGCACAGAATACCTCCATGACAGTTGGATTCTAGCTTCGGCCCGTTGATTAGGTAGATGTAAGAATTTCTAATTTTCATTTTTAATAACTGATCCTGTCTTCTTCATATTTTCAATTGTCATTTTGCTGCATATTTAGGCCTTCATACTCTGCTTGCTCCTCAGGTTCTTTTTGAACTCAGTATTGACAACTTGGGATTGTTTCCAAAGAAGGATGCCAATAAATACTTGTATGTGGGGGGAAAAAAGCTATGGGAGCAGAAGAGAAGGTATAATTGGAATTTCAGGGTCCTGTAACTTCATGTCTAGATCCCAAAGTTGCTTTCAAAAAATTTACATCATTGGTTTCTTTGCTTGTGACTTCAGTGTTTCTACAAAAATTGGGATCGATTGATGTTTTCAGTCTATTGGGGTCTGTTTATTGAGGATTTTTCTAAGTGTTCTGTTTTATACCATACTTTACATTGGCTTTTATAATACATGATAGCATGAATAAAATATGAAAAGGAAAGAGCTGGGTCAGAAAAAAATAATAATGTAATCAGATTCTGGCTAGACTGCAAAGACAACTGAGCTGTTATAACACTGATGTCAAGCAAGTGCTCTTACTTGCATATCAGTAGGGGCCCAGAGGAGATGATACAGAAAGGACAGGTATACGTCTCATGAAAATAAAATAAGAAGATAAAACTAATTAATAATGTTAATTAACATCAGAATGAAACCTAGCTCTTTTATTAAAAAAAGGTAAAGTCTGCTATCTCATTAATTGATTCCAATTAAAATTTATTTCTTTGAGCAGATCTGTGAATTGTACATTTATTTAGAGGAAATGTTTCCAGTTTGAGCTAATAAACTGAGCTGAGACCACTTCAACATTTGTTAACTGCTCTAGCATGAATAAATATATCCACTTGAAAAGTGAAACAAATACTTTGGAAATGGACTTTTCTTTTCCTCAAAATGTCCGGTTATCTATCCCTTCAGTCACACACTTGGAAAATATCTATATGTGGCAAACTCAAATATGAACAATTTTTAGTAGCCAAGAATTCTCATGTAATTTCTGTTTCTTAAAATACTGAGACACATTGAGCTTTCATTAGGTAACTGAGGAATTTAAAAGTTTAAATAGGCATTTATTTTCTATTTAAAAAGATGCATTTCGACATTAGACTCCAGGATATACTAAGCAAATTCAAAATTATAAATGAATTGTGATATACCCAACAGTTATGCCAAAATATTGTTCTGCAATACTTGACTCTGTTACAGGACTTTGCATACAAAATGCAAATCACCAAAGTTCATTATGGGCATTTCTGGAGTTATGCTGAAATGCTGGTTATTCTGACCATGGGGGCAACATAGTAAATGTAGAAACTTATTTAGGAGTCATATCTCTAGAGTAATGTACTGTAAGAGTGGGGACTGCAGCTCTTTTAATTATTGATAATAAGCAATGGTTTATATACCTAGCCCTATGTTTACACCTGAGACATTATTACTGACTACCGTCATTTTTTAAATTGGCATCAATCATGGGAGGATTGGAAGAAATTCAGAGAAGAACAACACAAATGTTTGAAGACAAATGAGTTTGACATATGTAAAAGATTAAAAGGACAACTATATTTTACTTGGCTAAATAATACCTTAGGGAGGTGTGATGTTCATACTTAAGTGTCAATTTGACTAGGCCATGGTACTCAGATAATTGGACAACACCGGTCTTGATGTTTCTGTGAAGGTATTTTTTAGATAATATTAACATTTAAATTAGTAGACTTTTAAAAAAGCAGATTACTCTTATAATGTGGATAGATTTAGTCAACAAATTTATTGAAGGTCATAAGGTAAAACAGGCCATTATTTCCCAAGGAAGAGGGAATTCATCTGCAGACTATCTTTGGACTTGAGCTGCAACCTCAACTCTTCCCTGGGTCCCAACCTGCAAGCCTACCTGTCAGACTTTGGACTTGCCAGTCTCCACAATTGTGAGTCAGTCAATTCATTAAAATGAATCTCTCTCTCTCTCTCTCTCTCTGTCTCTCATACAGGAGCTAAATATAGCATTATAGCCTCCCTGTATTGGAGGTGGGAAAATACTTATTATAGTAAAAGAAGGTATATACCTAGGAGTAATGGGATGAAATGTAATGAAGTCAAATGTTGATTGACAATCAAAAATATTCTGTAATCATTAGTTCTACTTCTATAATTATTATTTAATATTTTTTATGAAATAATAAGCATGTAAGGATTGTTCCATAAATGAATTTATGTCAAAGAAATAATGAAATGTATTTTCAAGGAAACTAGCCTAATGGTGCAACTATAATTAGTGCACTGTCATTATGATTATGTAGTATGTGACTGTGTGCTAGTGTGTGTGTGCACTGATGTTTAAAAATCAACTGAATAGCATCATTTTCACATAGGGTCAATATCCCCTTGTGTCCTACCTACATGGTTTTAAAATAAACTTATTTTATTGGGTACCTATGGCTAAGGCACGATGTTAAGCTGTTACGTCAAATCACAAATATAAATAAAATAGAACCACGCTTTCTTGATATACTTACAATATTGCAGCACAGACATCACTAAACACAGGCCATTTGTATTAGTCAGGTTCTTCGGAGAGACAGAACCCATAGGATAGATAGATAGACGAAAGGGGGTTTATTACGGTAATTGGTTTGCTCAAATATGGAGGCTGAGAAATTCTGAAATCCCATGATAGACCACCTGCAAGCTGGAGAGCCAGGAAAACTGTAGTGTGGTCTTTCTTTCTTTCTTTCTTTCTTTCTTTCTTTCTTTCTTTCAAGTCCCCTGGCCTCAGAACCAGGAAGACCAATGGTGTGAATCTCAGTCCCAGGTCAAAGGCCTGAAAACTCAGAGGCCTGCTGGTGCAATTCTTAGAGTCCAAAGGCTGGAAAACCTGCATCTCTTATGTTCAAGGGCAGGAGAAGATGAATGTCCCAGTTGAGGAGAAGGAGGAGAGAGAGACAGAGACAGAGAGAGGACACACAAATAATTTGCCTTTCTCTGCCTTTTTGTTGTAATCAGGTCCCCTGCTGATTGGATGATGCCTACCCACACTGAGGATGGATCTTCCCCACTCAGTCCACTGACTCACATGCAAATCTCCTATAGAACCACCCTCAACAGACACACCCAGAAATAATGCCTTACCAGTCATCAAGGTATTTCTTAATCTAGTCAAGTTGACACTCAAAATTAACCATCATACTATTTTAACAACAATTAACTTGATAAGCATTATAATGGAAGCATAGACAAGTTGCTGAGATCTATAGGGAAGGGATGAATTCCTCCCGGGAAGATGAGGGAAAGCTTCATAGAGCACTTTGCTGTTGGACTTGCCCTTATAAGGGATTGATAAACTACAACAAGAGGATATGGGGGAAAAAAAAAGACATCCCAAACAAAAGGATTAACTTGAGCACATTAATGGAGGGGAGTGTATATTAATTTTAAAAGTGGTTCAATATTGTTTGGGCATAAAAAGTATATTAGTGACATACATACTGTGAAAAACTACAACTGTAATTCAGAGCTAGAATATCTTTAACTTCACTCTTGTGTCTATAGTCATATGGAGTCTTTATCAAGTCTTATTGTCGTTTATGTACAATATCTTCTACATTTTCCCCAAGATAAGTAATTTTTCAAGTGATGGTTATTTCATCTTATAATTTTGGGAGTGTTTCAGTTGGAAAAGTTCAGCTCTGCTGAATGTGTGAGTTGAGAATTTTGAGTACTCTAATAGAGTTATTTATCTGTTTCAAAGGATGCAGGAAGTGTGTGCCCCAAAGTCAGATGTTTCCTGTGTGTTTAGATACACCTTCCCCTCAATATTAGTGTTTAAAATGTTAAGAGCATCAGTTGTGGGATGAGACTAAGTTCAATATTTTTTATTGGTAAGACATCCCTCTCAGAAATATGCATTTGGGAGCAACTACAACAATGTCTAGCAATCAATAGGTACCTAGTAACATATTTTTAAAGTAAAGAAGGCAAATCATTGCTTTAGTCCACCACCTTTAAAAGATCTTCTTACTTCTTCCTCACAATTTCTTTTCTCTCCTCCTTTTCTCCCTTTAACAGTATATATTGCTCTCTATATTGTGTTTTGGATATAGTAGGTGCTCAGCAGATGTTTGTGGAATTAATGGGAATGAATTTCAGTGCAATATTTGATTTGACTTGATTTGATATTCCTTAAAGTAATAATGAGACAGGACTTATTGAAATGGACTTATTATTAACCCGTAGGAAAGTCTCCTGGATCTCATAGAGAATGCGTTTGTCTCATGAACCTAGCCTGGGAGACCCAGATTCTTGTTACTGGAAAAACACATTTTAGAGCCATCTCTTTATAGCTTCTCTCTAGCAAGAAGATTGACTCACTCAGCTTCTTAGTGATGCTGAAGTAGATAATTGCTAAAACACTTTAAATCTTAGTTGAAATAAAAGGGAAGAGTCTAATTAGGGAGAACTAAATTCAGGTAGCCTTTTGTGTGCATCGATGAATCTGTACTGTTTATTTCTCCCAACTAGAAAAGTGATAACTTTTAAATTAATAGGGGAGTCAATGATCGGAGTAGCTGCAAGTTGAGTTTAATCCCCTCAAGATTTATTAATCTGGACTGTGGAAGGCACTGAAGAAAATTCTAATAAGAAAATCTCTGCTTTGTAAAAGGAGCATAATTTGACTTGTCATTCTGTTGAATGACCTAATATATCATCTCCTGTTTTATGTCTTACAGAAATGACCTCAGGCTGCTCTCTATCAATAGATAACTTGATTCAAAACTCCTCTTTTTACACATTCTCTGGCACCTATAATTATCCTATAAAAAATGTTGAAATTCGATGAATGGGGATAATGAGAAAAGGAACTAATTCCAAGGGATAAAGTACAATGGATAAGTATAATGCTGCCTCTGGTTGAGTAATTTCTGTTTACTTACTATTATTATTTTTGCTATCTTCCTTGAAAAGAAGTCTACCAGGGTCCTTCTAAGATTGCTTTCAAGGATCCTAAACTTTACTGCTTAAAAGAAGTTCACTTTTGTCCTCATTTCCAATCAATGATATATCTATGCTAACATTACTGTTTATAATGCTGTGTATTGTAATTAGGTCAATATCATGAGCTAAATTCTCCTAAAATACTGCTACTAGTAGTAGCTTTCATTTATTGCCAAGCATTTAATGTGGATTACTTCATTTAAACATCACGGTAATGCTGTAAAGTAGATACTAGTACTATCACAAACATATCTTCTTAATCGTATTATTCTGCTGCATTGACTCCAGAAAGCATTCCATTATGTGAGGCTAGTACTTATGGTAGTGTGTCTTGAATGAAGAGAATGTAGCTATCACAGTATAAATCATCATCACTCTTGGAGAAGCAATTTAAAATGCTTATAGATATTGGTTCAGCATTTTTTACATAAAGAATATCACATATTCTATTTTTTTGTACCTTTATCCCACAAAGGCTTAATACTTCAGGAAGTTAAAGCAGCCAAGCAAAATATCACAGCATCTGAAAACCCTGTAGCTAGACCACAAAGGTATCTGTATGAGAACAAGGAGGAGTTTCTATAAAAGAGAAAATGCATCTGTAACACAGTTGCTGGATTTTCTCTTGTGACTATAGCGCAGTCTCAGCTAATGCATTACTTCTGAAATTCTGTGAGTATTAAAAAAACTGAAAGAAATTGCTATAGGCTAATATTTGTATGTGTGTGTATGTGAGTGCACATATGTATGTGTGTCAGATTATCTGTCTGTGAACAATCTTTTGTGTTGTTTTTCTTTTGATAAAAAAATCAGATAGATGAGATTAAGAATTTCAGTGACTGGAAAACAGCTTATGTTACCACTGTACAAGACTAACTAAATTTGCATGAGGTGCTGCATATCTGGAAAGCCAATTTGGTTGTATTTCAGTTATAACAAATGGATTTGGTGTGAGGTATGAAATAATTTATTAGCAATGCATACTGTAGTTAGATTAGAAGCAACATTCTAAATTCTTATGTAATTTTTGATAGTTGTAACTCTGCTTGTTATTTGTCTTCAATGGGCATAACAGGACTGAAAATGCAAAATCTTGTGCTGGAACCTCATCTCTTGTGTTGTAAGGATGTATGAGTCTGTCTCCTCGACCAGTGAGAGATTCTGAGCAAATTGATGTTTGACAAAGTTTGTGTTTGCTGCTCTTGCAGGCTTTTAATTTTGGTTCTCCCCCACTTCTGGTCTTTGTCTTATGCCCTTTTGATAAACCTTTCTTAGGTTCCTAGGTCTGTGCTTCTGTGTATGCTTTTACAGATTGTTCACTTTACAAGGGCACTGTATATAAGGGAGTCATCACATTGTATACATCAAAGATTTGTACAATGTTTTTAATTTTCTGAGAGATGGCTTCAAAGTTTCTTGGTCTGAGAAACTGGTATATTAATAACTCTTTCTGATACATGAAAATAAAGTTAACAGAGAACATGCAGAGAACACTGCATGTTCTCACTTACAAGTGGGAGCTGAACAATAAGAACACATGGACTCGGGGAAGGGAACAACACACTCTGGGGCCTGTCAGGAAGGCAAGGAGAGGGAGAGCATCAGGCTAAACAGCTATTGTATATGGGGCTTAATACCTAGGTGATGGGTTGATAGGTGCAGCAAACCACCATGGCACACATTTACCTACATAACAAACCTGCACATCCTGCACATGTATCCAGGAACTTAAAATAAAATTAAATTAAATTTAAACAAAGAAAATAATGTTTTCTAAGAAATAGAAGCTTTTTAGTTTTTTCTTTCACAAAGGCATTGCTTTGTTTAATTATATTCCTGACTAGATGTTTAGGTGCTCAAAACTGTTGCTGCTCCTAGCTGTAAGCAAACCACTGGAATTTCCACAAAACATTACAAATACCCAATTATTCCACATCCTTCATGACCCTTATTCAGTATCATGCAACTATCACCCCTAACCAAATAATACTAGTAAAAGTGATTTTAGGACTTTAGGGAGATTAGGAAAGGGGGTAGAATGGTGACATATTTCACATAGGGTGGGGTATTCGTTCCTTTTTATGCTGCTGATAAAGACATACCCAAGAATTGATAATTTATATAAGAAAAGGTTTAAAGGACTCATAGTTCCACGTGGCTGGGGAGGCCTCACAGTCATGGCAGAAGGTCAAAGGCACATCTTACATGGTGGCAGGCAAAAGAGAAAAATGACAGCCAAATAAAAGGGAAATCCCTTTATAAAACTATCAGATCTCATGAGACTTATTCACTACCATGAATAAGAGAACAGTATGAAGGAATTATTATCTCCCTGATTTAATTATCTCCCCCTGGGTCCCTCCCACAGCATGTGGGAATTATGGGAGCTACAATTCAAGCTAAGATTTGGGTGGGGACACTGCCAAACCATATCATGCCATCCCTTCCCCCTCCCAAATCTCATGTCCTCACATTTGAAAATCAATCATACCTTCCCAACAGTCACCCAAAAATCTTAACTCATTTTAGCTTTAACTCAAAAGTCCACACTCCAAAGTCTCATCTGAGACAAAGCAAGTCCCTTCCACCTATGAGCTTGTAAAATCAAAAGCACATTAGTTACTTTCCAGGTACAATGGGGGTACAGGCATCAGATAAATATGCCGATTCCAAATAGGATAAATTGGCCAAAACAAAGGGGGTGCAGGCCCCATGCAAGTTCAAAATCCAATAGGGCAGTCATTAAACCTTAAAGTTCCAAAATGATATCCTTGGACTCCATGTCTCACATCCATTTCACACTGAGGCAAGAGGTAGGCTCTCATGGCCTTGGGCAGATTTGCCCCTGTGGCTTTGCCAGTGCAACTCCCCTCCTGGATGCTTTCATGAGCTGGCATTGAGTGTTTGTGGCTTTTTCAGGTGCACAGTGTAAACTGTTGGTGGATTTACCATTCAGGGGCCCATAGAATGGTGGACCGCTTTCCACAGCTCCACTAGGCAGTGCCCCAGTGGAGATTCTTTGTGGGGGTTCCAACTCCATATTTCCCTTCCACACTGCCCTAGCAGAAATTCTCCATGAGGGCACCGCCCTTGCAGCAAACATCTGCCTGGACATCCAGGTGTTTCCATACATCCTCTGAAATCTATGCAGAGGGTCCAAAACCCCAATTCTTACCTTCTGTGCACCTGCAGGCCCAACAGCACATGGAAGCAGCCAAAGCTTGTGGCTTGCACCCTCTGAAGCAATAGCCTGAGCTGTACATTGGCCCCTTTTAGCCACACTATAATGGTTGGGACTCAGGGCACCAATTCTCAAGGCTGTACACAGCAGGAGTACCTGGACCCAGTCCATGAAACCATTTTTCCCTCCTAGGCCTCTGGGTCTATGATGGGAGGGGCTGCCATGAAGACCTCTGACATGCCCTGGAGACATTTTCCCCTTTGTCTTGGCAATTAAAATATGGGAGGGGGGCGGAGCAAGATGGCCGAATAGGAACAGCTCCAGTCTCCAACTCCCAGCGCGAGCCACACAGAAGACCGGTGATTTCTGCATTTTCAACTGAGGTACTGGGTTCATCTCACTGGGGAGTGCCGGACGATCGGTGCTGGTCAGCTGCTGCAGCCTGACCAGCGAGAGCTGAAGCAGGGCGAGGCATTGCCTCACCTGGGAAGCGCAAGGGGGAAGGGAATCCCTTTTCCTAGCCAGGGGAACTGAGACACACAACACCTGGAAAATCGGGTAACTCCCACCCCAATACTGCGCTTTAAGCAAGCAGGCACACCAGGAGATCATACCCCACACCTGGCCGGGAGGGTCCCACACCCACGGAGCCTCCCTCATTGCTAGCACAGCAGTCTGTGATCTACCGGCAAGGCAGCAGCGAGGCTGGGGGAGGGGCGCCCGCCATTGCTGAGGCTTAAGTAGGTAAACAAAGCTGCTGGGAAGCTCGAACTGGGTGGAGCTCACAGCAGCTCAAGGAAACCTGCCTGTCTCTGTAGACTCCACCTCTGGGGACAGGGCACAGTAAACAATAACAAACACAGCAGAAGCCTCTGCAGACGCAAACGACTCTGTCTGACAGCTTTGAAGAGAGCAGTGGATCTCCCAACACGGAGGTTGAGACCTGAGAAGGGACAGACTCCCTGCTCAAGGGGGTCCCTGACCCCTGAGTAGCCTAACTGGGAGACATCCCCCACTAGGGGCAGTCTGACACCCCACACCTCACAGGGAGGAGTACACCCCTGAGAGGAAGCTTCCAAAGCAAGAATCAGACAGGTACACTCGCTGTTCAGAAATATTCTATCTTCTGCAGCCTCTGCTGCTGATACCCAGGCAAACAGGGTCTGGAATGGACCTCAAGCAATCTCCAGCAGACCTACAGCTGAGGGTCCTGACTGTTAGAAGGAAAACTATCAAACAGGAAGGACACCTATACCAAAACCCCATCAGTACATCACCATCATCAAAGACCAGAGGCAGATAAAACCACAAAGATGGGGAAAAAGCAGGGCAGAAAAGCTGGAAATTCAAAAAATAAGAGCGCATCTCCCCCGGCAAAGGAGCGCAGCTCATCGCCAGCAACGGATCAAAGCTGGACGGAGAATGACTTTGACGAGATGAGAGAAGAAGGCTTCAGTCCATCAAATTTCTCAGAGCTAAAGGAGGAATTATGTACCCAGCGTAAAGAAACTAAAAATCTTGAAAAAAAAGTGGAAGAATTGATGGCTAGAGTAATTAATGCAGAGAAGGTCCTAAACGAAATGAAAGAGATGAAAACCATGACACGAGAAATACGTGACAAATGCACAAGCTTCAGTAACCGACTCAATCAACTGGAAGAAAGAGTATCAGCAATTGAGGATCAAATGAATGAAATGAAGCGAGAAGAGAAACCAAAAGAAAAAAGAAGAAAAAGAAATGAACAAAGCCTGCAAGAAGTATGGGATTATGTAAAAAGACCAAATCTACGTCTGATTGGGGTGCCTGAAAGTGAGGGGGAAAATGGAACCAAGTTGGAAAACACTCTTCAGGATATCATCCAGGAGAACTTCCGCAACCTAGTAGGGCAGGCCAACATTCAAATCGAGGAAATACAGAGAACGCCACAAAGATACTCCTCGAGAAGAGCAACTCCAAGACACATAATTGCCAGATTCACCAAAGTTGAAATGAAGGAAAAAATCTTAAGGGCAGCCAGAGAGAAAGGTCGGGTTACCCACAAAGGGAAGCCCATCAGACTAACAGCAGATCTCTTGGCAGAAACTCTCCAAGCCAGAAGAGAGTGGGGGCCAATATTCAACATTCTTAAAGAAAAGAATTTTCAACCCAGAATTTCATATCCAGCCAAACTAAGTTTCATAAGTGAAGGAGAAATAAAATCTTTTACAGATAAGCAAATGCTTAGAGATTTTGTCACCACTAGGCCTGCCTTACAAGAGACCCTGAAGGAAGCACTCAACATGGAAAGGAACAACCAGTACCAGCCATTGCAGAAACATGCCAAAATGTAAAGACCATCGAGGCTAGGAAGAAACTGCATCAACTAACGAGCAAAATAACCAGTTAAAATAATGGCAGGATCAAGTTCACACATAACAATATTAACCTTAAATGTAAATGGACTAAATGCTCCAATTAAAAGACACAGACTGGCAAACTGCATCAAGAGTCAAGACCCATCAGTCTGCTGTATTCAGGAGACCCATCTCACACGCAGAGACATACATAGGCTCAAAATAAAGGGATGGAGGAAGATTTACCAAGCAAATGGAGAACAAAAAAAAGCGGGGGTTGCAATACTAGTCTCTGATAAAATAGACTTTTAACCATCAAAGATCAAAAGAGACAAAGAGGCCATTACATAATGGTAAAGGGATCAATTCAACAGGAAGAGCTAACTATCCTAAATATATATGCACCCAATACAGGAGCACCCAGATTCATAAAGCAAGTCCTTAGAGACTTACAAAGAGACTTAGACTCCCATACAATAATAATGGGAGACTTCAACACTCCACTGTCAACATTAGACAGATCAACGAGACAGAAAGTTAACAAGGATATCCAGGAATTGAACTCATCTCTGCAGCAAGCAGACCTAATAGACATCTATAGAACTCTCCACCCCAAATCAACAGAATATACATTCTTCTCAGCACCACATCGTACTTACTCCAAAATCGACCACGTAATTGGAAGTAAAGCACTCCTCAGCAAATGTACAAGAACAGAAATGATAACAAACTGTCTCTCAGACCACAGTGCAATCAAACTAGAACTCAGGACTAAGAAACTCAATCAAAACCGCTCAACTACATGGAAACTGAACAACCTGCTCCTGAATGACTACTGGGTACATAACGAAATGAAGGCAGAAATAAAGAAGTTCTTTGAAACCAATGAGAACAAAGATACAACATAGCAGAATCTCTGGGACACATTTAAAGCAGTGTGTAGAGGGAAATTTCTAGCACTAAATGCCCACAAGAGAAAGCAGGAAAGATCTAAAATTGACACTCTAACATCGCAATTAAAAGAACTAGAGAAGCAAGAACAAACACATTCGAAAGCTAGCAGAAGGCAAGAAATAACTAAGATCAGAGCAGAACTGAAGGAGATAGAGACACAAAAAACCCTCCAAAAAATCAATGAATCCAGGAGCTGGTTTTTTGAAAAGATCAACAAAATTGACAGACCACTAGCAAGACTAATAAAGAAGAAAAGAGAGAAGAATCAAATCGACGCAATTAAAAATGATAAAGGGGATATCACCACCGACCCCACAGAAATACAAACTACCATCAGAGAATACTATAAACACCTCTACGCAAATAAACTGGAAAATCTAGAAGAAATGGATAATTTCCTGGACACTTACACTCTTCCAAGACTAAACCAGGAAGAAGTTGAATCCCTGAATAGACCAATAGCAGGCTCTGAAATTGAGGCAATAATTAATTGCCTACCAACCAAAAAAAGTCCAGGACCAGATGGATTCACAGCTGAATTCTACCAGAGGTACAAGGAGGAGTTGGTACCATTCCTTCTGAAACTATTCCAATCAATAGAAAAAGAGGGAATCCTCCCTAACTCATTTTATGAGGCCAACATCATCCTGATACCAAAGCCTGGCAGAGACACAACAAAAAAAGAGAATTTTAGACCAATATCCCTGATGAACATCGATGCAAAAATCCTCAATAAAATACTGGCAAACCGGATTCAGCAACACATCAAAAAGCTTATCCACCATGATCAAGTGGGCTTCATCCCTGGGATGCAAGGCTGGTTCAACATTCACAAATCAATAAACATAATCCAGCATATAAACAGAACCAAAAACAAGAACCACATAATTATCTCAATAGACGCAGAAAAGGCTTTTGACAAAATTCAACAGCCCTTCATGCAAAAAACGCTCAATAAATTCGGTATTGATGGAACGTACCTCAAAATAATAAGAGCTATTTATGACAAACCCACAGCCAATATCATACTGAATGGGCAAAAACTGGAAAAATTCCCTTTGAAAACTGGCACAAGACAGGGATGCCCTCTCTCACCACTCCTATTCAACATAGTGTTGGAAGTTCTGGCTAGGGCAATTAGGCAAGAGAAAGAAATCAAGGG
This sequence comes from Macaca nemestrina, assembly GCF_043159975.1. NCBI lineage: Eukaryota > Metazoa > Chordata > Mammalia > Primates > Cercopithecidae > Macaca > Macaca nemestrina. The sequence continues at coordinate 59,747,987 of NC_092145.1, forward strand.
TATTCAGTTAGGAAAAGAAGAAGTCAAATTGTCCCTGTTTGCAGATGACATGATTGTATATTTAGAAAACCCCATTGTCTCAGCCCAAAATCTCCTTAAGCTGATAAGCAACTTCAGCAAAGTCTCAGGATACAAAATTAATGTGCAAAAATCACAAGCATTCTTATACACCAGTAACAGACAAACAGAGAGCCAAATCAGGAATGAACTTCCATTCACAATTGCTTCAAAGAGAATCAAATACCTAGGAATCCAACTTACAAGGGATGTAAAGGACCTCTTCAAGGAGAACTACAAACCACTGCTCAGTGAAATCAAAGAGGACACAAACAAATGGAAGAACATACCATGCTCATGGATAGGAAGAATCAATATCGTGAAAATGGCCATACTGCCCAAGGTAATTTATAGATTCAATGCCATCCCCATCAAGCTACCAATGAGTTTCTTCACAGAATTGGAAAAAACTCCTTTAAAGTTCATATGGAACCAAAAAAGAGCCCGCATCTCCAAGACAAACCTAAGTCAAAAGAACAAAGCTGGAGGCATCACGCTACCTGACTTCAAACTATACTACAAGGCTACAGTAACCAAAACAGCATGGTACTGGTACCAAAACAGAGATATAGACCAATGGAACAGAACAGAGTCCTCAGAAATAATACCACACATCTACAGCCATCTGATCTTTGACAAACCTGAGAGAAACAAGAAATGGGGAAAGGATTCCCTATTTAATAAATGGTGCTGGGAAAATTGGCTAGCCATAAGTAGAAAGCTGAAACTGGATCCTTTCCTTACTCCTTATACGAAAATTAATTCAAGATGGATTAGAGACTTAAATGTTAGACCTAATACCATAAAAATCCTAGAGGAAAACCTAGGTAGTACCATTCAGGACATAGGCATGGGCAAAGATTTCATGTCTAAAACACCAAAAGCAACAGCAGCAAAAGCCAAAATTGACAAATGGGATCTCATTAAACTAAAGAGCTTCTGCACAGCAAAAGAAACTACCATCAGAGTGAACAGGCAACCTACAGAATGGGAGAAAATTTTTGCAATCTACTCATCTGACAAAGGGCTAATATCCAGAACCTACAAAGAACTCAAACAAATTTACAAGAAAAAAACAAACAACACCATCAAAAAGTGGGCAAAGGATATGAACAGACATTTCTCAAAAGAAGACATTCATACAGCCAACAGACACATGAAAAAATGCTCATCATCACTGGCCATCAGAGAAATGCAAATCAAAACCACAATGAGATACCATCTCACACCAGTTAGAATGGCGATCATTAAAAAGTCAGGAAACAACAGGTGCTGGAGAGGATGTGGAGAAATAGGAACGCTTTTACACTGTTGGTGGGATTGTAAACTAGTTCAACCATTATGGAAAACAGTATGGCGATTCCTCAAGGATCTAGAACTAGATGTACCATATGACCCAGCCATCCCATTACTGGGTATATACCCAAAGGATTATAAATTATGCTGCTATAAAGACACATGCACACGTATGTTTATTGCAGCACTATTCACAATAGCAAAGACTTGGAATCAACCCAAATGTCCATCAGTGACAGACTGGATTAAGAAAATGTGGCACATATACACCATGGAATACTATGCAGCCATAAAAAGGGATGAGTTTGTGTCCTTTGTAGGGACATGGATGCAGCTGGAAACCATCATTCTTAGCAAACTATCACAAGAACAGAAAACCAAACACCGCATGTTCTCACTCATAGGTGGGAATTGAACAATGAGATCACTTGGACTCAGGATGGGAACATCACACACCGGGGCCTATCATGGGGAGGGGGGAGGGGGGAGGGATTGCATTGGGAGATATACCTGATGTAAATGACGAGTTGATGGGTGCAGCACAGCAACTAGGCACAAGTATACATATGTAACAAACCTGCATGTTATGCACATGTACCCTACAACTTAAAGTATAATAATAATAAATAAATTTAAAAAAAAAATTGCCAAAACTAAAAAATAAATAAATAAATAAATAAATAAATAAATAAAACTGGATTTGCAATCTTTGTCAAAAAAAAAATAAATTAAAATAAAATATGGGTCCTTATTACTTATGTTAATTTCTGCAGCTGGCCTGAATTTCTCCTCAGAAAATTGATTTTTCTTTTCTATTGCATCTTTAGGCTGCAAATTTTCTGAACTTTTATTCTATTTCCCTTTTAAAACTGAATGCTTTTAACAGCACCCAAGTCACCTCTTGAATGCTTTGCTGCTTAAAAATTTATTCCACCAAATACCCTAAATCATCTCCCTCAAGTTCAAAGTTCTACAAATATCTAGGGCAGGAACAAAATGTCACCAGTCTCTTTGCTAAAACAACAAGAGTCACTTTTACTCTAGTTCCTAACAATTTCCTCATCTCCATCTGAGACCACCTCAGCCTGAATTTCATCATTCATATAAGTATCAGCATTTTGGTCAAAGTCATTCACCAAGTTTCTAGGAAGTTCTCATATACTCTCAAATACTCATATTTTCCTGTCTTATTCCAAGCCCTCCAAACTGTTCCAACCTCTTCCTGCTACCCAGTTCCAAAGTTGTTTCCACGTTTTTGGGTACCTTTTTTTTTTTTTTAATTTAATTTTTTTTATTTTTTATTTTTTATTATTATTATACTTTAAGTTCTAGGGTACATGTGCATAACGTGCAGGTTTGTTACATATGTATACTTGTGCCATGTTGGTGTGCTGCACCCATCAACTCGTCAGCACCCATCAACTCGTCATTTACATCAGGTATATCTCCCAATGCAATCCCTCCCCCCTCCCCCCTCCCCATGATAGGCCCCGGTGTGTGATGTTCCCCTTCCCGAGTCCGAGTGATCTCATTGTTCAGTTCCCACCTATGAGTGAGAACATGCGGTGTTTGGTTTTCTGTTCTTGCGATAGTTTGCTGAGAATGATGGTTTCCAGCTGCATCCATGTCCCTATAAACTAGTTCAACCATTATGGAAAACAGTATGGTGATTCCTCAAGGATCTAGAACTAGATGTACCATATGACCCAGCCATCCCATTACTGGGTATATACCCAAAGGATTTTAAATCATGCTGCTATAAAGACACATGCACACGTATGTTTATTGTGGCACTATTCACAATAGCAAAGACTTGGAATCAACCCAAATGTCCATCAGTGACAGACTGGATTAAGAAAATGTGGCACATATACACCATGGAATACTATGCAGCCATAAAAAAGGATGAGTTTGTGTCCTTTTTTTTGGGGGTATCTTTATAGCAGCACTCCCACTCTACCAATACTAATTTACTATATTAGTCCATTTTCATGCTGCTGATAATGACATACCCAGGACTGCGTAATTTATAAAGAAAAAGAGGTTTAACAGTTCCAAGTGGCTGGGGAGACCTCACAATTATGGTGGAAGGTGAAAGCCACACCTTACATGGTGGCAGGCAAGAGAGAAAAATGAGAACCTAGTGAAAATCATCAGATCTTGTGAGACTTATTCACCAACATGAGAGCAGGATGGAGAAAACCACCCCCCATGATTCAATTATCTCCCCCTAGGTCCGTTCCACAACATGTGGGAATTATGGGAGGTAATTTCAAGCTCAGATGGGGTCATGGCCAAACCATATCAGATAGGTTATAAAGTCAGCAACGTAAAGTGAAAGGGGTGCATCATCAAAATGACTCTTTAGGGCCAGGTACCATGGATTATGTCTGTAATCCCTGCACTTTGGGAGGCTGAGGTGGGCAGATTGCTTGAGTTCAGGAGTTGGAGACCAGCCTGGGGAACAGCGAGATACCCTCTCTACAAAAAATGCAAAACATTAATTGGTGACATGCACCTTTAGCCCCAGCTACTCAGGGGGCTGAAGTGGGAGGATTGCTTGAGCCTGGGAGGTCAAGGCTGCAGTGAGCTTAAATTGTGCCACTGCACTCTAGCCTGGGTGACAGAGAAAGACTCTATCTCAAAAAAAAAAAAAAAAAAAAAACTCTTTAAATACAAGGAGGCTTCAACAGGTTTTTCAAAATTTGTATTGTGAATAAACTATGCATGGATTTCAAAGTATTTTGCACTAAAGTAAAAGTGAACTAACTTGTTATAACACATCTGAACAGGATCAAGTTTGAGGGATTAAAGAGAATAAGAAATCAGTATGAAAAGAGCCTCTTTCAGAGCAACATGAATTCTACTAAAATTGAAGCAAGAACAAACACAAAATTTATGGTGAAGCATGAGTGGAAGAATGCTGAAATCATTGATGCTTTTCAGAGTTTATGGGGACAATGTCCCCATAGAAATCAGCAGTTTCCAAATATACAACTTATTTTATGAAATGGTGAGATGATGTTGAAGATTGAAGCCTAAAGCAGCAGACTGTCCATAGCAATTTGAAAGAAAAATAAAATATTGTTGGTTCCTAATTGAAAAGGACCAACAATTAACAGCACAAAGAATAACCACTACCATAGACATCTCAATTGGATAAACTTACATAATCCTGACTAAAAAATCAAAGTTAAGCCAACTTTTCACTTGATGGTTATCAAAACTCTTGCAATCACATCAGCTTCAGACAAGAGCAGAGCTTTCAATAAAAATTTTAAACAAGTGGGATAAAAATCTTGAAGCATTTATTGGAAGAATTGTAAAGAGAGATGAAGTATGGCTTTACCAATACAATCCTGAAGACAAAGCACCATCAAAAAATGGTTACCAATAGGCAGAAGTTGTCTAAAAGTAAAAGTTGACTGGTCAAGAGCAAAGGTCATGGAAACAGTTTTTTTGAGATGCTCAAGGCATTTTGTTTGCTAACTTTCTGGAGGGTCAAATAATGAAAACATCTGATTATTATGACAGTATTTTGAGAAAATTAGCAAAGCTTTAGCAGAAAAATTTCCAGAAAAGTTCCATCAGAAAGTCCTTCTCCACAATGGCAAAGTTTCTTCTTGTTACTCTCATCAGATAAGGGCAACTTTGCAAGAGTTTCATTAGAAAATCATTAGGTATCCATCTTACAGTACCTATTTGGCAACTTCTGACTTCTTTTTGTTTCCTTATCTTAAAAAAATCTTTAAAGGGAACCAATTTTTCTTCAGCTAATAATGTAAAACAGGCTGAATTGACATGGTTCAATTCCAAGGATCCTCAGTTCTTTAGGGATGGACTAAATAGCTGGCTTTATTACTTACAAATCTGTGTTGAACTTGATGGAGTTTATGTTGAGAAATAAAATTTATATACACTTTTATTTTTGCATTTTATTTCCATTTTTAATGAATATTTTGAAGTCCCCTGAAAGCATAGGAAGGCATGGTGCTGAAAAATAATAAATAGGCTCTTAAGAAGTCTTACATGACCAGTTTCTCTGCCAGTGTTGGAATAGATCACAATTTTCCTGCAATGGCTTGTAGTTAAGGATCATGGACTCTAAAACAGTGTATATTTGAACACTTAGATTTGCATTTAGAATATCAAGAAGTGCAGATCCTTAAAGATATGCAGGACCTCTGACTTCAGGATGAAGACAATTCATTTTGGGTATAATTCTCAATGAGTGTCCTGGCAGGCAGAATTACCTAAACTGCTAACAGTGGAATTAGTATAAGTTAACAAAAAGTGAGTTCAGCGTATTTTTGGTCCCAATCATGCCATGTAGGATTTTACACATAAGCATTTCTATGCAGAACACAGGGATCAAATCAAAGGATATCTTTTTTTCAGTTATTTCTGTAGTGTTTATGCTGTGTAAATAAATGTGGGGTACAAAAAGTTTTTCTCAATGCCTTAACATTTCTCACTTCTTTGCATATTATCTCATCAATGTTATCAGTGAAACACCACTGTCATCTGTTCCTCAAATATTTTATACTATTTAGATAAACTTAATGAATGATTAAGAATTCCAAGAAGTGACACAATTGAAATCCAATGTTATAGGAATAAAAATATGGAGAAATTTTGATTTAGAAAAAGGCATAAAGAACGTACAGTCTTCTTCATTTTGTAGATTAATATACTGTCATCCAGGGAAATTAGATTGGTGACTTACTCATTTAAGTCCACATTTTAAGTAACTGTAATAAATTTATCATCTATCCTTTCATTCCTCTATCCATCGATTTAGTTATCGTATGTTGGAATATCTTCTATGTGCCAGGCATGAAATGAGGTACTGGGATAGGCACATGAATAAAAAAACCTCAAGAGGCTCTTGTCCTAGAAAGAGAGAGAAATATATAAACAGGTCATTTTTCTCTGATAGATTACCATGATGGGGATATGCAGGGAGATTTATGGCAATAGAGGAAAACGTTACATCACCTAGCTCAGATGGGATGGTCTATCAGGTAAAGAATCCTGTAGCAAATGATGCATAAGGTGGAAGCTGATGAGCAAGGTAGAGTAAAGCAAAATGAAATTGGTCAGGAGGACTATCATTCCAGGAAGGGGTATGGAGGAGCAAAGACATGAAGATTAGAAAAAAAAAAACAAACATGGGATGCATGTAAGAGAATTGCATGTAGTTTTGCCTTATTGGATTAGGGGTATGTATCATCAATCAGATTTGGGGGTGGGAGGATGAAGCTGGAGAATTAGGGAGAGACAATAATGGAGATCCCTGTATTTTCATGTTTACAAGTTTGGGTTTCATTACATCGGCTTTTTCAAGAAATCAGTTTTTATACATTTTATATGATATATTTGGGGAACATTTTTTGCTTTTTAGAAACATGTTCAATGGGCATAATTTATCATAGCCTTTTTAATTCATATTTTTGATTTATGTGGGTATATAGTCGATGTATATATTTATGGGGTACATGAGATATTTTGATGCAGGCATGTAATGAGTAATAATCATATCAGAATAAATGGGGTATCCATCCTCTCAAGCATTTATCCTTTGTGTTTCAAACAATCCAATTATACTCTTTTCATTATTTTAAAATGTAAAATTAAATTAATATTGGCTATAGTCCCCCTGTTGTGTTATCAAATACTTACATCTTATTCATTCTTTCTATTTTTTTAAAACCAATAACCATCTGCACTTACCCCCAAACTCCGCCACTACTATTCTCAGCCTCTGGTAACCATACTTCTACTCTCTGTATCCATAAATTCAATTGTTTTATTTTTTAGTTCTCACAAATAAGTGAGGCCATGAAAAGTTTATCTTTCTGAACCTGTATATTTCACCTAACATAATGATTTCCAGTTCCATCCATATTGTTGCAAATGACTGAAACTCATGCTTTTCTATGGCTGAATCCAATTATTCATCCATTGTATTCAGCTAATTATTACTCCATTCTCTATAAATGCTACATTTCCTTTATCCATTAATCTGTTGATGGACATTTAGATTGCTTTCAAAGCTTGAATATTGTAAACAGTGCTGCACTAAACATGGGAGAGCCAATATCTCTTCAATATACTGATTTCCATTCCTTTGGGTGCATACCCAGCAGGGGGTTGCTGGATCATATGATAGTTCAGTTTTCAGTGTTTTGATTAACTTCCAAACCGTTCTCCATAGTGGTTGTATTAATTTACATTCCTACCAACACTGTATGAAGGTTCTTTTTTCTCCACATCCTTGCCAGCATTTGTGATTGTCTGTCTTTTGGATATAAACCATTTTAACTGGGGTGAGATGATATCCCATTGTAGTTTTGATTTGAATTTATCTGATGATCAATGATGTTTAGGACCTTTTTATAAACCTGTTTGCCATTAGTATGCCTTCTTTTGAGAAACATCTATTCAAATATTTTGCCCATTCATTAAATGGATTATTAGCTTTTTCCTACAGAGTTTTATCTTCTTATATGTTCTGGTTATTAATTCCTTGTAAGGTGGGTAGTTTGCAAATATTTTCTTCCATTCTGTGAGTTGTGTATTTACTTTGTTTATTGTTTCCTTTGTTGTTCAGAAGCTTTTTAACTTCAAATGATTCATTTTTTCCATTATTGCTTTGTTTGCTTGTGCTCATGGGGCATTACTCAAGAAATCTTTGCACACTCCAAAGTCCTGGAGAGTTTCCCCAGTGTTTTCTTGTAGTAGTTTCAGAGTTTGATGTCCTAACCCTTCCCAAATCCCATGTCCATCTCACATTTTAAAATACATTCGTGGCTTTCCAATAATCATCCAAAGTTTTAACTCATTCCAGTGTTAACTCAAAAGTCCAAAGTGCAAAGTCTCATCTGAAACAAGGCAAGTTTCTTCCACCTCTGAGCCTGAAAAATCAAAAACTATTTAGAATAGATATTCTAGATGGGTAATTTATAAGAAAAGAGATTTAGTTGGTTTGCAATCTGCAGACTGTAATGGATGCATAGCTCCAGTATCAGGTTCTTTGGAGGCCTCAGGAAGCATACAATCGTGGTGAAAGATGAAGCAGCAGCAAGAGCCTCACATGGTAGGAGAAGAAGCAAGAGAAAGATGGGGGAGTGCAATATACTTTTAAATAATCAGATCTCACAAGAAACCACTCACTATTATGAGGACAGCATCAAGGGGATGGTGTTAAACCATTCTTGAGACAACCGTCCCCATGATCCAATCATGCCCCACCAGGACCCACCTCCAATACTGGAGATTACATTTCAACATTATATTTGGGTGGGAGCACACATCCAAACCATATTATTCTGGGTAAGCCTCAGAAAATTTGTAATCAATGCAGAGATATTCTATTTAGTTACTTCCAAAATACAATGGGGGTACAAGAATTGGTTAAACATTCCTGTTCCATAAAGGAGAAATCAGCCAAAAGAAGGTGGCTAAGGGCCCCACACAAGTTCCAAACCCAGAAGAGCAGTCATTAAACATTAAAGCTCCAAAATAGTCTCCTTTGATTTCATATCCAATATCCAGGGTACACTGATGCAAGGAATAAGCTCCCAGGGACTTGGGAAGCTCTGTCCCTGTGGTTTAGTAGGGTTCAGCCCCGGAGGATGCTCTCACAGGTTGCTGAGTGCCTGTGGCTTTTCTAGGCACAGGGTGCAAGATGCCAGTGTGTCTACCATTCTGTAATCTGGAAAATGGTGTCCCTCTTCTCATAGCTCTACTAGGCGGTATTCCAGTGGGGGTTTTGCTGGGGACTCCAACTCCACATTTCCTCTCTACAGTGCCCTAGTAGAAGTTATCTGTGAGGGCTCCTAACCCCCAGCAGCATGTTTGTGCTTGGAACTCAGGCTTTCCCATAAATCTGAAATCTAGGTAAACCATTCTTGAGACAACTGTCCCCATGATCCAATCACCTCCCACCAGGACCCACCTCCAACATTGGAGTTTACATTTCAACTTGATATTGGGGTGGGAGCACACATCCAAACTATATTATTCTCACCCTAAGCCTTCCCAAATCCCACATGTGCCAATCCTCGCACACTCTTGCATTCTATGCACCTGCAGGCTTAACATGCCATAAAAGCTGCCAAGGCTAATACCTTGCACCCTCTGAAGCAGTGGCGCAGGCTGTACCTGTACCCCTTCATGCCATGGCTGGAGCTTAAGTGGCCAGGGTGTAGAGAGCAATGCCTCAAGGCTACACAGGGCAGCAGGGCCGTGGGACTTTCCTACAAAACCATTTTGTCCTCCTAGGCCTCAGGAAATTTGATGAGAGGGGTTGCCTCTTAGATTTCTGAAGTGCCTTCAATGTGTTTTTCCCATTATCTTGGCCATTAGCACTTGCCTTCTTTTTAGTTATGTAAATTTCTCTAGCAAGTGGTTGCTGAGCAGCTGGATTGTTTTCTTCTCCTGAAAATGGGCATTTTTTTCTACCACATGGCCAGGTTGCAAATTTTTCAAACGTTTATTCTCTGCTTCCCTTCTAAATATAAGTTCAAACTTAAAGTCATTTCTTTACCCCCACATCTAAGCATCGGTGGTTAGAAGCACCCAAGCCACCTCTTGAACACTTCGTTGCTTAGAAATTTATTTTGACAGATACCTTCAGTTATCACTGTGAAGTTTAAACTTTCACAGATCCTTAGGGCACAGACACAATCCAGCCAGGCTCTTTGGTAAGGCATAACATGCATGACCTTTGCTCCAGTTCCCAAGAAGTTTCTCATTTCCATCTGAGACCTCATCACCCTGGCCCTCCCTGTCCATATCACTATTAGCCATTTGGTTACAACCGTTGAATCAGCTTCTAAGAAGTTACAACCTTTCCCTCATCTTCCTGTCTTCTTCTGAACCTTCCAAAGTATCTTACCACCTCTGCCTGTTACCCAGTTCCAAAACTGCTTCCACATTGTCTGGTATTTCTATAGTAATGCTGTACTCCTCAGTACCAATTTTCTGTATTAGGCCATTCTCACATTGCTAAAAAGAAATACCTAAGACTGGGTAATTTAAAAGAAAGAAGGTTTAATTGGCTCCTGGTTCTGCAGGCTTCACAGGAATCAGAGCTCTGGCATGCACCTCTGGGTAAGCCTCAGAAAACTTGTAATCAGGGCAGCAGGTGAAGCAGGAGCAGGCACCTCATTTAGTGAGAACAGGAGCAAGAGAGAGGAAAAAGGGCCACACACTTTTAAATAATATCTTGCAAGATATCACTCACTCTTGTGAAGACAGCATCAAGGAGATGGTGCTAAGTCATTCATGAGAAAAATCACCACAACAATTCAATCACCTCCCACCAGGCTTCACCTCCAACATTGGAGATGACATTTCAACATGAGATGTGGGCAGTGACACATGTCCAGACTATATCACAGGGTAATTTTTTTTCAGCACTTTAAACATGTCATGCCACTCTCTTCTAACCTGTAAGATTTCTACTGAAAAGACTGGCCAGATGCATTGAAGCTCCATTTTATGTTATTTGTTTATTTTATCGTGCTCTTTTCAGGATCCTTTCTTTATTATTTTGACCTTGTGAGTTTAATTATTAAATTTGTTGAGGTACTATCACTTCGGTTAAATCTGCTTGGTTGTTCCATGACATTTTTATACTTAAATCTTGATATTTTTCTCTAGTTTAAGAAGCTCTCTCTTATTCATTTGAATAAACTTTCTACACATATCTCTTTCTCTACCTCCTCTTTAAGGCCAATAACTCTTAAATTTGCCCCTTTGACATTGTTTTCTAGATTCTGTAGGCATGCTTTATTGTTTTTCATTCTATTTTCTTTTGCATCCTCTGACTGGGTATTTTCAAATAGTCAGTCCTTAAGCTCACTAACTCATTCTTCTGCTTGATCAATTTTGCTATTAAAAGACTCTGATGCAATTTTCAGTATGCTCAATTACATTTTTTGACTCTAGAATTTCAGCTTGATTTTTTTCAATTATTTCAATCCCTATGTTGAATTTATCTGATAGAATTCTGAATTCTTTCTCTGTATCATCTTAATTTTTTTTGAGTTTTCTAAAAACAGCTATTTTGAATTCTCTCTGAAACGTCACATATCTCTGTTTCTCCAGGATTGTTCCCTTGTGGCTTATTTAGTTCATCTGGTGAAATCATGTTTTCCTGGATGACCTTGATGCTTGTGAATGTTCAAAGATATTTGGGCATTGAAAAGTTGGGTGTTTATTGTAGTCTTCGTAGTCTGGGATTGTTCTTTCCCATTCTTCTTGGGAAAGCTTTCCAGGTATTTGAAAGGACTTGGATGTTGTGATCTAAACTGTATCTGCATTGGGGGTACTCCAAGGTCAGTGATGCTGTGGTTTTGGCAGACTCACAGAGGTATTAGTGGTTTTGGGTAATAGCTGAAAGAATTATCTGGATTACCAGGCAGAGGTTCTTGTTTTCTTCCTTTACTTTCTCCTGAACAAATGACATAGTTTCTCTCTGTGTCTCTTTTTCTCTCTCTTTCTCTCCCTATTTCCCTTCATTGAGCCACCTGCAACTGGGGGTAGAGTGGTATGAACAGCCCTGTGTCTACAACCACTAGCACCGCATTGGGTCAGACCTGAGGCCAGCACAAAACTGGGTAGCCTTACCTAAGACCCTCTGTAACCACTACCTGGCTACAACCTATGTTCCATCAAAACCCTAGGGCTCCAGTATCAGCAAGTTTTGAAGCCAGCCAGGCATCCAGTTTCCCCTGGCTCTGGCTCTGGGAAGGCCCAGAGATGCTGTCTGGGAGCCAAGGACTGGTCATAACCTTAGAAATGCATCTTTTGCTCAATTTTACTGCAGCTGAGCTGTCACTCAAACTACAAGACAAAGTCTTTTCCACTCTTTTCTTCCCTTACCACAGGCAAAGGATCCTCTCCTCGTGGCTACCACCACTGAAAACCCATCGGGGTACCACCAGGTTACCACCAATGTTCACTTAAGGCCCATGGGCTCCTCTGACAGCTTGTGGTGACTGCTTCTAGGCCTGAGACATACTCCTCAGGGCATTGTGGTTTCCTCTGGCCCAGGGCAGGTCCAGAAATGCCATCCAAGAGTCAAGGCCTGGAATCGGTGACCTCAAGATCCTTCTTGGTGTTCTAGCCCACTGTGGCTGAGCTGGTGCCTAAGGCACAAAGCTACTCTTGACATTTCTCTCTGCTTTCCTCAAACAGGACTCTCTCACTTTAGCCACCAAATCTTGGAGTGTACTGGGTTTTACTTGAAGCCAGCATGTCTCAGAATCTCTAGCAGCACCCATGATGTACTACCTGAGTATTGCTGCTTGTTCTTCCGGGCGCATGAGCTCTTTATTCACCAGGTGACAATTCTTGCCTTGACTAGGTCCTTCCCTTCAAAGTGGTGTGTTCTCTTATGGCCCAGGGTGTGTCTAGAAATGTCATCTGGGAGTTAGGGCCTGGAAGGTGGGCCTCACGACTATGCCTAGTGTCTTAGTTTATTACGGCTGAGCTGGTATTCAGAATGCAAGACAAATCCCACTTTACTCTTTCCTCTCCTCTCCTCAAGTGGAAGGAAGAAGTTGCTTTTGTTTCTACAGCTTGTGCTGCCTGGGATTAGGGAAGAGGTGGTGCAATCATTCCCTTAGCTGTCCTGGCTGGTTTCTCACTAGATTTCATGCTCCTCATGACCACTGGCTCTGAGCGCAGCAGAACTAGAACTATGTGTGTGAAAGAAATCACACATATTTAACATGCTTATTGTGATTATTAGATTGGAAATTGAATACAAACACCACAGAAAATTATTCAATGCATGATAGTATTATGTTTAAGTAAATGAAGTTATTGTTTTCCATTATAAAAGTAATAAATGTTAACTTAAAAAAATTGGAAATTTCAGATATTTTTGAAAAAATCAGAAATAGTCTCGTTACCCAACAATAATTAACATTAAAAATTCAATGTACATCCTAATAGAGTTCATTTTCTGTGCATAGATTTTGTTTTTGATGGAAGTTATAACAAAAACATTTTGCATGTTATACATTCTTTTCAAATGGCTACAAGATACCTATATTATTATAGTTCATAATTTAAATAATCTTTGCATTGTTGGCCAGTCTAATTACTGCTGACTTTTTCTGATATTGCAATAAGCACACATCTTTTATAGAATTTCCTTTAATTTACTGTGGAGACCTAAAAATAAAAATTCCTGACCTTAAAAATATTTTCAATTCTTACTTCATAATACCAAATTTCTTACCAATTAGACATTCATTATGATATTACCTGTTGTATCATATTTTCATCATGTATTTTATATGTATTTTTGCAAACTTATTATTAATATTCTGACAATTAATTGGAAGCATATAATTTTTAGTTGTTCTCAGTGAAAATCTCTATGACCTACAGGTTAGTAGGTGAATAGTTTGAGTTCCAAAAGAGTATTAGTGAATTCATTTCTTAGCACTAATTTGGAGTAAACATTAAATATAAAAGAGTGAACCTGAAAAACATCTAGAGAAAAGTATCAGACTGGGGAACATCGGAAGAATAATAATTAAGCCTATGTAAATGAAAACTTAAAAAACGTAACAGGCTGTGAAAGAACTTTTTTGCCATAAAAACAAAAATCTCAATAGAAAATTCTGATATAATTTTCTACATATATATATACCTGTTACCACCTCCTTATTAGGGTGGCTACTAAAAAAACAAAACCGAACAAAACAGAAACTGAAAATAGTAAGGTTGGTGAGGGTGTGAAATAATTGGAACCCTTGTACTTTACTGGTAGAAATGTAAAGTGGTGCAGCCACTATGGAAAACAATATGGCAATTTTTCATATAACTAAACACAGATTTACCATATAAGCTAGCAATTCTACTTCTGGGTATATACCTGAAAGATTTGAAAGGAGGATCTCAAAGAAATATTTGTATATCCATGTTCACAGCAGTGTTATTCACAATGGCCAAAACGTGAAAGCAACCCAACTATCCCTTGATGGATTAATGGATAAATAAAATTTGGTATATGCATACAATGGAATATTATTCAGCTTAAAAAGGAAAGATATTTTGACACATGCTACAACATGTATCGATGGTGAGGATAGTATACTAAAGAAATTAGAGCAGTCCAAAAATGACAATATGATACCTTGTATATGAGATACCTAGAGTAGTTATAAATATAAAGAGAGAAAGTAGAATGGTGGTAGAATGTGGGGAAGGGAGAACAGGGAGTTATTGTTTAATAGATATAAAGTTTCAGTTTTGCAAGATAAAAAGAGTTCTGGAGGTTGATTATAAAATAATGTGATTATACTTAACACTACTGAATTGTATAACTAAAAATGGTTAAGATGATAGATTTTATATTATGCATATTTTGCCACAGTTAATAATAAATGTACACCTGTATATATAAAATAAACAATTAAAATGCTAACAATCTAACTAGTAAAATATTATGAGTATCGAATAAGGCAAACAATGAGTAAAAATTTATTTATGTTTTTAAAGCACCTACAAATCAGTAATAAAACCCCAAATTTCCAATGTAAAGCAAAAAAAGTTATTAATAGTTGCCATAGAAGAAGAAATATAAATGTTCAATATATGAATAAAATAGTCACTTTTACTAATATCCACGGAAGACAAAATTAAAAGAACATTGATGTGCAAACTTAAAAAATTGATAATGTTAATGATCGCTTTAGGCAAGTATAGGGAGTAATAAAGTTACTTTCATTATTATGAGTATTGTTAATTTATAAAGAACATCTGAAGATGATTTGACAAAACTATAACAAAATCTTAAAATGTATCCATATCTGACAGACAAGGAAATTCCTCCAAAACCACATTTTTAAGAAATAAGCATGTATTCAAATAAAGGTTTATTTATAAATATGCTGACTGTAGTGTTGCTTATAACCAGAATATGATAATAGTGTAAATGTCTATGAGAAATGGGAACATAATGGCATATCCATATGATGGCACATTGTTCAGGTAACAAATACTCATAACACTATAAACTGAAAATAGTATAAATATTGAACTAGAAGGAGATGGATATAAAATTTATATATATATCATTGGATATTATTAAAGTACTAACTATACATGCAAAAGCATAGATGAAACTCATAGATATTCTGTTGAGTGAAAAAGGTAGACACAAAAGATTACATAATGAAGGATTAAATTTTCTGAAGTTCAATAACAGATGAAATGAATCTAATGTAAAAATGCATTACAATAGTGGTTTTCTCCTGAGGGTGACTGAGTAGAAAGGGGCTTGCAGGAACTTTCTGAGATGATGAAAATATTCTGTTTATATATATATACTTTAAGTACTAGGGTACATGTGCACATCATGCAGGTTTGTTACATATATATATACATTTGCCATGTTGGTGTGCTGTACCCATTAACTCGTCATTTAGATTAGGTATATATCCTAATGCTATCCCTCCCCACTCCCCCGAACCCACGACAGGTCCCATGTGGGATGTTCCCCTTCCTGTGTCCAAGTGTTCTCATTGTTCAATTCCCACCTATGAGTGAGAACATGCGGCATTTGGTTTTTTGTCCTTGTGATACTTTGCTGAGAATGATGGTTTCTAGCAACATCCATGTCCCTACAAAGGACATGAACCCATCCTTTTTTATGGCTGCATAGTATTCCATGGTGTATATGTGTCACATTTTCTTAATCCAGTCTATCATTGATGGACATTTGGGTTGGTTCCAAGTCTTTGCTATTGTGAATAGTGCCACAATGAACATACGTGTGCAGGTCTCTTTATAGCAGCATGATTTATAATCCTTTTGGTATATATCCAGTAATGAGATAGCTGGGTCAAATGGTATTTCTAGTTCTAGATCCTTGAGGAATTGTCACACTGTCTTCCACAATGGTTCAACTAGTTTACAGTCCCACCAACAGTGTAAAAGTGTTCCTATTTCTCCACATCCTCTCCAGCACCTGTTGTTTCCTGACTTTTTAATGATTGCCATTCTAACTGGTGTGAGATGGTATCTCAATGTGGTTTTGATTTGCATTTCTCTGATGGCCAGTGATGATGAGCATTTTTTCATGTGTCTGTTGGCTGCATTTAAATGTCTTCTTTTGAGAAGTGTCTGTTCATATCCTTTGCCCACTTTTTGATGGGGTTGTTTTTTTCTTGTAAATTTTTTTGAGTTCTTTGTAGATTCTGGATATTAGCCCTTTGCCAGATGAGTAGACTGCAAAAATTTTCTCCCACCCTGTAGGTTGCCTGTTCACTCTGATGTTAGTTTCTTTTGCTGTGCAGAAGCTCTTTAGTTTAATTAGATCCCATTTGTCAATTTTGGCTTTTGTTGCCATTGCTTTTGGTGTTTTAGACATGAAATCCTTGGCCATGCCTATGTCCTGAATGGTATTACCTAGGTTTTCTTCTAGGGTTTTTGTGGTTTTAGGTCTACCATTTAAGTCTTTAATCCATCTTGAACTATTTTTTGTATAAGGTGTAAGGAAGGGATCCAGTTTCAGCTTTCTACATGTGGCTAACCAGTTTTCCCAGCACCATTTATTAAATAGGGAATCCTTTCCCCATTTCTTGTTTTTGTCAGATTTTTCAAAGATCAGATGGTTGTAGATGTGTGGTATTGTTTCTGAGGGCTCTGTTCTGTTCCATTGATCTATATCTCTGTTTTGGTACCAGTACCATGCTGTTTTGGTTACTGTAGCCTTGTAGTATAGTTTAAAGTCACGTAGCATGATGCCTCCAGCTTTGTTCTTTTGGCTTAGGATTGTCTTGGCAATGTGGGCTCTTTTTTGGTTCCATATGAACTTTAAAGTAGTTTTTTCCAATTCTGTGAAGAAAGTCATTAGTAGCTTGATGGGGATGGCATTGAATCTATAAATAACCTTGGGCAGTATGGCCATTTTCATGACATTTATTCTTCCAATTCGTGAGCATGGAATGTTCTTCCATTTGTTTGTGTCCTCTTTTATTTCGTTGAGCAGTGGTTTGTAGTTCTCCCTGAAGAGGTCCTTCATATCCCTTGTATGTTGGATTCCTAGGTATTTTATTCTCTTTGAAGCAATTGTGAATGGGAGTTCACTCATTATTTGGCTCTCTGTCTGTTTTTGGTGTATAGGAATGCTTGTGATTTTTGCACATTGATTTTGTATCCTGAGACTTTGCTGAAGTTGCTTGTCAGCTTAAGGAGATTTTGGGCTGAGATGATGGGGTTTTCTAAATATACAATCATGTCATCTGCAAACAGGGACAATTTGACTTCCTCTTTTCCTAATTGAGTATGCTTGATTTCTTTCTCTTGCCTGAATGTCCTAGCCAGAACTTCCAACGCTGTGTTGAATAGGAGTGGTGAAAGAGAGCATCCTTGTTTTGTGCCAGTTTTCAACGGGAATGCTTCCAGTTTTTGCCCATTCAGTATGATATGGGCTGTAGGTTTGTTATAAACAGCTCTTATTATTTTGAGATACGTCCCATCAATACCTAGTTTATTGAGAGTTTTCAGCATGAAGGGCTGTTGAATTTTGTCAAAGACCTTTTCTGCATCTATTGAGATAATCATGTGGTTTTTGTCTGTGGTTCTGTTTATACGCTGGATTACATTTATTGATTTGCATATGTTGAACCAGCCTTGCATCCTAGAAATGAAGCCAACTTGATCGGGATGGATAAACTTTTTGATGTGCTGCTGGAATCGGTTTGCCAGTATTTGATTGAGGATTTTTGCATCGATGTTCATCAGGGATATTGGTCTAAAATTCTCTTTTTGTGTTGTGTCTCTGCCAGGCTTTGGCATCAGGATGATGTTGCCCTCATAAAATGAATTAGGGAGGATTCCCTATTTTTCTATTGATTGGAATACTTTCAGAAGGAATGGTACCAGCTCCGCCTTGTTCCTCTGGTAGAATTTGGCTGTGAATCTGTCTGGTCCTGGACTTTTTTGTTGGTAGGCTATGAATTATTACCTCAATTTCAGAACCTGTTATTTGTCTATTCAGGGATTCAATTTCTTCGTGGTTTAGTCTTGGGAGGGTGTATGTGTCCAGGAATTTATCCATTTCTTCTAGATTTTCTCGTTTATTTGCATAGAGGTGTTTATAGTATTCTCTGATGATAGTTTATATTTCTGTGGGATTGGTGGTGATATTGCCTTTATCATTTTTTATTGCATCTATTTGATTCTTCTCTCTTTTCTTCTTTATTAGTCTTGCTAGAGGCCTCTCAATTTTGTTGATCTTTTCAAAAAAACCAGCTCCTGGATTCATTGATTTTTTGGAGGGTTTTTTGTGTCTCTATCTCCTTCAGTTCTGCTCTGATCTTAGTTATTTCTTGCTAGCTGTTGAATGTGTTTGCTCTTGCTTCTCTAGTTCTTTTAATTGTGATGTTAGGGTGTCATGTTTAGATCTTTCCTGCTTTCTCCTGTGGGCATTTAGTGCTACAAATTTCCCTCTACACACTGCTTTAAATGTGTCCCAGAGATTCTGCTATGTTGTGTCTTTGTTCTCATTGGTTTCAAAGAATATCTTTATTTCTGCCTTCATTTCGTTATGTACCCAGTAGTCATTCAGGAGCAGGTTGTTCAGTTTCCATGTAGTTGAGTGGTTTTGAATGAGTTTCTTAATCCTGAGTTCTAGTTTGATTGCACTGTGGTCTGAGAGACAGTTTGTTATAATTTCTGTTCTTTTACATTTGCTGAGGAGTGCTTTACTTCCAATTATGTGGTCAATTTTGGAATAAGTGTGATGTGGTGCTGAGAAGAATGTATATTCTGTTGATTTGGGGTGGAGAGTTCTGTACATGTCTATTAGGTCTGCTTGTTGCAGAGCTGAGTTCAATTCCTGGATATCCTTGTTAGCTTTCCATCTCGTGGATCTGTCTAATGTTGACAGTAGCTTGTTAAAGCCTCCCATTATTATTGTATGGGAGTCTAAGTCTCTTTGTAAGTCTCTAATGACTTGCTTTATGAATCTGGGTGCTCCTGTATTGGGTGCGTATATATTCAGGATAGTTAGCTCTTCTTGCTGCATTGATCCCTTTTCCATTATGTAATGAACTTCTTTGTGTCTTTTGATCTTTGTTGATTTAAAGTCTGTTTTATCAGAGACTAGGATTGCAATCCCTGCTTTTTTGTTTGTTCATTTGTTTGTTTTCCATTTGCTTGACACGTCTTCCTCCATACCTTTATTTTGAGCCTATGTGTGTCTCTGCACATAAGATGAGTCTGTTGAATGCAGCGCACTAATGGGTCTTGACTCTTTATCCAATTTGCAAGTCTGTGTCTTTTGATTAGAGCATTTAGACATTTACATTTAAGGTTAATATTGTTATGTGTGAATTTGATCCTGTCTTTATGATGTTAGCTGGTTATTTTGCTCCTTAGTTGATGCAGTTTCTTCCTAGCATTAGTGGTCTTTACAATTTGGCATGTTTTTGCAGTGGCTGGTACCAGTTGTTCCTTTCCATGTTTAATGCTTCCTTCAGGAGCTCTTGTAAGGCAGGCCTGGTGGTGATAAAATCTCTCGACATTTGTTTGTCTGTAAAGGATTTTATTTCTCCTTCACTTACGAAGCTTAATTTGGCTGGATATGAAATTCTGGGTTGAAAACTCTTTTTTTTTTTAATAATGTTGAATATTGGTCCCCACTCTTTTCTGGCTTGCAGAGTTTCTGCTGAGAGATCTGCTGTTAGTCTGATGGGCTTCCCTTTGTGGGTAACTCGTCCTTTCTCTCTGGCTGCCCTTAACATTTTTTCCTTCATTTCAACTTTGGTGAATCTGACAATTATGTGTCTTGGAGTTGCTCTTCTCGAGGAGTATCTTTGTGGCGTTCTCTGTATTTCCTGAATTTGAATGTTGGCCTGCCTTGCTAGGTTGGGGAAGTTCTCCTGGATAATATCCTGCAGAGTGTTTTCCAACTTGGTTCCATTCTCCCTGTCACTTTTAGGTACACCAATCAGACATAGATTTGGTCTTTTCACATATTCCCATATTTCTTGGCCACTTTGTCCATTTCTTTTTACTCTTTTTTCTCTAAACTTCTCTTCTCACTTCATTTTATTCATTTGATCTTCAATTACTGATACCCTTTCTTCCAGTTGATCAAATCGGCTGCTGAAGCTTGTAGCATGCATCATGTAGTTCTCGTGCCATGGTTTTCAGCTCCATCAGGTCATTTAAGGACTTCTCTACATTGTTTATTCTAGTTAGCCATTTGTCTTGTCTTTTTTCAAGATTTTTAGCTTCTTTGTGATGAGTTCGAACATCCTCCTTTTGCTGGGAGAAGTTTGTTATTACCGATTGTCTGAAGCCTTCTTCTCTCAACTCATCAAATTCATTCTCCATCCAGCTTTGTTCCTTTGCTGGCAAGGAGCTACGTTCCTTTGGAGGAGAAGAGGTGCTCTGATTTTTAGAATTTTCATCTTTTCTGCTCTGGTTTCTCCCCATATTTGTGGTTTTATCTACCTTTGGTCTTTGATGATGGTGATTCTGGTGGCGTTTTGGTGTGGATGTCCTTTCTGTTTGTTAGTTTTCCTTTTAACTGTCAGGACCCTCAGCTGCAGGTCTGTTGGAGTTTGCTGGAGGTCCACTCCAGACCGTGTTTGCCTGCATATCACCAGCGTAGGCTGCAGAACAGTCAATATTGCAGAACGGAAAATGTTGTTGCCTGGTCCTTCATCTGGAAGCTTCATGTCAGAGGGGCACCTAGCTGTGTGAAGTGTCATTTGGCCCCTACTGGGAGGTGTCCCCCAGTTAGGTTATTCAGGGGTCAGGGACCCACTTGAGGAGGCAGTCTGTCCATTCTCAGATCTCAAACTCCATGCTGGGAGAACCACTACTCTCTTCAAAGCTGTCAGACAGGGACGTTTAAGTCTGCAGAAGTTTCTGCTGCCTTTTGTTGAGCTATGCCCTGCCCCCAGAGATGGAGACTACAGAGGCAGTCAGGCCTCCTTGAGCTGCGGTGGCCTCCATCCAGTTTGAGCTTTCAGGCCGCTTTGTTTACCTACTCAAGCCTCAGTAATGGCAGACACCCCTTCCCCAGCCTTCCTGCTGCCTTGCAGTTTGATGTCAGACTGCTGTACTAGCAGTGAAGCAAGGCTCCATGTGCATGGGACCTTCCTAGCCATACACAGGATATAATCTCCTGGTGTGCCATTTGCTAAGGCTGTTGGAAATGCACAGTATTAGGGTGGGAGTGTCCTGATTTTCCAGTTACCATCTGTGAACATAGGTAATATCAAGGGACTGGTTACAGAAGGCCTTGGGCGAGACATACCACTGAGCTGGCCTCGGGTCTGACCCAGCACAGTCGCACTGGTGGAGGCCACAGGGGTGCTTGTGTCTGTCCACTCCCAGGTTTAGGTGCCTCAGAACAGAGATAAACAAGATAAACTTCAAATAAAGAATCTAATGATGTACCTTAAAAATTAGAAGAGCAAAATTAAAGAAAACAAAATTAGTAAGAGAAAAGAAATAATAAACATCAGAGCAGAAATAAATAAAACGGAAATGAAGAAAACAAAAGATGAATGAAACACAAAGTTGTTTTTTTGGAAAGGTAACAAAATTGAAAAAACTTTATCCTGAATAACTAAGACAAATAAGAAAAGATATGAATTTATAAAGTCAGAGGTGAAAAAAAACTGATATTGCAGAAATGCAAAGGAACATTAGTGGCTACTATGAGCAACTATATGCCAATAAATTGGAAGAAATGAACAAGTTCCTAAACACATAAACTTACCAAGATTGAACTAGAAAGAAACCCCAAATCTGAACAGACCAATAGCAAATAATACGTTTGAAGCCATAATAAAAAGTTCCCCAGTAAAGGAAAGGCTGGGACCTGATGACTTCACTCTTGAATTTTATGAAAAAATTTTAAATAGAATACCAATTGTACTCAAACTATTCTGAAAAACAGAGGACGAAGGAATACTTCCATACTTATTATATGAGGTCAGTATTAGCCTGATACCAGAGCCAGACAAAGACACATCGAAAAGAGAAAACTATAGGCCAATATCTGATAAATATTTATGCAAAAATCCTCAAAATTTATGCCAAACAGAATTCAACAATACATTAAAAGATCATTCATTATGACCAAGTAGGATATATCCCTGGGATGAAAAATGGTGTAACTTACACAAATCAAGCAATGTTGTTGGTGCCTCACATCAACAGAATGAAAGGCAAAAGCCATATGATCATTTCAATGGATGTTGAAAAAGAATTAAACACCTCTTTATAATAACAATCCTCAAAAAATTGGGTCTAGAAGGTACATACCTCAATATAATAAAAGCCATATATTACAGACCCATGGTTAGTATTACATTGAATGGGCAAAGGTGGAAAGTCTTTCCTCTAAGATCTGGAACAAAATAAGACTGCTCACTTTCACCACTGTTATTCAACATAGTACTGGAAGTCCTAGCTAGAGAAATAAGACAAGGAAAAAATAATAATAAAGGGCATTCAAATTGGAAAGGAAGTTAAATTATTCTTATTTGCAGGTGACATGATTTTATATTTGCACAATCCTAAAGACTCCACAAAGAAATGATTAGAACTAAAAAATAAATTCAGTAAAGTTATGGGACATAAATTCAGCAAAGAAAATCAGTAGCGTGTCTGTATGCCAACAGTAAACAATCTGAAAAAAAATAAAAAAGTAATTCTGGCTGGACACAGTGACTCACAATTGTAATTTCAACATGTTGGCAACCTAAGCAGGCATATCTCCTGAGACTATGTTCAAGACCAGCCTGAGCAATATGGCAAAACCTCGTCTCTACAAAAAATATACAAAAATTAAGCTCACATGGTGGCCCGCACCTGTAATCCCACCTACTCTGGAGGCTGAGGTAAGA
Organism: Macaca nemestrina; assembly: GCF_043159975.1. NCBI lineage: Eukaryota > Metazoa > Chordata > Mammalia > Primates > Cercopithecidae > Macaca > Macaca nemestrina. Next base: position 59,771,245 of record NC_092145.1, read on the forward strand.
GGATCACCCGAGCCTGAAGAGATTGAGGCTGCAGTGAGCCTTAATTGCATCACTGCCTGGACAAGAGAGTTGTACTTTTTCAAAAAAAAAAAAAAGTAATTCCATTTATAATGGCCACAAATCAAATTAAATACCTAGAAATTAACCAAATAAGTAAAAGATCTCTACAGAAAAACCCATATCAAATATTCTCACTTATTTGTGGGATCTGAAAATCAAAACAATTGAACTTATGGAGATAGTAGAAGAATGTTTAGCAGAGGGTAGGAAGCTTAGTGAGGAGCTGAGGAGGTGGTGGGGATGGTTAATACGTACAATAAATAGAAAGAATAAATAAGGCATATCGTTTGAGCACAAGAGGATGAATATTGTCAATAACAACTTAATAGTATTTTAAAAAATAAGTAAAAGTGTGTAATTGAATTGTTTTTAACACAAAGGATAAACACTTGAGGTCGATGGATACCCCATTCTTCATGATGTGATTATTTTACATTGCATGCCTGCGTCATAACATTTCATGTACCCCACACATATAATCACTTACTATGTATTTATACAAATTAAAAACTAAAAGTGTTTACAGTATGATTCCTTCTGTGTGTCTTTAAATACTGGAAAAAATCCACTAACATTTTGTGAACCTTGTTTTTCAGTGAGATTTAGTGATTCTGTCCTTATTCTTTTTTGTATTCAACAATTTCTGAAAGGAGCAGGCAAAATATTACAGTAAAAATACTAAATATTTATCTATTGAATGTGAACTTTGGGTTCTTTCATGGTAAGCTGTTATATCAGGGACTATCAACCACACAGTTCACTGATTTCTTAACTCTCTGGGTTCCTGAGATAAAGGCAAATGAAAGAGCACTTAGTCTACAATATTACTGGAACCTTAATTAAATATCTGCATGCATAAAATTCTCTTTTACTCATTGGCTCCTGCCCCAAAACACTGGATTTAGGAATTTGGGTCTCTCAGACTGTTCCTTTATCCTTTGTTTCAAATTACATTTTAAAAACTCATTCTTCCATCTGGTGTGTGTGTTGCTGGCTAATATATTAGCTCTTCCTGCCCTTTCTACTGGAACACTCTTGGGTTAAGTGTTTTCATTCATGAATAACTGTTTAATTATTATAATTTTGTTATTTGCAGAGTCCTGGCAGTATACCCAGAGCTGTATAAGCAAGGACATGTTTTCTGACTAAAGATTTACTATTTCACAAAATACAACCCACTGTGTACAAAGAACCAAGCTTTGAGCAATGAAGAATTTCACCATGATGCTTCAAGTATTTTATGCACTGCCAAGTGGCATTGCAATGGGAGTGGGGTCACTATGATCAATATTGCTTTTAGGGCTAATTTTTGTCTTGGAGCTCTACAGTGACTTTATTATCTCTTGTAGAAATTAAATTGAAATTCAAATTTGAAAATGACTTTTAAATATGGAAAATTGATGCAGCAGTAGTTTGATAAGATTATATCTCAGCTTCATGGGAATTATTTGTCTATAAGGACCTACTTTCTGAACTTCAAATATTAAGAAACTGTACCGTCTTTATTTTTAGGTAGCCAGTGCCTGCTAACCCAATGGTAGGAATTTGACAAATGCATATTGATTGGTATGAAGATTGATAGTTAAAGGTTCCAATTCTGTAGTATAGGTTAACATTCTTATTAGTAGACATTTTATAGATTTTTTCATATCCCTGATTAAGCTAAACTATTACCTATTTTATGTGTATAAACACAATGTTTATTGTGTAAACATAATGAAAACATAATGTTGAGATTGAGGCTTATTTTACTTACTCGTTACTAGGTGTCCTGGTATCTCCCCAGAGCCCTATTTCTTGCTACTTAGTGAAGGTTTCTGTGATCTGCCTCCTGCCAATCCTCCTAGGTAGCCCTGTTACCCACCTAACTCTGCCAGTCCTGCTTTGCTTCGGACATACCCTAACTACCTTATTAACATCAACCTTAAATATCCAGTGAGATGAAGAGTGTTAGGACGAGAAATAAATTTGAGTTTGGGCTTTAATGACTAATAGCAGGTTATTACATTATTCCTCCCTTGTAATTCATAGTATGTTTGACTGATCTGAGACTTTTAGCCTGTATGTCTGGGCCAGTAGGGAACATGTTTGTCTAGTGTCCCTGAAATGACATCATGTAGGTAACTTGCAATAATACTCTGCTGTTCTGACACCATGTGTCATCTGGTTTAGTGTCCCTGAAATGGCATCATGTGGGTAACTTGCAATAATACTCTGCTGTTCTGACACCATGTGTCATCTGGTTTCATTTTACAGATATAACTACCATTTCCAGGCTTGTCACTGCTTGTGGCTCAGTCTCTGTTTGCCTCGCATATTTTGTGAAGCCTTTGTTCAAAATGAGTCACTTCTGATTGTAGCACAGCAGTCAGCTTTTTGGTTGGTTCCAGTGGCCCATGATTCTTTTGGCCTTAGAATGCTTTTACTTTTTTTTCTTAAAAAATAAATACAATAGCACACCCCCTCGGCTCTACATTATTTACATGCACTTTCCTCATTAAGCTAACAGAATATATAAACAAATTAGCAACTTAAATAAAATATACCTGGTTACCCTACAAAACTTCATTTTATAAAAGAGGTATGTTTCTCTTTGACCTTTCTTCAATAGGTAGCAAAGGCATGTAAAACCCAGCTTTTCAAGTAAGATGCAAAAAGAATGTATCCCTTTATAAATTATGTTTTTGGTCTTGAAATTTATAGACACTCTTGGCAAAGTTATAAAAAATTTTAGAAGAAGGTTAGTTTGAAAAGACTTTTTTTTTTATCTTTGTTACTACCTAATTACTTGAAAAGCATCTCGTTTCCTGAAATTTTGGCAAAAATTAATACAGAACGCTCTCTGTAAGGGCCATTAGAGTGAAAGTTATACTTAATCAGTAATTTTCTAATTTGAATGTTTTCTGGTGCTTCAAAGGCATAATTATGTGCAATCCAAGACAGAAAGTGTATTTTATATGTTGTATACTATTGTATTATATATTTAAATAATTATGGTAGTACTGTGTCACAAAGTTAAGTATCAGTGTAGACTAGTTCATATGTAAGAAATGGAAAAACCCTAAAGAATAAATTAAATTAATTTTTAAAAATCTACTTTGGAGCAAACAAACATTTTTATTTACAGAGAAGATATTAATAACTTTTAGTTATATATTTTAAAGGATTTCTGTAAAATTTTATATTATTTGTAAAACAATGGTATAGGCTAGCCTTCAAAACTAATATACCTTGAGATCTTAATTTCTTCATCTTTGTTAGGTGATAAATGTGTTCTTCAAAATGAGGTGTTGAAATACTTAACAATTTCGTATTTAAAGCTTCTCCTGAGGAACTGAATTTTTATCCCACCTGAAGACTTACTATTCATAATCAAAATTAGTGAGATACATGTATGTGTGTGGAGGTCTCTGACACTGCGATAGTGTCTTATGTGGCTGAGACTGCCACTGCCCTCCAATAACATATTTCCCTTTATCCAGAATAAGAGAATCCCAATTTTAATAGAACACAATGACACTCAGGATTAAACATTTTGTTTCCAGAATCTTTTGCAGCTATTTGTGGTCATGTGACTAACATCTGGTCAGTTAGACAGAAGCGTAAGTTTTGTGTGAGTATTTTGAAAAGTCTTAAACAGGAAAGAGAGGACTCTTATGCTTTCTTTTTTATTCTTGAATGCAGATGTAATTTAAGGCTGGTGAAAACTTTCACATAGTTCCATAGAAGCAGACATCTGTTGCACCCTGGATGGGCTTTGTTTATTGTGTCGTAGTTACAAAATGAGTTATTATAGTTCTCTTTGTATGTAGCAGGGCACCAGCACTTTCCTCTTCCATGTGCTCATTTTCTCTCATCATGAAATAATGGCCGGCCACTTGCTATATTTGAGACAGCAGATCCAGGATAAAATATATGAAGCCTAAGTTGCCAAAAGTAGCACCTCTTTTATATTTCATAGCGTCCCAATTAGAGTATGTGCATGATATTGTTGCATGACACCCATGAAAATATTATTAAACATTCTCCCAGGCAATTATTGAAGTTGACTTGGTTAACGCACAATATCTAATGTACTAACTTTTCACTTTTTGGTACACCATGCCATCATTTTCCTGCCTTTTCCCTTTGTGTCAAACTTTCCTTATTTTAGTTCTATTTCCTCAGGTCCCTGTTAGGTAATCCAATTAACTGAATCAAGCTGAGGTTTTAATGGCTAAAAATGACTTAATGTGCGACCTTTCTCAGACAATATTTGCCTTTGAAAAGAGCGCTCAGTTTTTTACCCAAAGAAGTAAATAATATGGAAACTTTAGTAGGCCCAGTGAGGAAGATATGGTCATAGAATATTATAGCTGGAAGGGACCTTAGAAATCTTATTAAAATGCTCCTTTTCAAAACTGAAGAAACAAAGGCCAGGGAAAAAAAGTCACTTGCTTGTGGTCTAAGGGCTTGTTAGTGCAGATCAAAGACTAGATGTCAGATCTAGTAATTCTAAGTTCAGAGCTCTTTCCACCTCACCACATTGGAGTAGGAACGCCTTTTGGCTAATAATCAAATCACCATGTGGAGGGGCATTAACTCTACAAACCCGCTCACTGTTAATAATTTTCAAAGTATTTTGCAGTAATTTCTACTATCTTATCCTAGAAAACTTTCTACAGCAATGATTCAACATTTTTTAAAATGCAATTTCCATTTAGTTAACATCAAATCTCATGCTCTTTTAATGTTATGTGAAATTTAAAATTAATTTAAATATCACCTCTAAAAGAGAAGCAAAATGATTTGATTTTAGTATATACTTTTTTTTGAACACTTATCTTCTTCAAGATAATACTATGTATTTTAATGGTTTTTAGGCTTCCTGTGAAAAGTCTTCTGTTCTAAAATGTGTACTTAATGAAGATTTAATTTTATGTATGAAGAAACTAGGCACATTAAATGACATTTGTGTGTTCTCAAAACCTACATCCTTTTAATACAGCGAGTGATTTTTAGTTTCATAATCTCATTTTTGCAAAAATGAACCCTTTCTTATTTTCAGAAATAGTGTTATATGGTTGCTATTATGTTTTATTTTTTCTTTTGCAAACATTAAGTCTTATCTCTGATATTTCCTGACAACTCCCTGGCTAGTTTGTAAAATGATGTAATGAATTTTCCAATTAACACAAGTATACTTATTTAAGTAGAAGTCCTTTGCCATTTGGCATGAATGGAAATTACTACCTGATACTGGCAATGGTAATTTCAGCCACAAGTCATGACATTATTTCACCTAAATAACTATAAATAATTAAAGAGATGTCATTTTAATTTTAATTTCTACCTTAAGATTTTCCTGTGACATTTTTAGACCATATATGTCTCATTTAGAAAGCATTTTGTCCCCAGTACATTCATTGTTGTCCAACACTGGAACACTGAATACCCTGTTTCCACAGAAACTATGGATTACAAACATATTTTAATTTTTAAAAATTTCAAATCCCCAAATAGTAAATTTTGGAAAATATATTTCTTTAAATTGTTGCCTGAAGTTTTATGAAGAGAGCAAGGCAGTCGAATGCCAGGAATATGTGATAGTTGCTGAACCATGGTTATGCACTGCTGTGTGTCAACTCTCTCAAAATTTGGTGGCTTAAAACAACAGACCTTTTAATATATCTTAGATTTTTATGTGTCAAAAATTCAGGCATGGCATGTCTGACTAAATAGTATTTCTTCCCATGATGTGACTTAGGTCCTTCCGCAATATTCAGCTGCGGGCTAGTTTGTCTGGGAGGTCCAAAATGTCTTTGATTAAAGGCTGGGCACATCGGTAGGGAAAGCTGGACTTAGGTGGGTTCTTTTCTCTCTCAATTTAATATCAGAGTCTCTCTACATTTTCTCCAACATTGTAGTAAGACTTCTTATATGATGGCTCAGGGATCCAAGAGACAGTGTTCCAAGAGATAAAAATAAAACCTGTTAGTCTCTTAAAACCTGGGCATGGAAACTGACACTGGGTCGGTTCTGCCATTATTTTGTCCGTCAAAGCAGTCACACAACCCACAAGACTCAAGGGAAAAGGGCATAGACTCGTACTTCACAATGGGAATAGTGCCAAAAGATTTGTGAATATCATTAATCTGCTAGAAATACTGATTGATTTTTATGATAATAAAATCATCACAAGCTAGACTACTTCTAAGCCATGCTTCTATTCTTTGAAATGTGCACTTTTGCACTTAACGATGAATAGAAATGGCTACAGATGTAAATATTGTGGTCATGTCATAAAGTGAGAACTGTAAACTTCTTTGGAAATACTAGATTGAAAACAAACTTATTTAGAACAGTCATGATAGATACTATGGTTATTTTAAATACTTTAAATAGTTAAATATTTATTTGCATTTTCTGTCATTCATTTCAATATATGGTCAGTTGTGGAGCTAATATACAACGAGGCAGATAAGAAGAATTTAGATACTAGCAACTGCTATTGATTTAGAGTCTGAGTGGAAGTTTTACAGCACAACTAGATATGCAATTCACCCTAATATTGCCTTTAGCAAATGAAATTCAGTTGAATACCATGGTTTAATTTTTACCTTTAAACACTGGCTCTCATTCAGGGACTCTCTTTTTCTTTTTTTGGTACTGTAGTTTTATGCTGTTGTTGCATTAGGTACACTGGTATTATTGAAATAATTTTTGTATTTAACAGAGTGGTGGTATTCATGTGCATGAGTGTGGGTAGAATTGAGGCCGAAGTACTTAAAGGTGTTCATAACAATGTGAAAACAGTTTTCTCTATTCTGCTGCATTTTATATTGTGTCCACTTGAATATGGATATTTAATCCTTTACAATCTGAGGACATAAGGGATTCAGGAGAAGATATTAATAAATTGTCTTTTATCAAGATGTTATAGATATTTCATTTTATCCTTAACCAAGTCCACCAAATTCCATTTTTTTCTCTTCATATGTATATGAGGAATTCAGTTACATTAACAGTGAAACTTTGAAGCTCTCAGTTCTCGAATCCCAAAAATGCTACCCAACTGACTAGAATCACACAAATGTAACAATGAAATCTCAGATGAAAACTTTTGAGAGGGGCAGGAAGATAGTAGAAAGAACAAGATTTTTGGTTCAGAAAAACTGAAGATCAAATTCTGGTGCTATGCTACACAGTGTTTGACCATTGGTAAGTCATTTGTCTTGTGCTATGTCTTAGTTTCCATCATTTTCAGAATGGGTACAAACTAATACGTACCTCAACAACGTTTCTGTAAGATCAAATCCAATATGAAAGCAATTTGTAAATTGTTACTGACCACTCCCATGCTCTGCTGCCAGATTCTGTGTGTTCAAAGATCAAAGAAGTGGGACCAGTACCTTCAGTCTCTCCACTAACACAACCTGTTAATTTACTCTAAAAATCTCTTGCCTTAAAAAAGAAAATCTATCAAAATATTTTGGTGAGTAACTCTGAAACCCAAAATGCTATGTATCACTTGGAACACGAGGAAGCTAAACAGAGTTCACTAATGAAGTAACTAGCCAACAGTAACTTTTTCAAAAATTCTTTTGAAATTGATTTTTATTGAAATACTTCCTTCTAATGCATTGCTGGATAAAAACCCTATAAAGATCAGAAGAAAAAAGAAATAACAGGAAAAATTTATACTTGTATGTCCTACCTCCCTCTTGAGCAGCACAAAAGAATTATTTTTGCTACATAGCTTAATGAGCCATCCATGCTGGCTGGACATTGTAAGGCTGAAGAGATGATGAAATAGCAGAGCTCCTTGCATCCCCAGCAAAGTATGATTTTCCACAAGTAAATTAGGAGCAAGGGGCATCAGTAATGATGGGAAAACCTATTACACTAAAAGCACAGTATAAGGAATGTATAGGCAGGTATAAAACGATGAGTGAGTTAGAATTGCTTATTACAGTGACCAATTAGGTACCAAAAATTTGACACAATCAAAAGAAGAATAAAATTCCTCAAACAACACATTTACCAATGTATCCTAAATGAACACAAAGGTAATAATGTCTAATAACTTCAAATTAGCATCTCAAAACTTGACCCATAGTTTGTTCTCTCTCTTATTTTGAAAAGTGCAATAGGAAGAAGGGATGTTTTTCTTCTTTTCTAATTTTTATTTCAATAGACTTTGGAGTACAAGTGTATTTTGTTGTTGTTGTTGTTGTTATTGTTACATGGATAAATTACATAGTGGTGAATTCTGAGATTTTAGTGCACCCTTCACTTCAGTAGTGTATATTGTACCTAATGTGTAGACTTTTTCCCTAGGCCCCACCCCCACTCTCCTCTTTCTGGGTCTCCATAATCAATAATATCGCTCTTTATGCCTTTACATACTCATAGGTTAGCTCCCACTTTCACATGAGAACATACGGTTTTTGGTTTTTCACTCCTGTGTTACTTCCCTTAGAATAATGGCCTCTAGCTCCACCCAAGTTGCTGTAAAAGACATGATTTTATTCCTTTTTATGATTGAATAGTATTTCATGGTGTATATATACATCTTTTATCCATTCATTGGTTGATGGGCACTTAGGTTGGCTCCACATCTTTGCAATTGTGAACTGGTGCTGCTATAAACATAGGTGCATAAGTGTGTTTTTCATATAATGACTTCTTTTCTTTTGGGTAGATATCCAGTAGTGGGATTGCTGGATTGAATGGTAGATCTACTTTTAGCTCTTTAGGGAATCCCCATACTGTTTTCCATAGAGGTTGTACTAATTTACCCATCAGCAGTTTATAAGCATTCCCTTTTCCCCACATCCATGCCAACATCTATTGTTTTTTGACTTTTTAATATTGACCATTCTTGCAGGAGTAAGGTGGTATCTCATTGTGGTTTTAATTTGCATCTCCCTGATGATTACTGATGTTGAGCATTTTTACATATGTTTGTTGGCTATTTGTACATCTTCTTTTGAAAAAATGTCTATTCATGTTTTTGCCCACTTTTTGATGGGATTATTTGTTTCTTTTGTTACTGATTAGTTTTTGTTCCTTGTAGATTCTGGATACTAGTCTTTGGTGGAATGCATAATTTGCAAATATTTTCTCCTATTCTGTGCATTGTCTGTTTACTCTGATGATTATTTCTTTTGCTGTGCAGAAGCGATTTGGTTTAATTAAGACCCATTTATTTATTTTTGTTTTTGTTTCATTTGTTTTGGGGTCTCAGTTATGAATTCTTTGCCTGGGCCAATGAATAGAAGAGTTTTTTCCAACATTATCTTATAGAGTTTTTGTAGTCTCTGGCCTTAGATTTAAGTTTTTGATCCATCTTGAGTTGATTTTTATGTAAAGTGAGATATAGGGATCCAGTTTTACTCTTCTACGTGTAAGTTGCCAGTTTTCCCAGCACCATTTATTAAATAGGGTGTCCATTTCCCAATTTATGCTTTGGTATGCTTTATCAAAGATCATTTGGCTGTATGCATTTGTCTTTATTTCTAGGTTCTCTATTCTGTTCCATTGGTCTATTTGTCTATTTTTATAACAGTATTATGCTGGTTTGGTAACTATAGCCTTGTGGTATAATTTTGAAGTCCAGTAATGTGATGCCTCCAGATTTGTTCTTCTGGCTTAGGGTTGCTTTGGCTATTTGGGCTCTTTTTTTTTTTTTGTTCCATATGAATTTGAGGATTGTTTTTTTCTAATTATATGAAAAATGATGTTGGTATTTTGATGGGAATTGCATTGAATCTGTAGATTTATTTGGACAGTATGGTCATATTTACAATATTGACTCTTCCTACCCATGAGCATGAGAAGCATGTCCATTTGTTTGTCATTTATGATGTCTTTCAGCAGTGTTTTGTGGTTTTCCTAGTAGAGCTCTTTCACTTCCTTAACTAAGCATATTTCTAAATATTTCATTTTTTATTTTATGTTATTTACTTTTCAGTTTTCATAAAAGAAATTGAGTTCTTGATTTGATTCTCGGCTTGGTCACTCTTGGTGTATAGCACTGCAACTAATTTGGGTACATTGATTTTGTAACTTGATACTTTATGTACTCATTTGTCAAATCTAGGAGTCATTTGGAGGAGTCTTTAGGATTTTCTAGTTATACACTCTTATCATCTGCAGACAGTGATAGTTTGACTTCTTCTTTTCCAATTTGGATGTCCTCTATTTCTTTCTCTTGCCTAATTGCTCTGAATAGGACTTCCAGAATTATGTTAAATAGGAGTAATGAAAGTGGGCATCCTTGCTTGGTTCCTGTTGTCAGGAGAACTGCTTTCAACTTTTCCCCCACGAAGTATGATGTTTACTGTAGGTTTGTTATATATGGCTTTTATTACTTTGAGGAAAGTCCGTTCTATGCCTATCTTGTTGAGGAGTTTTAATCATAAAAGAATGCTGGATATTATCAAATGCTTTTTCTGTGTCTATTGGGATGATCATACGGTTTTTATTTTTAACTATGCTTATGTGATGTATCACATTTATTGACTTGTATATTTTAAGCTATCCCTGTATCCCTAGGAGAAACTCACTTGATCGTGATGTATTATATATTTAAAGTACTGTTGAATCCAGTTAAATAGTGTATTGTTGAGGGTTTTTGCATCTGTATGCATCAGGGATATTGGTCTGTCATTTTCTTATTTGTTGTGCCCTTTCCTGGTTTTGGTATCAGGGTGACTCTGGCTTCACAAAGTGAATTAGGGAAGATTTCATCTTTCTCAATTTTTTGGAACAGTTTCGGAGGAATTGGTACCAATTATTCTTTGAATATCTGGAGAATTCAGAGTTGCTAATCCATGTGATCCTGGGAATTTTTGTGTTGTTGGCAGTGTTTTAATTACTGATTCAAACTCATTGCTTGTTATTGGTCTGTGCAGGGTTTCTATTTCTTCTGATTTGATATACGAGGTTGTATGTTTCCAGGAATTTATCAGTTTCTCTAGTTTTTCTAATGTGTGTGCATAAAGATGTGCATAGGAGTCTCAAATGATCTTTTGTATTTCTGTGGTGTTGTTTGTAATGTCTCCTGTTTCATTTCTAATTCGGCTTATTTGGATCGTCTATCTTCTTAGTAAATCTAGCTAATGGTTTACCTATTTTGTTTATTTTTTCAAAGAACCAGCTCCAAACGTATTATTCATTTTCTTCTATCTTTGGGTTTAGTTTGTTCTTGTTTCTCTCATTCCTTGAGGTATGACATTAGGTTGTCAACGTGTACTGTTCAGACATTTTCATGTAGGCATTTAGTGCTATAAACGTTTCTTTTAGGAGTGCTTTTGCTTTATCCTAGAGGTTTTGATAACTTTTGTCATTGTTATTATTCACCTCAAATAATTTTTTACTTTCCACCTTAATTTCATTGTTAACCCAGATATCATTCAAGAACAGATTATTTAATTTCCATGTAATTGTGTAGTTTTGACAGTTCCTTTTGGAGTTGATTTCTAGTTTTTTTCTGCTGTAGTCTGAGAAGATACTTGATATGATTTTTATTTTTTTAGAATTTGTCGAGACTTGTTTTGTGGCCTATCTTATGATCTATTTTGGAGAATGTTCCATGTGCTGATGAGAAGAAAGTATATTCTGTAGTTCTTGGGTAGAATGTTTTGTAAATATCTATTAAGTCCATTTGTTTTAGTGTGCGTTTAAGTCTATTTTGTTGTTGTGGTTGACTTCTTACACGTTTTGACTGTCTCCCCAATAAAATCTCATCTTGTAGCTCTCATTATCCCCACATGTAATGGGAGGGATCTGGTGGGAGGTAATTGAATCATGGGGATGGTTACCCCATGCTGCCATTCTCATGATAGTGAGTGAGTTTTCAAAGATCTGATGGTTTTATAAGAGGCTTTTCCCCATTTTACATGATACTTCTCCTTCCTGCCTCCAGGTGAAGAACATGTTTGCTTCCTCTTCTACCATGATTATACATTTCCTGAGGCCTCACCAGCCATGCTGAACTGTGAGTAACTCAAACCTCTTTTCTTTATAAATTACCCTTTATAAAGGTACGTGTTTATTAATAGTGTGATAACTTACTAATATGTCTTCCATCTCAATGATCTGTCTCGTGCTGTCAGTGGTGTATTGAAGTCTCCCGCTATTATTTAGTGTTGCTGTCTATTTCATTTCTTACGTCTAGTATTAAATGCTTTATGAATATGGAAGCTGCAACATTAGGTGCTTATAAATTTAGAACTGTAATATCTTCTTGTTGTATTGATCATTTTATTGTTATATAGTGACCATCTTTGTATTTTTTTAGTATCGTGGCTTTGAAGTCTTGTTTTCTCTAAGAATAGCTACTTCTGTTTGCTTTTCTTTCCATTTGCATGAAATACCCTTTTCCACCCATTTACCTTGAGTTTATATGAATCCTTCCATGTTAGGCGAGTATCTTGAGGACAGCAGATATTTGGTTTGTAATTTTTTATCCATTCCACCATTCTGTATCTTTTAAGTAGAGCATTTAGGCCATTCCTATTCAATGCTAACATTGAGATGTGAGGTACTTTTCTCTTCATTATGTTGTTACCGAGATAGTATGCTTTTTAAAATTGTGTTATTGTTTAATGGACCTGTGAGTTTTAAGTTTCTGGAGGTTCTATTTTGGTGCATTTTAAGATTTTGTTTCAAGGTTTAGAATTTTTGCATTTTTCGTAGTGCTAGTTTTGTAGGGACAAATTCTGTAAGTATTTCTTTGTCTGAAAATGACTTTATTTGTCTTCCATTTATGAAACTTAGTTTTGAAGGAGTAAAAATTACTGGCTGACAGTTATTCTGTTTGGTAAGGTTGATGATAGGACCCAATCTCTTCTGGCTTGAAAGATTTCTGCTGAGAAGTCTACTGTTAGCCTGATAGGCTTTCAATTTTGGGTTACTTGATGTTTTTTTCTTAGTACTCTTGGGATTCTTTCTTTCATGCTGACTTTCGGTACCTTGATGACTGTAAAGCTCAGTGAAGTTCTTTTTGCACTGCACTTCCCAGGAGTTCTTTGAGCTCATTAGATTTGGGTATCTAGGTCTATAGCCAGGCAAGAAAAGTTTTCCTCAATTATTCCCTGAAATACGTTTTCCAGACTTATTGTTTTATCTTCTACCTGAGGAACACCAATTATTCTTAGATTTGGCAGTTTTACATAATTCCATGATTTTTGCAGACTTTGTTCATTTCTTTTGATTCTTTTTTTATTTTTGTGTAATTTGTTGATTAAAAAGCCTTATCTTCTAAGTCAGAAATTATTTCTTCTACTTATTCTAGGGTAGTGTTAGAACTTTCAACTGAATTTGGTAATTTCCTGAGTCTGTCTTTTATTTCCAGAAGTTCTGATTGCTTTTTCTTTTTGATATCTATCTCTCTACAAAATTTTTTATTCATATCCTGAACTGCTTTTTAAATTTCTTTATTATGGTTTTCACCTTTCTCTGGCATCTCCTTGAGTAGCTTAATAATTGACTTTTTGAATTCCTTATTTGATATTTCAAAGATTATATCTTGGTTTGGATTCATTGCTGGAGTGCTAGTGTGATCTTTTGGGGGAGTTATAGAACCCTGCTTTGTCATATTGCCAGGATTACTTTTCTTGTTCCTTCTGTTTTTGTTAGGCCATTTCTTCTAATTATTCTTGAATTTATGTTTGATTTTACTGTATTTTGTTTGTTTGTTTGGTTTGTAATTTATTTTTCCCCTAAGGATGTGACTCTAATGTTTATAGTTAATTATAGTCTAATTTGGTTCTTGGTGTTTTCAGAGGGGGAGACTCTGCAAGAGTTCCTTGGTTATAGAGATTTTTTGTATGATGGCCTTCTCATATGCTGATTGTAGTAGCAATGTGTTCGGTGTGTGAGAATATTCACTATCTCCTATGGGGCTGGAATAGTAGAGGTATCTTGAGGCTTATCTTATTCGCCTGTGGAATTTATTTATGTATTTATTTATTTATTTATTTTTCCCTGGTATTTTATTCACTGGTTTGATGGTTCAAACTTCCAGCCAGTACAGAAAGTGTGCCTGGGTGGGAGCTGATTGTGGCTAAAGCAGGTGGGTAAATGCAATACCCAATGGTGGGCAGAAGTACCAGCCTTGGCAGAGGTGGCTGGAGAAGCTCTCAGTGAGACACATTGATGTCTTATCTGGGGGAAAGTTTGGAGCCACCTCAGTTCTTCTGCCAGATCAGCAGGAAAGTTATCCTCTTCTTAAACAAAATCCTGTTCCAGTGCTCCAACTATTCAAATCAGACAGGCATGTCTTTTGATCTGCAGAGATGTTGATGTTCCAAGCAGAGAGGAATTGTGAGTTTTCTCTCATGCAAGCCTGAACCTGGAAGGCCCTCTTTCTGTGGAGATGCAGTCACCCTGATGTGTTCCAGAAAGGCTGTCTATAGTTGCACCTATGAGAGCTCCCATGGGAAAAGTCCTAATTGTGCCTGTGGTGGTGGACAAAGGGGGAAAGATGCTCCCTTCTCATGATCTTTCATTTGCACCAGGGCTGTCTCATGGATGAGATAGAGGTGCAGACATTCCCTGTTGAGCCCATCACTGTAACAGTGTCTTGCTGAAAGAAACTTCTCACCAGCAAAAATATTTGGTGCTCAAGGCCTCCCATCCAGATTCTTTTGTCTTATGGGGTGTCCCCTTGATGTGATACACTCCCCTCTCCCCTGGGAGTGGGAATCCTTGGGAGCCAGACTACTATGAGTGTTGTTGCCCCTCTGGGTCTAGCCACCTAGTGAAGTTGTCACACTCCAGGCTGGTGCTTGGGGATTTCTGCAAGGAATGTGGTGATGTGACCTGTCCTCAAGTGCCCCAGAAGTGGGTAATAGCACCAGCTCTAATGGAGGTGTCAAGGGAGTGACATAAACTCTGTGAGATTCCTTGGTTATTGAAAGCCTTAGCGTGTTGGCTTTCTCGAATGCCAGTTGTAGTAGCAATGAACTGGTTATGTGAACAGACTCGGGAACCTCCTTGTAAGCCAGAGTGGTGCAGTCAGTGGTGATAGCTGAGATCACGTAGCTATTTTCTCCTACCTGGGCACAATAATATTCTACCAGAAAATGCTGTAATGAACTGTGTTGCTTGGCCTCCGTCCAGGAGGTAGCACTTGCAAAAGAGCACCAGTTGCAGTGGTAACAGTGGGATTTTAGCTTGCCTATGTTGCCCAGTGAGGGTACTCTGGTTTCTCAGGAAATGAGTGGTGCCATATAGCTCTCAAGAGTTTCTGTCCTTTGTGTTAAACTACCAGAGCAGATGGTAGGGCAAAGCCAGGTGGGGACTGGGACAGGCTGCTTCATGCTCTGAGTCTCCATGTGCAGGGCAAGCAGCAGCTCCTGTGGGTGTTGGGGGGGATGGGAACAGTTCTCAGACCATTATGTTGATGTTCCAGAGAAGAGTATTGCTGCCTCTGTTGCACAGAAGAGTTCATGCAGGGTGTGGGGAGTAGCAGGCAGTGGTAAGCCCCACACATAAGCCCCACACATATTTCATGCACTTGGCGAGGCAGATCCAGCCCCACAGTGTTCCATGAGCAGTAGCAGGCTAAGTTCTAGGCAACCTGCACTCAGAACTTGAAACTAACTGGTCAAGTTGACTCATGCCTGTAATCCCAGCATTTTGGGAGGCTGAAGCAGATGGATCGCTTGAGCCCAGGAGTTCAAGACCAGCCTGGGCAACATGGCAAAACTCCCTCTCTATGAAAAATACAAACAATTAGCCAGATGTGATGGCATGCATCTATGGTCCCAGCCTCTCGGAAGGCTGAGGTGGGAGAATCATCTGAGCCCGGGAGTTAAAGGCTTGAGTGAGCCATCATCATGCTACTATATTCCAGTCTGGGTGGCAGAATGAGATCCTGTCTCAAAACAAAAACAAAAACAAACAACAACAAAAACAACACTTTGAAACTGCCCTGAATCATAAGCTGTACTTGCACAAATAGGAACCACAGCTTTCACGCCCCTCCTTCTTTGCTGCAAAGCTAGCTGCCCAGCTCCTGCACTCACAGATGCTGTAGTCACAGCTACAGCCCACTTTTCACTCTCCCTTGCCTTACCCCTGGACAAGGGGGTTTGTTCCCATCTGAAGTTGTATCATGAAACCCAGCTGGGGGCTTCTTTCCACCTGTGAGCACTTCCTGATCCATTTGGCTGCCTTCCGCAGGGTCCCCTCTGAGGAATTATAAGGAATGACTTTCCTTGTTCCACACTGGAAACTGAGAGTACATGCAATGGTCTTCTTGCTACTGCTTCTACTTTTATATTCCACACTCCCTCCTCAAGTCGATTCTTGTGCTAAGTAGGTTTAAGGTCTTCCCCCATGGCCTGGATGTTCAGCCCTGGTTGAGGTGTATATCCCAGAGGCAGTTTCCATGCCTCTTACATTCTGGGGTCTCACAGCCCTTTGCCTGACACGTGGTGTAGGCTGCAGCATCCTGCTTCCTTCAAAGGGTCTGTAGGTTCTTTTGGATTTCCTGTTCAGTTCCTGCATTGCTTCTTGAAGAAAATTTTTCACAGTGTGAATCTCTGTACAATAGTTTGTTCTTCCAAGTAGGAAAGGTATGCTAGCAATACCTCTAGTCCACCATCTTGAAAAAAAGATATGTTTTTCTTTATAAATAGTTTATAGAAACCATGTTTGCTCATGATTTGGTGTGTTTTAGAAATATATATATATATAAATGTATGAATATAATGTCTTTGAGCAATCTTTCATAATGATCTTGAAAATGTGGGTTAAACGTTTTAGGGCCATGACAATCATTTCCCAACCTAAAGGGCTATTACCCAGCAACTGCATTAAGTCCTTTTCATGTTATCTCATTTAATTCTCAGAAAACTGTGAATATAGATTGTACCCAAAATTTCAGATAAGAAACGAAGAGTCAGATTATGTCTTGCTTGAGACTACATTCCAGAGCTCATGTACACATTTTTCTATCAACTTCCCACAAAAATCAAGACTCCCAAACTAATGATAGTTTTTATTTAAAAATAACAAAGCAACTGGATTTTTCTTTGCTAAAAGTAGTTTACTTTAAAATGACTTTTACAACTTTTGTTTGGGTTAGTATCTTCATTCTAGTGGTGCTGGCCAAGCTCTAGTCTATGAAAAAAAAAACTGTGATGTTTTTCTCTCCTTTTAAAATGTTTTTAATGTTATGGAATTACTACTGTCCATAAAATCATAGAAAATAGTCTAATAGTAATCTATAAAATTCTGTCCAGATTTAACAAATGGTCATATGTCATTGTGTTTGATTTAGTTCTTTTAATTTTTTAAAAACTAAAGCACTACTGATACAGATAGGCCATCTACATCTCCCCTAACCCCACCACCCCAGACAGATAAGCACTTTCCTGAATTGCATTTGTCCTATCAATATATGTTTTTATGGTTTAATTACAAATTTATGTTACTGTAGTTATCTATAGTTTCATCCCATGTTTTTCAAAAGTACATAATTTATATAAATGATACCAAGTTGCTTTTTATCACTTAATGACATTTTGAAGATGTATTCATTATTGAAAATACAGATTTGGTTTATTAACTGTGAGATAGTACTCTATTGTTTCATTCTTGAAAACATAGATTTGGTTTATTAACCGTGAGATAGTATTCTATTGTGTGACCCTGTCACAGTTTACTATCCATTTTCCTACATTTGAACACTTAGATTATTTCTAAATCTTAGGTCTTTTGCAGATGCGCTTGGTACTTTTTCCATAGTGTTCATTATGTTTATCACATGTTCTGTTTCTTCTTCTAACTCCCTAATTATTTAAACATTAACTTCACGGTTTATTTCTGATGTTCAATCATCTGAAGTCACTGAAGTCCCAATCTGCCTGTTTTTTGAGTCTGGCGATTCTTCTTCACAGTAGATATTTTTTCCCTTATATGATTTGTAATTTTGTTTTTTGAGTTAAACTTTTGAAGAGATTTCCCCCCTGAAGGAATGCTCTATGCTGTTTTTCCTATGTTTGTTCCTACAGAAAGGTTTTATATCAGTTTCATCAGTTTCTTTGAGGCAGAGCAAGGCCTATGCCAATCTGTTTTACATATTATTTTTCTCGGTTTTGAAATTCCTGTACCTCATGGGCAGTGTAAATTCAGATTCCACACCTACATATTGCAAAGGTATGATATTTTGATTTTTTATAAGATACTTTTGTTTGAATGTTTTCCTGGGCAACTGGCAAGAGTTATTTAAATTACTCTTTAAATGAGGAGGCAATTTCTCAGATCAGTACCTTCACTATCTCTCTCTCTCTCTCTTTATCTCTCTCTCTCGCAAAGCCAATGTCATTTTTTCTATCTTGATTTCAACATCAAATCCTCAACCCTAGGAATTAGAGCTATATTAATGTCTAATAGGCTATTTCAAGCCAGTTCATAAACTTACTCTTGTAGCTTTAAGTTCCTGTTTAGGTTGCCATTTTTGGCATGTAGGATTTTATTTTATTTTTTAAAGCCTTTGTTATACGTAAGCACTTTAGTTTGTTATTTCGTCCATCGTATTATATGCTGTTAGGTAGGTGTTGGGGAGGTATCAGTGTAAGATATCTCTGTTGTGTGGTTGGTACTGGAAGTCCAAAGCTTCAGAATTTTTTTTCCAGGATATATACTAGTTTGAGTCTATTTGTTTCTGGTTTTCAAGATGAATATACATACTATTTTTGAGTTGTTGGATTTCGATATGAAGAGACAATCTTCTGGAAATCCACATAGTAATGATCCAGGTATGGTTACTATAACATATGAATTACTGAGACTTCCGACCTACAAAATGAGCTGATAAATGGGTATTAATTTAAATCATTCTTTGTGGTAATTTTTGGGCATTAATAGAAAAATGATGCCGATTTTAGTGTCTGTAATGAGTAAAAAATACATAAAAATTAGTAACTGTCTTTGGAATCAGACATTGGTGAAGGCTAGACCAGGGAAGTGGGCTGGACAGCATGATAGAAAAATTTTAGATTTATTTTAACAGATTGTGAGTAGCAATACGGATGTTAAAGATGCTTTTGATGAGTGTGGTTTTTGTCTAGTATGGTGAATCCCCTTGGTATCCCTGGAAGGCCGACAAGGTTCTTGGAAAATTTACAGAAGCAAAAAATATTACCATCTTAGACTTAAAGGAAATGGAAGGAGGCTTTTGGACCTACAAAATTTTGCTGACAAGAAGAAGGATGATAACACTTGATACTTTTCAAGAAAAAGAGATGATGGCTCAGAACACAGAGATGACAGTCCAGAGGGTGGAACTGAGAACCCAGCAGATGAGCCAAGAGTTCAGAAAATAGAGCCTAGAGCCCAAGGGCAGAGCTTAGGCCCAAGAAAACTTATTCCCAGGCTTTGAAAACCTAATTAAAGAAAAACTAATGTTTTCCCTGCTAGATTTCAATATGATCATGGGCCACTAAGTTATTTTTAGCTTCTATTCTGCCAGTTTTGAATTATAATGTCTACTAGTGTTATGCTATGATTATTCCAATATTGCATGTTGGGGTGGTGAGGGAAGACTACTTGTATGTTTATTTTCACAAGCCTTCAGAAATTTTATATCCGGAAGCCTCATGAATATCCATTTTAGGAAATTTTAGAGTTTGAGCTAATGTTATAATTAAATGAGACCCTGGGGTTCCTTGTGTGTGGTTGATGTATTTTGCATTTGGGAGGGATGGGAGTCATTGAGGATCAGAGAGCTGACTGTAGGAAGGTAGGATTTTAAAATGACCTCCCATAACCCACTCCCACGTATAATCCCTTTGCATTGAATGTGCCTCTCCCAGTGAATGTGTGAAGATCCTGTGAATATGATGAGATGCTGATTTTGTAATTACATTATATTCCATGTCAAAAGGGATATTTTAGATGTAATTCAAGTTACTAATCAATTCGAATTGATTTAATCAAAAGGGATATAATCTGGGTGGGTATAACTTAATCACACGAGCCCTTTCCATCTGGATCTAGAAATCAGAGGGATTCTATACATGAGTAATTGTCTATTGCTGGATTTGAAGGTGGAGAGGGGCACATGACAAAGAATGAAGAGTGCCTCTATGAGTTGAGAGCTAGAACTGAATCACAGTCAGTAAAAAAATGGGATCTTCAGTCATAAAACTGCATGAAATGAATTTTGCTAACAACCTGAATGAGCATGGAAGTAGATTTTTCCCCTGGTCATTCAGAAAAAAAAAAACTCAACCAAGTGAGGCCTTGATTCCAGCACTGTGATTCTTTGAGCAGTGAACGTACCAATGCCAAGCTAAACTTCTGACCTGCAGAGCTGTGGGCTGATAAATGAATGTCTTTTTATGCCATTAAGTTTGTGGTAATTTGTTACATACTAATAGAACACTAATACAATATTCTTTCTGGTTTCATCGTGATGGAGAGGGTAAATGGTGTTTGGAGAACTTGTCAAAATAAAAGTAAGAAGTGTATCATTACCTGGAAAAGTGTGGAATTTAAGTTTTATTCTATTTTGATTATGGGTATATGGTGGACATATGACCGTTAACCCCTCCAGAAAACAAACAAAACAAAAAAGGTAAAGTGATTGCCCATAATCTAAAATAATCCACTTCATGATATAATAGGTATATTTGATTAGATTTATGAATTGCTTCTACATTGTAAAATAGTATATAATCTGAGCTGTCCTGATCCTTATGAAAACAGCAATCATGAAGTGATTCATCTTCCAATCACTCGTTTTCTTCATCTTTTCTTCTCTGCTTTATTTTTAGAAAGTAGTCAAAGTCCTTCTGGCATTAACAACTGAGTGACAACTTTTGCCTCTCTACTATCACGGAGAGAAATTCCAGACAGTAAAACTAAGGAAGAAAGCAAGTGTCTTGAAGATGCCACGGTTACTGGTGATAGATATTCCTTAAACTTATAATCAAACCTCTATTTATTTTCAATATTTGCCTCCTTCATAGCTGCTACTTTAATATGAGCAATTTACAGTATTGATTCAATATGTTATTGTCTTGCCTTTGTTCGTTGCATGTTGATTAAATGGTCAGTGAAGATGGGACACTTGCAGTAGTAATCAGTATGAGAACTACATCTATGATGTTCACAAGACTGAAATACAATTTTTACAAATTCCTGTTTTTGAGACCAAGTATCTCACAGATGCAGACACTATGGGTAATATATAAGGTGTGTTTGCCTCTTGGCCTTTCAATTTCCATCAACATGTGTATTAGGCTGTTCTTGCACTGCTGTAAAGAACTACCTGAAGCCAGGTGTGGTGGCTTATAACTGTAATCCTAATACTTTGAGAGGCCGAGGCAGGAAGATTGCTTGAGCCCAGGAGTTCAATCTTGGCCTGGCTGACATAGTGAGACTCTCTCTCCCTCTCTCAGACTCTCTCTCTCTATCTATCTATCTATATATATTTATATACATATATACACATATGTATGCATATATATATGAATAGATAGATGGATAGATAGATATAAATACTTGAGACTGGGTAATTTATAAAAGAAAAGAGGTTTAATTAACTCTGAGTTCTGTCTTTACAAGAAGCATGATGTTGGCATCTGCTTGGCTTCTGGTGAAACCTCAAGGAGCTTTCAACCATGGTAGTAGGTGAAGGAGGGTCAGGCATGTCACATGTTGACAGCAGGAGCAAGTGAGAGAGAGAGTGGGGGCAGGGAGGTGCCACACACTTTTAAACAACCAGATGTCATGTGAACTCAGAGTGAGAACTCACTTATTACCAAGGGGATAGCCCAAGCCATTCATGAGGGATCCTCTCCCATGATACAAACTTCTCCCACCAGGCTCTGCCTCCAACATTCAGGATTATGATTCAACATGAGATTTGGGCAGGGACAAACATCCATACTATATCAACATGACAATCTAATTTCCAGGAAATGTAAAATAACCACTTACATGATTATTCAACTTTGGCGGTTGAAAGAGGGTGTTTTGGCTTAGAATACTTCTTACTGAGTGAATCTATTTCCAAGAGTAGTGGCCTGTTGTATTCTCATATGCTCTGCGGTACTTTTTATTGAAAAGGAAAAAAAATGGCTTCTGGTTGGGTTACAGCTGAAATATAAACAATCAATTAAAATGGCCACTGGTGATCCCCAGATAAAAATTTCATAGCCAATAGGCCATATCTTTTCAATTTTGCATGTGCAAGCGTCAGTAATTTTAAAATAGTATTTGGTAAAAGCAAAGGTTATTATTTAGTTTGGAGAGAATAAGGGGAAGTTATGCTGTGTCTGTTGGAAGAAATATGTTTTATTATACAGTGTAAACAGACAACTGACAGCCAGTGCTGAGTCAATCCCGTAGAGGACTTGAACAGAATGCAATTTATTGTTTCTGCTTCCATGAAGCGTACTTATTCATTCCAAGTATTTCCAGTAGATTTAACATTTTTCAATTAAAAAACTGCCCTATACATTCAATTTTACTTGTAGGTTAAAAATCAAAATGCTCCTATTAATTTTAATTTCTATTAGTATCTAGTCACACATTCCTGGTTATGTTACAACTTACAATTGTAAAGTTAGAATTAAGAGATTTTGTGTATTTTAATGTAGATGCAGAAACTTTTAAAGAAAGACTTTCCATTATTTCCCTTCATTCTTTAATTTTGGAATTGACTTTTTTTCACTTTTATTGATTGTATTGACAATGTTATTTTTCTATCTTTTAAAACGTATATTCTTATTTTATTAACTTAAAAGTTGAATGAAAATATACCTACATAAATCCTGCTCCCTCTGAATCTAGAATATATCCCTTGTCTTAAATTTTAGAAATTGAGACCTAAAATATATATGTGACCTGTTCATGTTTCCTGGAATATATAACACAGTAGAAGGAAAGCTGAGGGTAATTGGCTGAAGGGTAGGTCTTAAGTCACTTGTGGAAGCTCTTCATTCAAAATACATCCCTGATTGAAGTGAAATGCAATTCTTGATAATTCTTTGTTTTGTATTAAGCATTTTATCACCTGAAATTCTTATTTTAACATTTAATATTCCTGGAATGATTCATAACCTAAGCCATCAATGTGTTCAAGGTAGTTTGCCATCTCAATTTCCTTAAGAGTAGTAATCAACCTTGTGAGATTCTTGGACACCTGTGAGAAAAGGGATATTGTAGTATGGAGGAAAATGATTGAAATGGAGAAGGAATGATGAAAACAAATTTTCCCTGGAATCAGCAGTCATGAAGGGCTCTATATTTATTATTCCTTATATTATAATGATAGATATGACTGACAGAAGGCTTATCTCCAGACTTTTAAAAAATCTCATTTCTATGCCTGTATCTTCTCCAAGGCTACTGTGACTTAAATCTGTTGGGTTTCTGTTGTTGTTGTTTTCTCATATTTTTTCTCATGAAGTTCTGTTCTTTACCAGTTCTCAGAGATCCTTTAGGTGAAAGGAGAGAGTACCTATTTCTGAGAAAACTGCAATCCAGAACATCTATAGAATTATTCTTGTCAATCACCACATCTTTGCTATAACACATGATCTAACAACAAAACTACATCAATAATAATGATAATGATAATAATAATGATTGAAATTATATACCTAACAATTGTTGGTTTTTATTATGTGTCAGGAATTCATCCAAACATTTTGCATGGATTTTTTTTTTTTAATTCCACATTTACCCTATAAAGTAGGTCCTATCCCAGTTTCTGGATGTTGGATCAAAGGCACAGAGAATTTTAAAAACTGTCTTAGGGTAACACAATTTCCAAGTAGACAGTGCTGGTATTTCAACTCATAGTTTCTAAGGATAGAGCCTATGCACTTGGACACAATGTGTTATCATGAATAGAAAACACTTCCAATACTTTTAGCATATTAGTAGTTTATGAACACAGTAGCCTTATACAAGTACATTTACTAAATATTACTCAGTATGACAGAAACTACTGTCATTACAAATTTCCAACATGCAAATTTGGTAATTTATCTACATACATTTCTTTTGTTAGAAATCTTTTTTTCTGTATTGGGAAGATTTAAAGCCATAATGCCATTCTATATTTTCATCTTCATGTGTAAATTATATAATAATTTGGCTTAAGTGGCTGAACTCTAACCAGCATGTATTACTGCACTACAGTCCAAGTATTATTGTCTGAAACCAGAAAAAGAGGTTGCCTAGACTTTCGTAGTTGTGAACCGCAACAAATCTTTTGTTTTGATTTCTTTTCAGTACATTTTTAATTAGGAGCAAAACATTGACTACCAACTTGACTGAATATGTCCCCAGTATCTCTAATGGTGGAATAAAATACATAGTCTATATGCTTCTTATCGAGACGGTGAATTATTCTTAATGTAAGTACTGAGAAACTTTTATCCATTATTATTGGTATGTATACGACCTTGCTATCTTGGATGCTAAAAATGATTTCCAGCTAGAAATAAGTTATTTCCACCTACTTACATCCCATAGTGAGAGTTATTTCTTACATAGTGAGAGTTATTTCCCATTAGTTTTACAGACATGTTTCCCTCAAGTGATCAATAGAATACCCAGGCAGACTTGAATATCTCCATGTATGAAAAATAGTACTGAAAAATATTTTGATATTCCAAGTTATCTCTGTAATTTGCCAGATAATGAATACATGGAGAAGAACTATAGAGCTCAATGTTTTGCATTATTATAAAAAAGAATATACGATGTCATCATTTAGAGAAAAAAATATTTTTAAAAAGCAATAGAAAATAGAACAAGTTATGTTCATTTATGTCTATCATTCTAATGCAGCTTGGGGAACTATAAAATTAGAAACTGGTTATGTTAGTCAATGCAGCTCTTGTTGAGCTGGTGTGCACATTACAAATTGTACTAATTGGTACATTAGATTATTCAAAGGCAGAATGAGCTATGGAAATAGAACTCTTCTCTCATTTTCTAAAATTGTGTTTTTTTCAAATGAGGGTTGAGATTTTCTGTTTTCAGTACTATGGAAAAATAGATAACTGAACCCACAGGAATAATAGTATCATTCTGAGTACCAATCTCAACCACCTCTCTCTGCTTACTTTCATAAATTAAATTTTTTTTCTCTATGTGTCTTACTCTCACCTCAACTTTTTCTATAAATAGTTGTCATTCTTAAGATCTCTCAAAAATAAAGAAAACCACTGTTGAATGAAATATATAAGAATTTAATAAATGAATGGTGAACTGATATTCCATTGTGCTGAGCTACAACATATTGTATTATAAATACTATATACCTCTTACCCTGAATTTAAGAGAGAATATTTTTTTAAACTCAGGATTCAAGATATTTTGTTTTCAAATCCATATCGCCAGTATTATATAGGAGAAGTTAGGGTGACAAACTTGTGGCAAGATTAAAACAAAAAATGATATAAAAAGAAACAGAAAGAAGAAGAAAAGTAACAGGATGATCAGTATGAAGTCAGGAAAATCTCATCATGGTCGGTTTTTCTAAAAATTATCATTTTATTTTACTACTTTAAAATCAAGCTCAGTGGAACAATGCAACATCATTAGTCCTTTAGAGGTAAATGTAAATGAGGTACAGTGATTTTAGTATAAACTAGAAGCAACCTCAAAGAACAGATGATTCATGAAATTGGTGAATCACAAATTTGCCAGGTGGATGAAGGCCCTGACCTTGTATTTTTGAGAGGGAGATTGAAAGGTAAATCTCTGATTATAACATGAATTTTTAAAACTCTATGTCAGCTTTTATAACCTTAAGCAAAAACAATAAAAATTAATGAAATATTTTAATACCTGTGCATTTTATTACCCTCACAAAAATAAGTGTAAACCTCTTATAGTTATCATAACATGTGGTTAGGTAAAGGTATTGGTAAAAGTAATCAAAGGAGTTTCTTTCTCCTTCATATATTTATGAAGATTAAAACACTTTTTTGTCCATATATCATCTTTTCTTTTGATACAGATTTTATCAGAACACAGATTTTTAGCTGTACTTTAGTTGTAATACCATGCTCCTGAACATACTTGTAATTTCTTTCAAAGGATTTGATTGTAGTAAGATATTTTGGTCAAGTATTGAAGGGAATCTATATAGTTTAAATTGCATAGTTTTCCTCTAGATGCCTGAATTGATTCTTATAGATAATGTGAATCAGAAATGCAGGAGTATTTTACTAAGTTCTTGCATTTTGGAGAATGCTGAATTAAAATTGTAGGTCAGTCTTCTAAAGGGATGCAAGGAGAGTTCATGGAGGAAGGAGATTGAGATCAGAAGGATAGATCAACACAGGAAATGAATCTGAGAACAGCCTATATAATGTTGGAAATTAAATGGAACAAAGGTAGGTAATTCAAGGAGAAATACTCACCTGTGCATAATTGAGCTGAGTTCCTACATGAAACCTCTTGGGAATGTATAATACCTAGGCTCCTTGGGAGAAAGAAGAGGCTCATCTAAGGAAGAGCAGAAGACTGGCTCAGTGCCCCATGGTGTTTCAAACCAGAATTTGGTGAAGGCAGGTATCAATGTCCAAGAAAATCCAATCTAGTGAGAAGAGTACAGCACTGGTATTACAGGAGGCAGACAGTACAGTTGTCCCTTGATGTTATAGAATGTTTGTTCCAAAACCTCTACAGATACCAACATTAATGAATGCTCAAGTCCCTTATATACAATGGCATAGTATTGCATATAACCTATGTACATCCTCCTATATATTTTAAATCATTTCTAGATTACTTATAATGCCTAATACAATATAAATCCTGTGTAAATTGCTGTTATACTATATTGTTTAGGGAATAATAACAAGAAAATAGTCTGTACACATTCAGAACTGAAAATTTGTTTCTAAATATTAGTGGTTGGTTGAATCCATGGATGCAGAACCCATGGATGTGAAGGGCTGACTGTCAATGGGTAATCAGTATATAGAGCATGATTACATATATTGACAAGGGAGACAGGCAGTGTTATTGATATTCATATTTCTCCACTGTATTTAAGTGAATATTGCAAATGGTTCAGTGATCTAGGACTTAGCCTTGTAGAATAGTAGAGCACAAGTCAGGCTGAATTGAGGCAGAATTCCAGTTGTGCAGACTGAAAATAGAGGAAGATGTGGTGTAGTTGTGTTAGGGACACAAGATCCTAGATCTGTGGTAGCAAGGCAAATTCCACTGCAAATTACATTGTTATTTCAGTCAAGCAAGAGAAATTTTTGATCTGGGTGTTAACTGAAGACCAAGAGTGCAACGGGGCATCTTTTAACAGCCACCATGCAGCTGTGATGCTGTGCTGTGAAACAAAGTTCATCAAAGCCAAAAGAATGTAATCTGAAACAAAAACCAAGTTTAAGTAATCATTGAGTCCAATGGTAAACTGATCCATCTTTAAAGAAAATAGTTTGTAAACAAAGCAAAATTCAACTAAGTACCAGCCAAAAAGTCAATATATGTAAAGGTGGCAGAACTAAACTGGGTAGTGGGTGTGTTTCCTCAGCTTATGAGTTTCCAAGTTTTGTTTAGCCATTAAGATGGTCAGAGGAGAGGAATATAGAGCAAAGTAGTCAGGTTTTGATTATCTTGAATTTTTTAATAGGCATGCATTTGATAGGCTTCAGTGATTCAGGCTGAAAAGAATTAAACTATGTTTTCTAGAAATTGAAAAGGAATAAGGCTTGCTTCCATTGACTTACTATAGATTTCTCAACTCTTGTGTTTACACCCAAGAAAAAATAAAGGCTGAGAAGACACTTTGGATTGAATCTCATTTCAGATCTTATGCATCAATTCTGTTTTGTGTCTCATATCTTGTATACTTTAGAAGAGTTAATCACTTAAGTAGGAAAATATGCACAGCACTAATATTCTTTGGGCTCTCAAAATGTTAAATAAGTGTAATTACATAGGAAAATATCAGTTTTAGACATATGCAGCTACTGGAGTTCTTCCACAGTTTATTTGTGTAATGGTCGTGTTTGATTTCTCTAGGTCATAGCTGAGTATGTTGTATAAATAAAGGAGATGTTCAAATAAAAGTAGGGCTTGACTTTCAAAAAGGGGATGTGTTGCCTCATATTCTATGGGGCTATATGCATTTCTGGATAAGATATTACTGAAGACATTTAGCATAATTTTATTTAGGAATAAACAGGTTTCAAAGAAAAGTTGAAATCAAACATCTAGTTTACACATGCTTCTATAAAAATATGGTTCACAGTAAAATATTCTATCCAAGTTAGGGCTTGTTTGGAGCTGCAAGTTTTAATTTTACAATTGGTAAAACTGAGTAGAGTTAATTATTTTTAAAACCTCAGGAATTCCAACTTTTATCATTGCCATGCAGATTGAAGTGCTTGAGGGAACCTGAAAAAAGAATCTTCAGAGGGATCCAAGATGAAGAGAGTCATTTTGTTACGTTGAAGCCTGAATTTCCAAAGTAACAACTAATACCACACACTTAATTGCACAGTCTTCTGGTTTTGCACTGCATGTAATTATGTATGTAAACATACTTTGGAGATATACATTAATTTTCTGAACCACAGCAAAATTGTTTATCTACTCTAGTTGTGTTTGATTCAAGAAAATAGTTGGATATTTTAAGCTTGTTTTTATAAATTCCTCACTCAATAAGCTCTTCAAATAATATCAAATTGTGTAATTTGAATTGTGGGAATATACAGGTGTTTTTACTTTAGCTATAGCACCATTGTCAAAGAGCCACCCTCTCAGAATAGTTTGGATAAGGAAAACCAACAGTGACAAATTATTTTCCTTGAAGTCTGACTGTTTCATTTCCATATTTGGTCTTTGGGAGCAGCAGTTCATAATATAGATCAATGGAACTAAAGGAACACAGGAAGCAATTTATATTTGCATTCAACATTTTGTGAATATATGAAATTATATTATCTAAAGATTTATAATTTTCATTGGATTTTCATATAAATCTGTGAGCCAAAAGTTGATTTAAAAAAAACTTTTTCTTTACAGTATGCAAATGACCAATTTTTATCTCAAGGACTACTTTTAACTGAAATTTATGTAATGGTATTCAAAGCTAGAGTGAGTTAAGGAAATACCTTTTTTCCCACTCTGAAGTGACATTTGGCATACTCTGGAGTCTAAGCATGATTCAAAGTACAAATCTTATCTTGCCTTTCGACTGAAAAATCCTATTGAATTTTCATAACAACTGTCCAAGTAAAATACATACGATGAAAAAGAGACTGGCTTGGAGAGAGTTTTATTCATTTTATAGCTCCTAGTAAACCCGACTTAAACATAATCCAAAAACAGATGTGATTTTGAGGGGTAAAGAGGAACATTAAGAACCCATGACACCCTAGATGTATGATCCCTCATGACATCCCCTTGGCATGGAGGTTCACCATGTTAGAATATTCCTAGATTCCCAGCTGCTACTTTACTTCCACGTGGCAGCTATGGAGAGCTGTCATCCAGTTGTGTTGTGATGAAATGGACAGGCTTTTCTCTTCTGTCTTTCATGGCAATCTACATCATTCTGTCAGTCAGGCAGTATTGCAGCAGCAGAATGTCCCCTATCTTTGAAGGCCACTTGATAGGTCTACCTGGGCCAGTGTAAGAGATTATCATCACTCTCACTCCTTCCAGCATACACTTATTTATCCATTTCTATAAACCATGGTTTGTGGATTTTAAGCTATCTCTGAGTAGTCCTTTACAGCCTCATGGTAATTAGAATCAGCTGAAATGCCCCTGCTGTTTCTCCTGTGATTTTAATTGGCAGTAAAGCGAGGTGGTATGCATTCCTGTGAGAGCTTTTCTTTCACGAGACTCCTTGCTGTCTCCAACTGACAGGAAAGTGAGGCTGCATTTTTCAGTCTGTTTTGCTCCAGTGAGTAGAGGTTTTCTTGATTTCTTTTGTGAGCTCACTGTTATAACGTGCTCGACTTCTGTATGGTGAAGTAGATCTTATAGATTACCCTTTAATTTCTGCATTTAAAAGGAAAAAACAGAAACCTTTATGGGATTTAATGAATTTTAGTTTTTGGAAGCTATGTTGCTTCAGCATTAAAAATGCAGGAGAGATGCTTACTGCTCACTTTTCAAAACGAGAGTGTTACCAGTAGAAATGTCAGTGAGTGAATTGGAAGTAAGATATTATTCTTTTGCTTCATGAATGTCAGGAAGAAGAAACAAAAGGAGGGGATAATATAATAGTCACACTAGGGAGTAAGAGATTGGATCCTTGGGGGCATGAGCTCTCTCTCTCTGATATCCTCCATGGGTATGGCTGTGTCTGCATAAGATCATAACAACTCAGTAGCTATAAATTCTTAGTTAATATTCTAACCACTCTGCCTACATTATAACAAAATATAAGGTTAACTTCTCTATATACTTCAAGTAGAGTGTTCTTTTCTCCCTCAAATGTTGCTTTATCAGTAAGAATTATCAGCACAAATATGTATGTATGACACTGAATGTATATTTTATAAAACCAAGGTATCTCAATAGTTTTCCTTGGATTATATCTATATTGTAGAAAAAATATATGTGTCTGTACTAGGGAGGAGGTTCAAAGTGATCAAAATAGATTTGTATCCAGTACTTTAGGATTACCGTAGTTTTTCTTGGCAGTCAAAAAATGATTCTGCCAGCTATTTGCACTGTGTGGCAACCTAAATAATTTACTCATTCTGAGATTTTTGATAGTTTTTTTGGGGGGGAGGATGAGGTGCAGAGGAGAATTACGTACACAGATGTACACAGACATAAACATATTATGACCTGCTGTGATATCTGAATGTTTATACCATGAGTTTTTTATATTCTCAACAAATGACACACTATTAGTTTTTCTGAAAGTGGTATAAGAGTTCAAAAATACTTTTCACATATGGGAATTTTAAAATAGTTAAAGTGGCCAGGCATGGTGGCTCATGCCTGTAATACCAGCACTTTGGGAGGCCAAGGCAGGCAAATCACTTGAGGTCAGAAGTTCAAGAGCAGCCTGGCCAACATGATGAAACCCCGTCTCTACCAAAATAATAAACAAACAAACAAATAAATAAATAAATAAATAAATAAATAAATATTAGCCAGGCATGGTGGCGAGGGCCTGTAGTCCCAGCTACTTGGGAGGCTGAGCCGTGAGAATCGGTTAAACCCAGAAGGCAGAGCTTGCCGTGAGTCAAGGTCGTACCCCTGCACTCCAGCCTGGGTGATAGAAAGAGACTCTGTCTTAAAAAAATAAGGCTAAAGAAGAGACAATGTGGAAAATCCAATCTATAAATATTTCCTCCTTGGTTTCTCTGGCTTGCCTGGTGACTCACTGATAGTTATACTCTCCTCCATTTGTTAACATTTCAATGGAGAGTTAAAAAAGAGAGATTAGATTTGAGAAATAACAATAAACAAAATAAAGTCAAAAACAAATTGCCACTGACCCATAGCAAAAGTGTAAAACCAACCAGAAATAAGACACAAAGTAACTTAGAATAAAGTAAACAGAAGGAAAGGAAAGCCATAAGGTACCCATAGAAACTCTTCCCACTTTGTATCTACCTTCTGTCCCTGAAGTCAATCCATTTCCTTAGAATGTTTGCCAATCTGTTTTGTTTTTTCCTTTTCTGAGCAGTAAATGTACAATGAAGCAAATTATCTCTAACCATTTCACAAATAATATATAGAAGTAATGAATCCCATTGCAGATATTTTTTGACCATGTTAAGTTGAAGACAATTTTTCTGTTAATGCCTGAAGTCCGGAGGGAATAAATAAGTAATGAAGATATTTATTTTTCAATCATGAATCAGTGTTTGGGCCTGGAAAACTTTTCAATGTTTGTACAAATGGCAGGTTGGAGGGAGTAGGTGGTTGAACCACATGAAAAATGTGTGAAGAATGACAGAAGATGAAGTCATGGGGACCATTAATCTTTAGTCCTACGTTTAGCTTTCATATTAATCTAATGAAACTTGTAAAATTTGGGGTTTGTATGTTCGGCAATTGCTGTATTAGAAATTCATGTTTTGGGTCAACATTGGTGGGTGAACATAGTTGTACCTTCCGTTGATGTAAGTTAACAGATTTTTAGTTTGTGATGTGGTTAATTGAATTATATATCAGATAAAATTATTCTCTGTATTTCCTTAATAATAAAGTAATTATGATATAAAAGTTCTCTTAAATTGATAGTCAAGTGATTTCTTTCCTATATTTCACATCACATTTATAAAGCGTTGTCGAATTTAACATTTTAATCAAACCCACGATATACAATACACATAACCCAGACATCTATAATTCTGCCTTGTTTCTCTCTCTCTCTCTCTCTGTGTGTGTGTGTGTGCATGCGTGTTTGTGTCATTCTAGGAGCATGCTTTCCTTGAGGAATGTTCTGGGATAATACTATCCATAAGATTCTAGTAGAAACCCAGGAGCACCGATGACTTATTGCTGTATATAACTCTTGGGCATACACATCAAAGCACAACATTCTACAATATTGCATGTTGTAAAATGTCACAAATTGTCAATCTTCCTGTGGGTTGTCATCATTAAAGACTTTTGTACCTAACTGCAATTGTGAATTTCTATAGTTCCATTATAGATTATATTACTAATGATGTTAGTATCTGCTAAATGGGAAACTGTAGACATAGTGGCTGATTAGGTTACACAATTCCCTTAAAGCTGCAAAGTCAGAGGTTAAACTACTTTACAGTGAAGATATTATAAACTACTAAGCAATAACTTTGGAAGTGGATATTTCTGAGTAACATATATACCAGGTTTTCTTTTCAATTTACCTTATTTACATTTGCATAATAGAAATTAATAAAATTCATTTACACAGAATATTAAATTTTAATCAGTGAAACTCAGTCTTGGAGGGAAAGCATTTTATTTGTAGGCAATCATGTTGAAAATCACTACCTGACTTTTAAATATATAAATGTTCTCTTTTTTCATGTAGCCTTTGAACTGTGATAGAAAATCTCTACTTGAAAGCCTTTCAAACCAGTATAACAGAATCTTATACAACAATCAGGGGATTTTCAGATGCTTGGCCATAGTGTTCAATGATCTTTCAGAGATTGATTTGGTTATGACACTTGCATAGAATAGTATCTTATAAAAGATTGGTTCCCCAAATTAAAAACAAATCTTATTTATGGCTCACTTAAAACTCTTCAGAAAACTAGCGTCAGTTATTTTTGGCCCTACACTTAATTTAGAAGTTTACCTTTAGCATATTTCCTTTCTTTTTAACTTATTATCAATTTTCTGCTTTTCTGGCAATCATGTATCACAAATATGAAAGTTATAACGAGAATCATGGTAATTAGATTTAAATTTAAAAAATTATTTTCTTGTTTTCTCTCTATTCCCTTTGTAAGATCAATCTTTTCCCTAAAGAAGAGTCCAGGATTTCTGGATTTATCAAGGATTTGAAAGCTTTCTTGTTATTGCCATACCTTTTATTTTATACCTTACTTTACAGATTATCCTGTTTTGCTTTTCCAAATTTAGTATTTTAGAACTACTCCGGCAAATATCTTGTTAAGCCCTTTATCTTAAGTGTGATAAAATGACGATTATAATAAAAATTAATGTTAACATATTGTTAGCCATTTTTGTCACATAACAAAAAACGTTCTTATACTGTTTTTAAAATGACTTCTACATTTATGACTAAAGTTTGCCATCTAGTGGGAATACTGAAGCAAACATCAAAATGCTTTTTGCTTTAAAAAAAAAAAAAAAAAAAAAACCTGAGTTTTAAAGGACATGTCTAGTTTCACTGGTTGGACTAAATTCATCAGTGAATTTCAAAAGCATTTTAATAAATAAATCAGCTGTCAAACTTAGTTATACTGACTATGCTAATGTGTTGTGTAGAAACAACCTGAGTGAATGAACTTAAAAATGTATTTGAAAACTGAATTTAATTGAATTTGAAAGTAGTGCATATTTCAAATGTGAAAATGATTTCATGTTGTCTATAATATAAATTTGACCAGCTTTCAAGGTAATTGATGACAGGAAGGTCATTTCTCTCTTCTTTCTTCAACACATAGTTTTAATGAGAGCCTGAGCAAGACATGCTCCCTTGTGTGTACATTTACACGATAAAATTCAACCAATCTGAGGAAAAATACAATGAGATTATGGTTCTTCATTATATATCCTAAAGGTCAAACCATTTCTTTCTAAACAATTATGGTTTTTAAAAATAATTATGTTGTATAAACCAATCTATTTCGTCATACCAAAGAATGACTTTCCTTAAGGTCAATTGGTTAAATGTAATGTGTTCATGAAGAAAGACAATGTTTGCTTGTTGCTCAGGCTTCAACTCCTGTTCTGCCTTAGTACCATGAAGAACAAGCCTGCAATCTCAACTCTAGGGATTGTTTCAAGGGTTTCATTAGTAATGTTGAGTCATTCAGTACCTTCTGATGTCTGTGAACCGAATAAACAGGCAAAATTCAGTTGGATGTTAGAAGTGGAAAAGAGCCTATAATAATGATCTAGGCACTGGCATTAGGGAGAAGGAATAAATTGACAGACAGTTCTATGGATATCTCAAGAAAAGGTGACAAAGAGTAAGAATGTAGAGTGTGAAACTACCTATTTATTGAAGAACAAAAGCAAACGCAAGATAGTATGTCTGCACTTCACTCATCCACACATTAGGAGATGAGGGTGAGTAAGAAAGATGTTCAGTCCTTTTCTATTACACAATTTAAAATGGTATTTGGGTTAGAAACATCAGAGTATTTTAACAACTGTTGTTTCGTCTATGAAAAAAACATAGCAACTTCTTTTATTCTGCCAACTCTCATATATTTGCTTCTAAACAATAGGCATATTCTGTGAGTACGCATATATGTTTGCATGTACATTTGTTATTATCTTTGAGCAAAAATATCTGATCTTAATTAATTTCCTGTGTTTTTATGAAAATGGGTTTCCCTTGAGTTTCCTTCCGTCTTCTTACAAGGTAAACACCACTTCCCAAGGCAAAAAAGGTAAAACGTAGAAGCAAAATAAATACAAAATTTTAAAAAGCTATTAAGTCTTATAATGCTAATCAAATAGAATAATCGATTTCTGCTCCCAAATGTAGTCAAAGTTATTTAAATAAAAAAAAGAAAAAGCTGTTACTCTGGTATTACTCGTGATGTTACATTATTGAATGCAATTCTTCCTGATGAGAGTCTCTGTATTTTAAGGCTAAAAGAAGAGTACCATGATATATTTGAAATTTTTAAATTAGGCCATAAGTACACACCATTTTAAAGTGTGCTCTTCTTAGCACATAGGCTATTACATAGATACAGGGTATTATTCACATGTTTAGAAAATTTTGTTAAGGATATGCTTATATTGATTATTCTTGCTTGGGATGGGTAGCTAGATAAATAAATGGATAATATGCAAAACAAAATGGCACATTGATATTATATACAAAAGTATCTTTTTCTCTCTCACACATCCCACACATGCATACACGCACACAAACACACAAATACTAAAAAGCCGTTTAGTTATAAGGCAGGTAGTTTAGTTCCCTAGAAGAGGAAAAACTGGTTTTGTAATTTTTAATGTTTTTTTCTTTCTGCAAATCACTAAGTTGCTAAAATTGCTTCTCTAACTTGTAAATTAAAATTTAGTTACAAATCCATAGCCCTTTCATGAAAAGCCAAGCTATTTAATGAATTCAGAAGTAAGTATTGTTAAATTGGTGAAATACCCCAATTGTGGTATCAGTCATCTGGATAATCAAACAGGGTCCTCATTGTAACACTTGCTCTGAATTAACTAACAGTTTCTCTCCTTTATGAAGTGTGTAGGCATGTGCCCTTTAGGGTGTGGAATCGTATAAATAACCATTAGATTAAAAAAGACCTGGCTTTAAGTATCATGCTCTGATTCATTAGATGTTTGATATCAGAGAAGCCACATAGCCTCTCTGAGATGTCTCTTCAGCTGTGAAATATATTAACTTATAAGTCTGTTGTGAGGACAAAGTGAGATAAGTATATGGAATCAATTTGTAAATAATCAAGTACTATACAAATGTAAAGTATTGATATTGCTTTGTTACACCAAAAGATGGCATTAGGCTCTAAAGCATATGTTTCTAAAATCTTATGAAAAATGTGGGCATTTTAAAAATTTTGTTTTATTGTTGTTAACTCATTTAACAACATCCTTTGTTGTTATAAAGGGACCAGTATCCTTTATTTTTCCACAGCCTCATTTATTCAGTACATGGATTTACGCTTCTGTATTCTGGAAGAAAACTCTCATGCATAATGAAAAGGTGGAGATCTTATTTACATGCAAAAATTTTACCATTGCTACTGTCATTCCCTCTTGCTCTGCAGATCCAGAAGCGTTCACCGAGATTCAGCTACGATGACACAGCTATGATTTAATATGATTTTTTTCTTTACGCTTTGTTAAATAATACTGAGGTCAGGTTTAAAGAACCCAAGGTAGGTTTCAAAAGAGTAAATTGTCAATTCATTTCCAAGTTGGTGGTAAGACTAAGGTGATTATAGAAAATGACACTAGAACTGAGTTTGTATTATGCGCAACATCAGCATTAGTATGTTAATAGAGATGTGTTGTACATGCAAACACTATACATTTATTAAACCATTTAATCTTTATGTGAGGTAGAGAAATGCTGTCAAATCTATTTTTTAGGTAATAAATTGCATTACAGGTATAGTCCAGATCATTGTCAATTACAGAAATTCAAAAATTTGGCTTCTGCTAATTTTTTCTTAAATTAATTTTTGAATTGTTTTTCATTGAGTGAAAATAATTCTCAATGTTTCAGAGCAAAGAGAAAAAACAAAACTAATGTCAGTGACTAAAGGACATAATACAGAAGTTCGTACTTAAGTGTAATGAGTGTTTTTCTCAGTAGAATGTTGAGCTCACTACTCTCAATTTTGGAATGTATGTAAAGTGGGTTATATGTCAACTATGTTTTGAGGCATAGCATTATTGAATTACAGAGTAAAATGTTAACAAAAGCAAATTGAAGAAAGCGTCAATTATTGATGTTTAATTTTAGAGATGCTCTCTCCACAAGCATTTTCTTCTTGAGCTAGGCAATGTTGGATGATATTAGAAGTTAAATATATGACCCTTACCTAACCACTATCTAATAATCTCCTCCAACCTTTCTAGCCACCTCTTTCTTGTGAAATAACTCATACATACAAAATATTGAATCAAACACATATGAAGAATTTAAGACCAAAAAAGGGAAACATTTCTCTACTTACCACATAAGTTTGGAAACCTTAATATTTCCTTAGAAATAACCTTCTTGTGTTCTCCATTCACATTACATTCCCTTTGTTCAGAGTTAATCGTTCCCTTAAATATCTGTTAATCTTACCTTAGTTTTCTTTATAATTTAACCAACAATATGTATCATATCTCTAAATAAAATATTATTTATTATTGTCAGTTCTTAAATTTAAAGTAATTAGAATAATAATTTATGAGCGTAGGTATTCTTCAGTGATTTGTTTCTTTTTCTGAATATTTTTTCATTTTTTTAATATGTGGCAAGATTTATCTGTGTTGTTACATGTATCAGAATTTCATTTTTTCATAAGACTGAATGTATGGCTATGGCAAGTTTTGTTTTTACATTCATTCATTTATTCGTGGATACTGTGGTTGTTTTTTCCTTTTGGCTATTGTGAATAATATTGTTATGAGCATTGATGAACAAACATCTCTTTGAGATCCTGCTTTCAGTTCTTTTGGGTGTACATCTAAAATTGAGATGGCTGGATGATATTGTTGTTCTATATGTATTCATTTGAGGCACCAGCATACTGTTTCCCACAGTGGCATCGCAATTTTAGATTCTCACAAGCAATAAACAAAGGTTCTTATGTCTTCACACTTGCTAACACTTATTACTTTCTTTTCTTTTTTTTTTCTTTTTAAAACAGCCATTCTAACGGATATATAGAGCTGATTCTGAATGTTTTGATTTCCCAAAAAATTCTCACCCCATCTTCTTAGATGTTCTATTGTATGTCTTATCAAAAGAAAACAAAAAAACTTTAGACAAATTAAATTTAGCAGAGTTTGAGGAAATAACTATTCATGAATCAGACAATACCAGTTCAGAGAGCTCCACTCATGAATGTGGACAGACAGTATTTACAGAAGTGAGATACAGAAACAGCTTGATATGTTACAGCTTGGCATTTAGCTTATTTGTGTGTGATGTGATGAGGCATTAGCCTTATATGGAAATGGTCTGATCAGTTGGCAACCTGTGATTGGCTGAGACTCAGCTATATGTTACAAGAATGTGCTCTTAATTTGGTTGCAGTTTATAGACTAAATTAGGTGGCAGTTCACTATATACAGAGGCAGGTTTAGGTAAAATTTAATTTAATTTAACAGTCTCCACACATAATGTCTTATGTATGTGGTCTGTATTCCTCCTGTAGCTTTCAGGAGCAGTGGTGTCCTTTTTTTCCTCACCTAGAACTGAGATAGGTGAGACAGACAAACAATTTAGGAAGCCCCAGACCAGGTAGAACACTGCAAATAAGATCACCTCTTCTCCCTCTGGTTTATAGAAGGAAATGAAAAACTGGAATGCTGCTTCCTCCAGAACAAGATGACTCCCTGTTGCTGGGGTGGGTATGGGGAAAGGGTGGGCCAGAGAAATTTTCTGTTTGAATATGACGTTTTCTTGACTGGGCAATTATAAACTCACTTGGTTACTGCAGAATATTTTTTCCAGAGATTCTATAAGGTTAGGGGAAACCAGGGCTTGGAGCTTCCTAGCATGCCATTTTATTGGCCTCATTCTTTGTGTATTATTTCTTAAGAGTTGTTCAATATAGAAGGGTGGGAAACTACCTCTACCCTATTAGGTTCTATAGCTGGGATTTGTGACTTACCAAAGACAGATAAACAAATTTTATTTAATGTTTCTAGGTTTACTTGTATGGGGCTTCACAGAAGATAAAGTTTAGAAAAAGCAATTAGACTAGGGGCTTATAAACCATTTATAAAAGAGTGATAGATTGCCAAGAAATGGCTACATAAAGGAAAGGGAACTTGGGCTTCTAGGGATGGTAAATTGTGGGAAGGTAAACATATGGAGGAAACTAATGGCACATAAGGGTTATTTAGTAAGGTTTGTATATGCATACTCATCTCAGTATGGTCTCCATTTCCAGTAATAAGTGTTGTTCTCCTCTTTCTGATATAGAGGAGGAATTTGCACTTTCACAACGTGAATTTATGCCCTGCTTTTCAGCAGATAGGGACAGGACAGAAAGCTTTTCCTGTCTTTGCTCTTTCTTAATTGCCTTCAGCTTAAAATAATCCTTATGCTAAAGTGGCATATTTGATGTAGCATATTCTGATCCCCTGCATATGTATATCTGTGATTCATTAGTTTTCTTTCCGGTATAGTAGTTGAATCTAAGGATCCATGCAGAGAATTGATATTTGACCTAAGAACAAGGTATACCTCTCTACTTATTTTGGCCTTTAAAAAATTCTCTCCAATATTTTGCAATTTTCGGTATACAAGTGTTGCACCTGTTTTGTCAGATTTATTCTAATATTTCATGTCTTTTGAAGATTTTTTAAATGATAATGTTTTTATTTCAAATCCTGATTAGCTGTACATTTTCCCCTACATATCTTTTAACTGGTTGATAAAGTTCTCTTCTAATTTTCTGAGACTTTTTAAAATCAGGAATAAATGCTGGATTTTTTCATTTGAATTTTCTGCATCTTTTCAGCTGATCCTATTTTAAGAAATTTATTAACATAATGAATTACACTGATTTATTTTCTAATGTTTATCTGTGCATTCCTGGAAGGAACCCCACCTTCTCATGGTATATTATCAATTTTATATATTTTTAAATTTGATTGGGAAAAAATCGTGTTGAGAATTTTTTGCATCTATGTTCATAAGGGATATTAATCTGTAGCTTTATTTTCTTGAAACATTTTCAATTACTTTTGATGTTGGGTTAATACTGGTCTGATGGAATGGGTTAGTAATAATTTTTTCCTGCTTAATTTTCTGAAAGAGTTTGCATATAATTGGCATTAATTTTTTCTAAAATGTTTTAGAGTAGTCACCAGTACAACCATCTGACACTGGAGTTTTCTTTGTAGAAGGTTTTAAACTATAAATTTATGTAATGGATACAGCTCTATTCAAGTTATTTATTTCTTCTTAAGTGAGTTTGATAGTTTGAGTCTTTCAAGAAATTTCAACTGTTTCAACTAAGTTGTCACAATTATAGGTATGACATTGTTCATAACATGCCTTTATTATTCTCTAAAAAGCTGCTGAATCTGCATGCCACTTCTCTTATTTCTTTATTTTATTTTAAGTTCTGGGGTACATGTGCAGGATGTGCTGGTTTGTTACGTAGGTAAACGTGTGCCATGGTGGTTTGCTGCACCTATCAACCCATCACCTAGATATTAAGCCCAGCATGCATTAGCTATTTTTCCTGATGCTCTCCCCATCCCGTCCTCCCCTGACAGGACCCAGTGTGTCTTGTTCCCCTCACTGTGTCCATATGTTCTGATTTTTCAGCTCCCACTCATAAGTTGTGTATTATTCTGTTTTCATTCTGTTGATAAAGACATACCCAAGAGTGGGAAATTTACAAAAGAAAGAGGTTTATAATTGGACTTACAGTTCCATGTGCCTGGAGAAGCCTCACAATCACAGTGGAAGGCAAAAAAGAGCAAGTCTCCATCTTACATGAATGGCAGCAGGCAAAGAGAGAGCTTGTGCCAGAAAACTCCCCCTTACAATAACCATCAGATCCCGTGAGACTTACTTACTATCAGGAAAACAGCAGGGAAAGACCTGACCCCATGACTCAATTACATCCCACTGGGTATCTCCCACGACACCTGGGAATTCCTGATGAGATTTGGGTGGGAACACAGCCAAACTATCTCATGGCATCCCTGGAGCCTCCCAAATCTCATATCCTCAGATTTCAAAACCAATCATGCCTTCCCAACAGTCTCCCAAAATCTTAACTCATTTCAGCATTAATTCAAAAGTCCACAGACCAAAGTCTCATCTGAGACAAGGCAAGTCCCTTCTGCCTATAAGCTTGAAAAATCCAAAGCAAGTTAGTTATTTCCTATGTATAATGGGGGTACAGGCATTGGATAAATACAGCCATTTCAAATGGGAGACACTGGCCAAAACGAAGGGGCTACAGGCCCCATGCAAGTCTGAAATCCAGCAGGGCAGTCAATTATTAAGGCTCCAAAATGATCTCCTTTGACTCCATGTCTCACATCCAGTTCATGCTGATACAAGAGGTGGGTCTTGGGCAGCTCCACCCCAGTGGCTTTGAAGGATGCAGGCTCCCTCCTGGCTGCTTTCCTGGGCTGGCATTGAGTGTCTGCGGCTTTCCCAGGCACATTGTGTGACTGTCAGTGGATATACCATTCTGGGGTCTGGAGGACTGTGGCCCTCTTCTCACAGCTCTACTAGGCAGGTGGTACCCCAGTAGGGACTCTGTGTGGAGGCTCTGACCCTGCATTTCCCTTCCACACTGCCCTGACAGAGGCTCTCCATGAGCAGCCCCCCATAGCCCCGACAGCACATTTTTGCCTGGGCATTCAGGTGTTTCCATACATTTTCTGAAATCTAGGCAAAGGTTCCCAAACCTCAATTATTGACTTCTGTGCACCTGCAGGCTCAACACAACGTGGAAGCTGCCAAGACTTAGGACTTCCACCCTCTGAAGCAACAGCCCAAGCTGTACCTTGGCCCCTTTTAGTCACAGCTGGAGTGATTGGGATGCAGGGCACCAGTTCTCTATGCTACACACAACACGGGGACCCTGGGTCTGGCCAAGAAAACCATTTACTCCCAGGGCTCCGGGCCTTCGATGAGAGGGGTTGCTGTGAAGATTTCTGACATGCCCTGGACACGTTTTCTCCATTGTCTTGGGTATTAACATTTGGCTCCTCATCATTTATGCAAATTTCTGCAGCTGGCTTGAATTTCTCCTCAGAAAATGAGTTTTTCTTTTCTATCACATGGTCAGGCTGCAAATTTTCTGAACTTGTATGCCCTGCTTCCCTCATAAAACTGAATGCCTTTAACAGCACACGGTTT
Organism: Macaca nemestrina; assembly: GCF_043159975.1. Lineage (NCBI taxonomy): Eukaryota > Metazoa > Chordata > Mammalia > Primates > Cercopithecidae > Macaca > Macaca nemestrina. The sequence goes on from NC_092145.1 coordinate 59,813,513, forward strand.
ACATCTTGAATGTTTTGGTGCTTAGAAATTTTTTCTGCCAGATATCTTAAATAATCTCTCTCAAGTTCAAAGTTCCACAAATCTTTAGGGCAGGAGCAAAATTCTACTATCCTCTTTGCTAAAACATAACAACAGTAACCTTTAATATAGTTCTCAACGAGTTCTTTATCTCCATCTGAGATCACCTCAGCCTGGACCTTATTGTCAATATCTCTATCAGACTTTTGGCCAAAGCCATTCTACAAGTCTCCAGGAAGTTCCAAACTTTCCCATGTTTTCCTTTTTCTGAGCCCTCCGAACTGTTCTAATTTCTGTCTCTTACCCAGTTTCAAAGTCGCTTCCACATTTTTGGGTATCTTTTCAGCAATGCCCCACTCTACTGAAACTTTAATGTATTAGTCTGTAATTTACTGTATTTGTATTAGTCTGTAATTTACTGTATTAGTCCATTTTCGTGCTGCTATAAAGACATACCCAAGACTAGGCAATTTACAAAAGAAAAACGTTTAACTCAACTTACAGTTTCACAAAGCTAGGGAAGCCTCATAATCATGGCAGAAGTCAAGAAGGAGCAATTTCCATCTTACACGGATGGCAGCAGGCAGAGAGGTTGTGCAGAAAAACTCCCCCTTATAATAACCATCAGATCTCATGAGACTTACTATCATGAGAATGGGAACCACCTTCCCCAATGATTCAGTTACCTCCCACCAGGTTCCCCCACCACAACACGTGATAATTAAAGATGATATCTGGGTGGGGATACTGCCAAACCATATCAGTGAGAATGTGCTGTGTTTGGTTATCTGTTCCTGCATGAGTTTGCTGAGGAAAATGGTTTCCAGATTCATCCATGTTCCTGCAAAAGACATAATCTCATTCCTTTTTATGGCTGCATAATATTCCATGGTTTATAGTACCACCTTTTTTTTTGTCCAGTTGATCATTGATGGGCAACTGAATTGATTCCATGTCTTTGCTATTGTGAATAGTGTTTTAATGACTGTACACATGCATAAATCTTTATAATAGAAAGATTTATATTACTTTGGGTATATATCCAGTAATGGAATTGCTGGGTCAAATGGTATTTCTGGTTCAACATCTTTGAGGAATCACCACACTGTCTTCCACAGTGTTTGAACTAATTTACATTTCCTCCAACAGTGTGTAAGTGTTACAATTTCTCCGAAACCTTGCCAGCATCTGTTGTTTCTTAACATTTTAATAATCATCATTCTGACTGGCATGAGATGGTATCTCATTGTGGTTTTGAGTTGCATTTCTCTAATGATCAGTGATGTTGAGCATTTTTCCATATGTTTGTTGGCCCCATGTATGTCTTCTTTTGAGAAGAGTCTGTTCATGACCTTTGCCCACTTTTGTTTTTCTTTTGTTTTGTTTTGTTTTTTGAGATGGAGTCTCGCTCTGTTGCCCAGGCTGGAGTGCAGTGGTACAACCTCAGCTCACTGCAACCTCCGCCTCCTGGGAATGATTCTCCTGCCTCAGCCTTCTGAGTAGCTGGGACTACAGGCACGTGCCATGAAGCCCAGCTAAGTTTTGTATTTTTAGTGGAGACAGGGTTTCACCATGTTGGTTAGGCTGCTCTCAAACTCCTGACCACAGGGGATCCACTCACCTTGGCCTTCCAAAGTGCTGTAATCCCAAAGGGATTACAGGCATGAACCACCATGCCCAGCCCTTTGCCCATGTTTAAATGGGGTTGTTTGGGGTTTTCCTTTGTAAAGTTGCTTAAGTTTCTTGTAGATTCTGGTTATTAGACATTTGTCAGATGAATAGATTGCAAAAACATTCTACCACTTTGTAAGTTGTCTCTGTACTTTTAAAAAATCCACTTATTGATTGTTGACCATTTGGGCTGGTTCCATATTTTTGCAATTGTTATTTGTGCTGCTATAAACATGCTTGTGCAAGTGTCTTTTTTGTATAATGACGTATTTTCCTCTGAGTAGATACCCAGTAGTAAGATTCCTGGATCAAATGGTAAATCTACTTTTAGACTTTTAGTTATTTATGGAATTTCCATATTGTTTTCTATAGCGGTTGTATCAGTTTACATTCCCACCAGCAGTTGAAAAGTGTTCCCTTTTTACCACATCCACAACAACATCTATTATTTATGGTTTTTAAATTATGACCATTCTTGCAAGAGTAAGATGATATTGCACTGTAGTTTTGATATGCATTTCCCTGATAGTTAGTAATGGTAAGCATTTTTTATATGTTTGTTGTCCATTTGTATACATTCTTTTGATAATTGTCTATTCATATCCTTAGCCCACTTTTTAAATGAAATTTTTGTTTTTTACCTGCTGATTTGTTTGGATCCCTTATAGATTCTGGATGTTAGCCTGTTGTCAGACGCATAGTTTGTGAAGGTTTTCTCCCAATCTGTGTGTTGTCTGTTTACTCTGTTGATTGCTTCTTTTACTGTGCAGAAGCTTTTAAGTTTAATTAATTCCCATGACTTTATCTTTGTTTTGGTTGCATTTGCTTTGCAGTTCTTGGTCATGAATTCTTTACCTAAGCCAATGTCTTGAAGGGTTTTTCCAATGTTTTCTTCTAGAAGTTTTATGGCTTCAGGTCTCAGATTTAAGTCCTTGATCCATCTTGAGTTGATTTTTGTATAAGCTGAGAGATGAAGATCCAGTTTTATTCTACATGTGACTTCCCAATTATCCAAGCACCGTTTGTTGAATAGGCTGTCCTTTCCCTACTTAATGTTTTTGCTTGTTTTTTTTTTTAAGATCAGTAGACTGTATTTGGCTTCATTTCTGGGCTCCCTATTTGGTTACTTTGGTCTACATGGCTGTTTTTATGCCAATACCATGCTGTTTTGGTAACTGTAGCCTTGTAGTGTAGTTTGAAGTCATGTAAAGTGATGGCTCCAGATTTGTTCTTTTTGCCTATCTTGCTCTCACTATGTGGGCTCTTTCTTGGTTTCATATGAAATTTAAGATTGTTTTTTCTACTTCTGTGAAGAATGATGATGGTGTTTTGATGAGAATTGCATTGAATTTGTATATTCCTTTTGGCAGTATGGTTATTTTCACAATACTGATTCTATGCATCCATGAGCATTAGATGGGTTTCCATTTGTTTGTGTTATCTATGATTTTTTTTTCAGCAGTATTTTGTAGTTTTCCTTGCAGAGGTCTTTCACCTCTTTGGTTAGATATTGATATGGTTTGGCTGTGTCCCCACCAAAAATCTCATCTTGAACTATAATCCCCATAATTCCCATGTGTCAAGGGCGGGGCCATGTGGAGGTAATTGGATCATGGGAGCAATCTTTCCCATGCTGTTCTCAGGATAGTAAGTCTTATGGGATCTGATGGTTTCATAAGCCACTAGCATTTCCCTTGCTTGAACTCACTCCATCCTGCTGCCCTGTAAGAAGGTGCCTTGCTTCCCCTTTGCCTACCTGCCACCATGGTTGTGTTTTCTGAGGCCTCCCCAGCATTGTGAAACTGTGATTTAATTAAACCTCATTTCTTCATTAATTACGCAGTCTCTGGTATTCCTACATCACAATGTAAAAATGGACTAATACAGTAAATTGGTACTGAGGTAGTGGGGGGCAGTGCTGCTAAGATACCCAAAAATATGTAAGCGACTTTGGAACTGGGTAACTGGCAGTGGTTGGAACAGTTTGGAGGGCTCAGAAGAAGTCAGGAAGACGTGGAAAAGTTTGTAGAGACTTGTCGAATGGTTTTGACTAAAATGCTGATAGTGATGTGGACAATGAAGTCCAGACTGAGGTGGTCTCTAATGCAGATGAGAAACTTCTTGGGAACTGGATTAAAGGTGACTCTTGCTATGCTGTAGCAAAGAGACTGGAAGCATTTTGCCTCTGCCCTAGAGATCTGTGGAACTTTGAACTTGGAAGAGATAATTTAGGGTGTCTGGTGGGAGAAATTTCTAACTGGCAAAGTAATCTAGAGGAAGCAAAGCGTAAAAGTTTGGAAAATTTGCAGCCTGAGGATGTGATAGAACAGAAAAAACCATTTTCTGGGGAGCAAAAATACAAGTCTGCTGCAGAAATTTGCATAAGTAATGAGGGGCTGAATACTAATTACCACTACAATGGATGAAAAGTTTCCAGGGTGTGTCAGAGACCTTCATTGCAGCCTCTCCCATCACAGGCCTGGAAGCAAGGAGAGAATATTGATTTGGTGGGTTGGCCCAGGGCACCGCTGCTCTGTGCAGCCTCACGACATGGTGACCTGCATCCCAGCTGCTTCAGCTCTAGCTGTAGATAAAAGAGGTCAAGGCACAGCTTGGGCCATTGCTTCAGTGGGTGCAAGCCCCAAGCCTTGGAAGCTTCCACGTTGTATTTAACCTGTTTTGCACACAAGTTAAGAATTGTTTGGGAACCTTGCCTAGATTTCAGGGGATGTATGGAAATTCCTGGATTTCCAGACAGGAGTTTGCTACAGGGGCAGAGCCCTCATGGAGAACCTCTGCTAGAGCAGTGCAGAGGGGATATGTGGATTGGGAGCCCCGATACAGAGTCCCCACTGGGACATTGCTTAGTGGAGCTGTAAGAAGAGGGCCACCATCCACCAGACCCTAGAATGGTAGGTCCACCAAAAAAGCCACAGGCACTCAACACCAGCTCATAAAAGCAACCTGGAAGGGGATGCATCCTACGAAGCCACAGAGGCAGAGCTGATCAAGACTGTGGGAGTCCACCTATTACATCAACATGATCTGGATGTGAGACATGCAGTCAAAGGAGATAGTATTGCAACTTAAAGGTTTAATGACTTGCTGGATTTTGGACTTGCACGGGATCTGTAACCCCTTTGTTTTGGCCAATGACTCCCATTTGGAAAGGATGTATTTACTCAATTCCTATGCTTCTATTGTATGTAGGAAGTAACTAACTTGCTTTTGATTTTACAGGCTCATAGGAGGAAGAGAAGTGCCTTGTCACAGATGAGACTTTGGACTTGGACTTATGGATTAATGCTGGAATTAGTTAAGAATTTAGGGTACTGTAGGAAAGGCATGATTGTGTTTTGAAATGTGGAAACATGACACTTGGGAGGGGCCGGGGTGAAAAGCTATGGTTTGGCTATGTCCCTACTCAAAATCTCATCTTGAACTGTAATCCACGTATTCCTCATAATTCTAATGTGTCAAGGCCAGGACCAGGTGGAGGTTATTGAATTACAGGGATGCTTTTCCGCATGCTGTTCCCCTAATAGTAAATGAGTCTCATGAGATTTGGTGGTTTTATAAATGTCTGGCATTTCCCCTGCTTGCACTCACTCCATCCCTCTGCCCTGTGGAGAAGATGCCTTGCTTCCCATTTCCCTTATGCTATGATTCTAAGTTTCCCAGGGCCTCCCGAGGAATGCAGAACTATGAGTCAATTAAATCTGTTTCCTTTATAAATTACCCAGTCTCAGGTATTTCTTCATACAGCATAAGAACAGATTAATGCTGGTATATTAAGTATTTTATTTTATTTTTGCAGCAACTGTAAAAGGGGTTGGGTTCTTGATTTCATTTTCTACTTGGTTACTTTTGGTGTTTTACGGTGATACTAATTTGTTTAAATTTATTTTGTATCCTGAGACTTTCCTGAATTCATTGATCAGTTCTAGGAGATTTTGGATTAGTCTTTAGAGTTTTTAAGGTATGCAATCATATCATCGGCAAACTGCAAAAGATTCATTTCCTCTTCACTGATTTGGATGTCCTTTTTCTTGCCTTACTGCTCTGGCTAGGACTTCCAGTAGTGTCTTGAACAGAACTGATGAAAGTGGGCATTCTTATCTTGTTCCATTTCTCAGGGGGAACGCTTTCAACTCTTCTTCAGTATGATGTCAGCTGTGAGTTTGTCATAGATGGCTTTTATTACCTTAAAGTATAAAGCTACCTTCCATGTCAATTTTGCTGAGGGTTTTAATTATAAAAGGATGCTGAATTTTGTGAAATACTTTTTTTTGCATCTTTTGAAATAATCATGCAATTTTTGTTTTTGGTTTTGTGGTGTATCATATTTATTTACTTGTGTATGTTAAACCATCCCTGAATTCCTAGTATGAAACCCACTTGATCATGGTGGATTATTGTTTTGAAATGCTGTTGGATTAGGTTAGCCAGTATTTTGTCAAGAATTTTTGCATCTATATTGAGCAGGGATATTTATCTGTAGTTTTCTTTTTTTGTTATGTCCATTTTTGGTTTGGTATTAAGATGATACTTGTTTCATAGAATGATTTAGGGAGGACTCCCTCTTTGTCTATCCTTTGGAATGTTGTCAACAGGATTGTTAACAATTTTTCTTTGAATGTCTGAGATAATTTAGCTGTGAATCCATCTGATCCTGGACTTTTTTTTTTTTTGTTGGCAATTTTTAAATTACTATTTAAAAATCACTGCTTGTTATTCATCTGTTCATTGCTTGCATTTCACCCTGGTTTAATCTAGAAGGGTTGTATATTTCCAGAAATTCATCCATCTCTAGTTTTTTTTTTTTACTTCATGTGTACAAAAGTGTTCATAGTAGTCTTGAATAATCTTTTATATTCTGTTGTATCAATTGTAAGTTGTAAGTTGTGATATCTTGTGTTTCATTTTTAATTGAGCTTACTTGAATATTCTCTCTTCTTTTTTTTGGTTAATCTGACTAATGGTCTATCAATTTTATTCATCTTTTCAAGAACTAGCTTTTTGTTTCATTTATCTTTTGTATTTTTTGTTTCAATTTCATTTAATTCTGCTTTAATCTTTGTTATGTCTTTTCTTCCGTGGGGTTTGGGTTTGGTTTGTTCTATTTTCTCTAGTTCCTTGAGGTGTGACCTTAGATTGTCTATTTGTCTATTTGTGCTCTTTCAGACTTTTCAATATTGACATTTAATGCTATCAACTTTCTTCTTAGCACTGCTTTTGCTGTATCTCAGAGGTTTTGATAGGTTGTTTCACTATTATCATTCAGTTCAAGTATTTTTTTTTAATTTGCACCTTGAGTTTTTAACCCAATAACCCTTCAAGAACAAGTTATTTAGTTTCTATGTATTTTCATGGTTATGAGGGTTTCTTTTAGAGTTGATTTCCAGTTTTATTCCACTGTGGTCTAAGAGAGTACTTGATGTAATTTAAATTTTCTTAAATGTATTGAGACTTTTTTTGTGGCCTATCATATGGTCTATCTTGGAGAATGTTCTATGTTCTGATGAATAGAATGTATATTCTGCAGTTGTTTGGTAAAATGTTCTGTAAATATTTGTTTTGTCTATTCGTTGGACTAGATCTTTTATCATCATATAATCTTCCTCTTTGTCCTTCTTAACTCTTGTTTTCTTTAAGGTTTGTTTTTTCTGATACAATAATAGCTACTCATGCATACTTTTGTGGTCCATTTGCATATATCTTTTTCTACCCCTTTACTTTAAGTTTATGTGAGTCCTTATGTGTTAGATGAATCTCTGAAAGACAGCAGATACTTGGTTTATGAATTCTTGCCCTTTCTGCCATTCAGTATCATTTAAGTGGAACATTTAGGCCATTTACATTTAGTGTTAGTATTGAGATGTGAGGTACAACTCTATTCATCATGCTAGTTGTTGCCTGAATACCTTTTGTTAAAAAATCGTGCTATTGTTGTATAGATCCTGTGAGATTTATGCTCTAAGAAGGTTCTATTTTTGTGCATTGACATATTGTTTCAAGACTTAGAGCTCCTTTTAGCGGTTCTTATAGTGCTGGCCAGGTAGTGGCAAATTGTCTCAGCATTTTTTTTGGTCTGAAAAAGACTATTTCTTTCCTTCATATATGAAGCTTAGTTTCTCTGGATACATAATTCTTGGATGATAATTGTTTTGTTTAAGGAAGCTAAAAAGAGGACCCTAATTCCCTTCTAGCTTGTAGGGTTTCTGCTGAGAAATCTGCTGTTAATCTGATAGGTTTTTCCTTGTAGGTTACCTAATGCTTTTGTCTCACAGTTCTTAAGATTGTTATTATTTTTATCTTGACTTTAGATAACTTGATGACTCTGTGCCTAGGTGATTATCTTTTTGTGATGAATTTCCCTGATTTTCTTTGAGCATCTTGTATTTAGATGTCTAGATCCCTAGCAATGCCAGGGAAGTTTTCCTAAATTATTCCCTGTAATATGCTTTCCAAACGTTTAGAAGTTTTTTTCTTCCTCAGGAACACCAATTATTCTTAGGTTTAGTCATTTAGCATTATTCCAAACTTCCTGGAAGCTTTGTTTATATCTTTGATTTTTTTTTTTTTTGTCTTTGTCAGAGTGGATTAATTTGAAAGCCTTGTCTTCAAGCTCTGAAGGGTTTTCTTCTACTTATCCTATTCTATTGTTGAGATTTTCCAGTGTATTTTGATTTCTCTAAGTGTGTCTTTCATTTCCAGAAGTTGTGATAACTTTTTATTTATGCTATCATCTATTTATCTGGATTTTTAAAATTCATATCCTGTATTATTTTTTAAAATTCTTTTATGTTGCTTTCACCATTCTCTGGTGCCTCCTTGAGTAGCTTAATAATTAACCTTCTGAATTCTTTTTCTGGCAATTCATAGATTTATTCTTCGTTTGGATCCATTGCTGGTGAGCTAGTGTGATCTTTGGGAGTGTCAAAGAGCCTTGTTTTGTCATATTACCAGAATTATTATTCTGGTTTCTTCTTATTTTCTAATTTCTTCTTATTTGGGTAGACTATGCCAGAGGAAAGATCTGAAGCTCAAAGGCTGCAGTTCAGATTCTTTTGTCAGATGGAGTGCTACCTTGATGTGGTGGTCTACCCATTCCCCTAGGGATGAAGCTTCCTGAGAGCCAGACTGCAGTTATTATTATTTCTCTTGTGGGTCTAGCAACGAAGCAGAGCTACTAAGCTTCAGGCTGGTACTGATAAATGTCTGCAAAGAGTCCTGTGATGTGATCCATCTTCAGGTCTCTCAGCCATGGATGCCAGCTCCTCTCTGGTGGAGGTAGCAGGGGAATGAGGTAGACTCTGTGTGAGACCTTATTGTGGTTTTGTTTAGTGTGCTGGTTTTCTCAAATGCTGGTTGTGCTGGCAGTAATGTTGTCACATGGACAGACTCAGGACTCCTGGTTAGCCAGGATGTTAAAGGTGGTGGTATTAGCTATCTTCTCTTTTCTGGGGGCAGGATTGTTCTTTTATAATTTGCAGTAATGGTTTGTGTTGGTTGGCCTCCAGCCAGTAGGTGGCACTTTCAAGAAAACATCAGCTGTGGTAGTATAGGGAGGACATGAGCTTGCACTAGGGTCACTTGGATAAGAGAAAGACCATCAGGTCGGGGCAGGGTTATGTATGTCTGAGCTCAGATTCGTTTTGGGTGGGGCTTGCTGCAGCCACTGTTGGGAGCTGGGGATGTGGTTCTCAGGCTGATGAAGTTATGTTCCCAGGGGGATTATGACTGCCTCTGCTGTGCCGTAGAGGTCACCAGGGAAGTCGGGGGAAGCTGGCCATGACAGGCCTCACCTAGCTCCCAGGCAGCCAGAAAGGCCAGTCTCACTCCCACTGTGCTTTTCCAACACAGAGTTTATATCCAGGCAGCTGGTGAGTAGGGCTGGGAACTTTCTCTAGACTACAAGCCTCTCCACTGAGAAAGCAAGCAGTGTTTCAGGCTTCACCCCTTCCACCTGCAGCTTCTGTGCTGGTATCTGCTCTTCTGTTCACCCCCCACCCCCAGATTCTGCCCTTGAAAAATTGTGCTCCTTCTAAATTATTACAAAGTTCAGCTGAAAGTTTTCTTCTCTCTATGGTCTTTTCCCCAACTCCACTGGCAGCCCCCCACAAGGACCCTTCTGAGATAAAGTCAGGAATTTGTTCCCTGGGATTCCTTGGGGGTTGGGAGTGTCTACAGGGCACTTCCCACTGCTTCTTCTACTTACATGTTTCACTGGGCTCTCTAAATTTATTTAGAGGTAAGGTTAAGTCTTACCTCTAGGTAAGGTTAAGCTCTAGGTAAGGTTAAGTCTTTCTCCCAAGATCTGGATTTTCAGGCTCCCTGGTGAGAATGTGTGTTCAGAGGCAGACTTTATCCTTCTGACACTTCGAGCACTCACAGTTTTTTGGCTGTCTCTCAATGTTTGTGGAGGCAAGCCACTTTTTCAAAGGGTCTATGAATTCTTTTGGCTGTACTAGTATGTTCTTGTGGTTATTCTTGTAGCAAAAGTTCACAGTGTGAGTCTTCACACGCTGCTCTGTTCATACAAGTGAGAGCTGCAAGTTAGTCCTGCCTCCTGTCTGCCATTTCCCCCCATTTCCTTTATTTGTCTTTCTTGTTTTAAATTTTCTCCTCTTTCTCTAGCTTCTTAAATGTAATTGTTTTCATTGTTTCGAGATCGTTTTTCTTTTATAATATAGCCATTTAGTCCTATAGCTTTTTTCATAAATATTGCTTTAACAGCATCCCACAAATTCTGATATTTTGTGTTTTAATTTTTAGATAATTCAAAATAATTAATAAATTATCTTTCATATCTTATTTGATGCATTGGTTACTTTTTTCACATTTTCTTATAATTTCAAATTTGGTTATAGATTTAGGAGGTATATGTGCAGGTTTGTTACATGGGTATATTGTGTGGTGCCAGCATTTGAAACATAAATGATCTTGTTATCTGGATAGTTTTCCACCCTTCTTCGTCTCCCTCCATCCCTCCTCTATTAGTCCTCAGTGTCTGTTGTTGCCATCTTTTTTTTTTTTAATTAATTTATTATTATTATACTTTAAGTTGTAGGGTACATGTACATAACGTGCAGGTTTGTTACATATGTATACTTGTGCCATGTTGCTGTGCTGCACCCATCAACTCGTCATTTACATCAGGTATAACTCCCAATGCAATCCCTCCCCCCTTCCCCCTCCCCATGATAGGCCCTTGTGTGTGATGTTCCCCTTCCTGAGTCCAAGTGATCTCATTGTTCAGTTCCCACCTATGAGTGAGAACATGCGGTGTTTGGTTTTCTGTTCTTGTGATAGTTTGCTAAGAATGATGGTTTCCAGCTGCATCCATGTCCCTACAAAGGACACAAACTCATCCTTTTTGATGGCTGCATAGTATTCCATGGTGTATATGTGCCACATTTTCTTAATCCAATCTGTCACTGATGGACATTTGGGTTGATTCCAAGTCTTTGCTATTGTGAATAGTGCTGCAATAAACATACGTGTGCATGTGTCTTTATAGCAGCATAATTTATAATCCTTTGGGTATATACCCAGTAATGGGATGGCTGGGTCATATGGTACATCTAGTTCTAGATCCTTGAGGAATCGCCATACTGTTTTCCATAATAGTTGAACTAGTTTACAATCCCACCAACAGTGTAAAAGCGTTCCTATTTCTCCACATCCTCTCCAGCACCTGTTGTTTCCTGACTTTTTAATGATCGCCATTCTAACTGGTGTGAGATGGTATCTCATTGTGGTTTTGATTTGCATTTCTCTGATGGCCAGTGATGATGAGCATTTTTTCATGTGTCTGTTGGATGTATGAATGTCTTCTTTTGAGAAATGTCTGTTCATATCCTTTGCCCACTTTTTGATGGAGTTGTTTGTTTTTTTCTTGTAAATTTGTTTGAGTTCTTTGTAGGTTCTGGATATTAGCCCTTTGTCAGATGAGTAGATTGCAAAAATTTTCTCCCATTCTGTAGGTTGCCTGTTCACTCTGATGGTAGTTTCTTTTGCTGTGCAGAAGCTCTTTAGTTTAATGAGATCCCATTTGTCAATTTTGGCTTTTGCTGCCGTTGCTTTTGGTGTATTAGACATGAAGTCTTTGCTCATGCCTATGTCCTGAATGGTACTACCTAGGTTTTCCTCTAGGATTTTTATGGTATTAGGTCTAACATTTAAGTCTCTAATCCATCTTGAATGAATTTTCGTATAGGGAGTAAGGAAAGGATCCAGTTTCAGCTTTCTACTTATGGCTAGCCAATTTTCCCAGCACCATTTATTAAATAGGGAATCCTTTCCCCATTTCTTATTTCTCTCAGGTTTGTCAAAGATCAGATGGCTGTAGATGTGTGGTATTATTTCTGAGGACTCTGTTTTGTTCCATTGGTCTATATCTCTGTTTTGGTACCAGTACCATGCTGTTTTGGTTACTGTAGCCTTGTAGTATAGTTTGAAGTCAGGTAGCGTGATGCCTCCAACTTTGTTCTTTTGACTTAGGATTGTCTTGGAGATGCGGGCTCTTTTTTGGTTCCATATGAACTTTAAAGCAGTTTTTTTTCCAATTCTGTGAAGAAATTCATTGGTAGCTTGATGGGGATGGCATTGAATGTATAAATTACCTTGGGCAGTATGGCCATTTTCACGATATTGATTCTTCCTATCCATGAGCATGGTATGTTCTTCCATTTGTTTGTGTCCTCTTTGATTTCACTGAGCAGTGGTTTGTAGTTCTCCTTGAAGAGGTCCTTTACATCCCTTGTCAGTTGGATTCCTAGGTATTTGATTCTCTTTGAAGCAATTGTGAATGGAAGTTCATTCCTGATTTGGCTCTCTGTTTGTCTGTTACTGGTGTATAAGAATGCTTGTGATTTTTGCACATTAATTTTGTATCCTGAGACTTTGCTGAAGTTGCTTATCAGCTTAAGGAGATTCTGGGCTGAGACAATGGGGTTTTCTAAATATACAATCATGTCATCTGCAAACAGGGACAGTTTGACTTCTTCTTTTCCTAACTGAATACCCTTGATTTCTTTCTCTTGCCTAATTGCCCTAGCCAGAACTTCCAGCACTATGTTGAATAGGAGTGGTGAGAGAGGGCATCCCTGTCTTGTGCCAGTTTTCAAAGGGAATTTTTCCCGTTTTTGCCCATTCAGTATGATATTGGCTGTGGGTTTGTCATAAATAGCTCTTATTATTTTGAGGTACGTTCCATCAATACCGAATTTATTGAGCGTTTTTAGCATGAAGGGCTGTTGAATTTTGTCAAAAGCCTTTTCTGCATCTATTGAGATAATCATGTGGTTCTTGTCTTTGGTTCTGTTTATATGCTGGATTATGTTTATTGATTTGCGAATGTTGAACCAGCCTTGCATCCCAGGGATGAAGCCCACTTGATCATGGTGGATAAGCTTTTTGATGTGTTGCTGAATCCGGTTTGCCAGTATTTTATTGAGGATTTTTGCATCGATGTTCATCAGGGATATTGGTCTAAAATTCTCTTTTTTTGTTGTGTCTCTGCCAGGCTTTGGTATCAGGATGATGTTGGCCTCATAAAATGAGTTAGGGAGGATTCCCTCTTTTTCTATTGATTGGAATAGTTTCAGAAGGATTGGTACCAACTCCTCCTTGTACTTCTGGTAGAATTCAGCTGTGAATCCATCTGGTCCTGGACTTTTTTTGGTTGGTAGGCTCTTAATTATTGCCTCAATTTCAGAGCCTACTATTGGTCTATTCAGGGATTCAACTTCTTCCTGGTTTAGTCTTGGAAGAGTGTAAGTGTCCAGGAAATTATCCATTTCTTCTAGATTTTCCAGTTTATTTGCGTAGTGGTGTTTATAGTATTCTCTGATGGTAGTTTGTATTTCTGTGGAGTCGGTGGTGATATCCCCTTTATCATTTTTAATTGCGTCGATTTGATTCTTCTCTCTTTTCTTCTTTATTAGTCTTGCTAGTGGTCTGTCAATTTTGTTGATCTTTTCAAAAAACCAACTCCTGGATTCATTGATATTTTGGAGAGTTTTTTGTGTCTCTATCTCCTTCAGTTCTGCTCTGATCTTAGTTATTTCTTGCCTTCTGCTAGCTTTCGAATGTGTTTGTTCTTGCTTCTCTAGTTCTTTTAATTGCGATGTTAGAGTGTCAATTTTAGATCTTTCCTGCTTTCTCTTGTGGGCATTTAGTGCTATAAATTTCCCTCTACTCACTGCATTAAATGTGTCCCAGAGATTCTGGTATGTTGTATCTTTGTTCTCATTGGTTTCAAAGAACATCTTTATTTCTGCCTTCATTTCGTTATGTACCCAGTAGTCATTCAGGAGCAGGTTGTTCAGTTTCCATGTAGTTGAGTGGTTTTGAGTGAGTTTCTTAGTCCTGAGTTCTAGTTTGATTGCACTGTGGTCTGAGAGACAGTTTGTTATAATTTCTGTTCTTGTACATTTGCTGAGGAGTGCTTTACTTCCAATTACGTGGTCGATTTTGGAGTAAGTACGATGTGGTGCTGAGAAGAATGTATACTCTGTTGATTTGGGGTGGAGAGTTCTATAGATGTCTATTAGGTCTGCTTGCTGCAGAGATGAGTTCAATTCCTGGATATCCTTGTTAACTTTCTGTCTCGTTGATCTGTCTAATGTTGACAGTGGAGTGTTGAAGTCTCCCATTATTATTGTATGGGAGTCTAAGTCTCTTTGTAAGTCTCTAAGGACTTGCTTTATGAATCTGGGTGCTCCTGTATTGGGTGCATATATATTTAGGATAGTTAGCTCTTCCTGTTGAATTGATCCCTTTACCATTATATAATGGCCTTCTTTGTCTCTTTTGATCTTTGATGGTTTAAAGTCTGTTTTATCAGAGACTAGTATTGCAACCCCCGCTTTTTTTTGTTCTCCATTTGCTTGGTAAATCTTCCTCCATCCCTTTATTTTGAGCCTATGTGTGTCTCTGCGTGTGAGATGGGTCTCCTGAATACAGCAGACTGATGGGTCTTGACTCTTGATCCAGTTTGCCAGTCTGTGTCTTTTAATTGGAGCATTTAGTCCATTTACATTTAAGGTTAAGATTGTTATGTGTGAACTTGATCCTGCCATTATGATATTAACTGGTTATTTTGCTCGTTAGTTGATGCAGTTTCTTCCTAGCTTCGATGGTCTTTACATTTTGGCATATTTTTGCGCGCACGGCTGGATGCTTGGCGCCAGAAGCGAGAGCCCCTCGGGGCTCGCCCCCACCCTCACTGGGTCAGTGAAAAAACGATCAGAGTAGTGGTATTTCACCGGTGGCCCACAAGGCCGGTGGACCCCGCCCCACCCCCTCGCGGGGACGGAGGGGCACCGGGGGCCTCCCACTTATTCTACACCTCTCATGTCTCTTCACCATGCCAGACTAGAGTCAAGCTCAACAGGGTCTTCTTTCCCCGCTGATTCCGCCAAGCCCATTCCCTTGGCTGTGGTTTCGCTGGATAGTAGGTAGGGACAGTGGGAATCTCGTTCATCCATTCATGCGCGTCACTAATTAGATTACGAGGCATTTGGCTACCTTAAGAGAGTCATAGTTACTCCTGCCGTTTACCCGCGCTTCATTGAATTTCTTCACTTTGACCTTCAGAGCACTGGGCAGAAATCACATCGCGTCAACACCCGCCGCAGGCCTTCGCGAGTTGTTGACATCTTGAGGAGGCAGAACAAGGTAGTGAAAGAAAAACCTCCATTGATTACCCCCCCAACACACACAAGGACACTAAGTTGACAACTGTCTGTGCAGAAGTAAGACACCTTCATGAAAAACAAAAATCAGGTTACCACTCATACTACCTGGTTATAACTTCATTTCATTGAAGAAGGCACTGAAAGGATAAGAAAGACAGTCCTGAATAGTGGACACCACACTTCTCCCACCCCCATGACATTGGGAGCCTGGTGCAGAAAGCATCTCTGGGTGCTGGGGGAGGGATAGCAAAGCAATTGTGAGGCATTGAACTCACTGCTGTTATGTTAGAGCAGAAAGAACAAACAGACAAAACTCAGCTGACACTGGCCCACAGAGGGAGCATTTGAACGAGCCCTAGCCAGAGGGACATTGTTAGTCCCAGCAGTTTGTACTTCATCGCCCTACAACCTCACCACCGAGGAGCAGAGTGCTCTGCATTTCTAAGTAAACTTGAAAGGCAGTCATGGCTGTAAGAACTGCAACTGTTAGGCAAGTCCTAGGGCTAAAATAGACCCAGGGGCAGTGGACTGAAGGGGCATGCAACCTACTGACTGTACAGCCCCAGGGCCTTGAGCAAGCATAGGCAGTAGCAAGGGATTTGTTACAACAAGCTTTGGCCAAGACCCAGCACAGTTCTGGCTTCAGGTCTGACCCAGTGCAGTCCTAGTTGCACTGAAGAGAAGGACACAGGCCTTGTTAGCTTTGCCACCAGCTGATTGTACAGCACCTGGGTCTTGAGCAAACATAGGCAGTAGCAGGGGAGTGGTTACACAAGCCTTGGTTGAGACCTAGCACTGTGCTGGTTTCAGGTCTGACCCAGTGCAGTCCTAATGGAGGTGGCCACAAGGATGCTACTGTCACTCCATCCATAGGTTTAGGTGGCTCAGAATAGAGACAGAGACTCGGTAACTTTGGGAGAAAGTAAATATTTGGAAAACCTTTCCAAAAAGGAAGGCTACAAATAAGCCCAGACAGTGAAGACTACAATAAATACCTAACCCTTTAATGCTCAGACAACAAATAATATCTACCAGCATCAACACCATCCTTAGCATCTACACGATCCAGAAAAACATATCCTCACCAAATGAATTACATAAGGCACCTGGGGACAATCCTGGAGAAACAGAGATATGTTCTTTTTTAGACTGGTAATTCAAAATAGCTATTTTGAGGAAACTAAAAAATATTCAAGATAACATTAAAAAGGTATTCACAATTCTATCAGATATATTTTTTAAAGAAATTGAAATAATTTTTAAGCATAAGCAGACATAATGGAGCTGAAAATGCAATTGGCATACTGAAGACTGCAGTAGAGTCTTTTGATAGCAGAATAAATAGAGCAGATGAAAGAATTAGTGAACTTGAAGACAGGTTATTTGAAAATACATTAAGAGGAGACAAAAATAAAAATAAAAACAATGAAGCACACCTATAGAATTTAGAAAATAGCTTCATAAGAGAAAATTTAGGAGTTGTTAGCCTTAAAGAAGAGGCAGAGAAGGATATGGGGTACAAAATTTATTTAAAGTAGTAACAACGGAGAACTTTCCAAACCTAGAGAAAGATATCAATACCCAAGTACAATACGGTTATAGAACAGTAAGCAGATATAACCCAAAGAACACTACCTCAAGGAATTTAATAATCAAACTCCCAAAGGTTGAAGATGAAAAAGGGATCCTAAAAACAGCAAAAGATAAGAAACAAACAACATGCAATGGAGTTCCACTATTTCTCGCAGCAGGTTTTTCAGTAGAAGTTTTACAGGACAGAAGAGAGTGACATATTTAAAGTGCTGAAGAAAAGAAAACTTTCAGCCTATAATAGTATATCCACAAAAATATTATCTTTCAAACATAAAAAGTAAAGACTTTCTCAGACAAACAAAAGGTGAAAGATTTCATGAATACTAAAATCATTCTATAAGGAATGCTAAAGAGAGTATTTCAACCAGAAATAATAATAATAAACATTAATTGGCAGTAAATAATTATCTGTATGTACAAAACTTACTGGAAATACTAAGTACATGGAAAAGCCAGAATGCTATAACACTGTCACTGTGGTGTGTGAACTACATTATCCTATGTAGAAAGACTAAATGATGAACCAATCAAAAATAATTTCAACAGTTTTTCAAGACATAGTACAATAAGACATAAATAAAAACAACAAAAAGTTAAAAAGCAGGGGAATGAAGTTAAGGTGAGTTTACATTAGTGTTTTTTTTTTTTTTTTTTTTTGGCTTGTTTGTGTACTTGTTAACACAAATATAGTTAAGTTGTTGTAAGGTTAAAATAATGGGATATAAGATTATAAGATAAAGTATCATGGTAACTTCTAACCAAAAATCATACAATTGATACAAAAGAAATAAAAAGCAAGAAATAAATTATATCACCAGAGAAAATTATCTTTATTAGAGTAAGACAGGAAAGGAAGAAAGAAAACCATAAACCAACCAGAAAATAAAACAAAACAAAACAAATTGACAGGAGTAAGTTCTTACTTATCAATAATAACATTGAACGTAAAAGCACTAACTCTCACTCTCAAATCAAGACATACGCTGAATAAATGAAAAAAAAAGACCCTTTTATTTGTTTCCTAGAAGAAACACACGCTATCATTAAAGACAAAATTAGACTACAAATAAAGGGATGAAAAAAGATATTCCATGTCAATGAAAACCAAACAACAGCAGCAGTCATTATACTTATATTAGACAAAACAGATTTCAAGACATAAATTATAAGAAGGGACAAAGAAAGTCACTGTATAATGATAAAGGGGTCAATTTAGCAAGAGGATATAACAATTTTAAATATCTATGCACCAAACACTAGTGCTAACAGCAAAATTTATAGGTATAAGTGCCTACATCAAAAAAAGAAAAAACAAACTTCAACTAAACAGTCTAACGATACATTTTATTTTATTTTTTATTTTTATTTTTTAAAGATATAGTCTACTCTGTTGCCTAGGTTGGAGTGCAGTGGTGAGATTTCGGCTCACTGAAACCTCTGCCACCCTTCAAGCAATTCTCCTGCCTCAGCCTCCAGATTAGCTGGGATTAGACACGTGCACCACTACACCCAGTTAATTTTTTTGCATTTTTAGTAGAGATGGGGTCCCACCATCTTGGCCAGGCTGGTCTCGAATTCCTGGCCTCAAGTGATCCACCCACCTCAGTCTCCCAAAATGTTGGGATTACAGGTGTGAGGAACTCACTGGGCCTAATAATACACTTTAAATGATTAGAAAATTAAAAGTAAACCAAAATTAGTAAAAGAAAATAAATAATAAAGATTAGAGCAGAAATAAATGATATTGTAATAAGATAAATATTTAAAAATCAATTAAAAAGTTAGTTTTCAGTAAAGTTAAACAAAATTGACAAAGCTGTAGCTAGAATAACTAAGAAAAAAGAGAGAAGATTGAAATAAATAAAATCACAAATAAAAAAGGAGACATTGCAATTGATTCTGCATACAACCTAACAAGATTGAACCAGGAAAAAATCGAAAACCTGTGCAGACCAATAACAAGTAGTAAGATAAAAACTATAATAAAAACTATTCCTGGAAAGAAAAGCCCAGGATCTGATGGCTTCACTGTAAAGTTCTATCAAACATTTAAAGAAAAACTAATACCAGTCTTTCTCAAAATATTCTTAAAAAAATTGAGGAGAAGGGAATACTTCCAAACTCCTTCTATGTGGGCAGTATTACCAGGATACCAGAACCACACAAAGATATATCAATAAAAAATAACTAGAGGCCAATTTCTCTGAAGAATATTTATACAATATTCTCAACAAAATACTAGTAAACTGAATTCAACAATATTTTGGAAAGATGATTCATCATGACCACGTTGATTTTATTGCTGGGATGCAAGGATGGTTCACCATATGCAAATCAATCCATGTGATACATCATATTCACAGAATAAAGGATAAAAACTATACAATCGTTTCATTAATGGTGAAAAAGTATTTAATAAAATTTACCATCTCTTCATGATAAAAACTCTCAAAAAACTGGGTCTAGAAGAAACAAATCTCAGTGTAATAAAAGCTATATATGACAGACCCACAGTTAGTATCATACTGAATGGGGAAATACTGAAAACCTTTTATTTAAAACCTGGAACACGACAAGGATGCTCAATGTCACCACTGTTATTCAACATAATGTAGGAAGTCTTAGTTAGAGCAATCAGACAAAATAAAAATATTAAGGGTATCCAAATTGGAAATGAAGAAATCAAATTATTGTTTGCAGACAATATAATTTTATATTTGGGAAAACCTAGAGATTCTATAAAAAGACTTTTAGAACTAATAAGTTTAGTAAAATTGCAGGAGAGAAAATTAACAGACAAAAGTCAGTAGCATTTCTATAGGGCAAGAGTGAACCATGTGAAAAAGAAATAAAAAATATTCCCATTTACAATAGCCACACATAAAATTAAATACCTAAGAATTAATCAAAGAAGTGAAAGATATATATATAATATAAATGATAAAACAATAATGAATGAAATTCAAGAGGACAAAAAAGTTGGAAAAAAATATGTTCATGGATTAGAAGATTCACTATTTTTAAAACGTCCATAATAACCAAAGCAATCTACAGATTGAATGCAACCCCTATCAAAATACTAATGGCAGTCTTCACAGAAATAGAAAAAACAATTCTAAAATTCATATGGGACTATAGAGACCCATAATAGCTGAAGCTATCTAAAGCAAAACAACAAAACTGGACAAATCACATTACCTGACAAGTCATACTCTAGAGTAAGCCAAACAGCATAGTACTGGAATAAAAACAGACCAATGAAACAGAATAGAGAACCCAGAAACAAATCATACACCTACACTAAACTCATTTTTGAAAAGACGCCAAGACCATACACTGAGGAAAAGACAATCTCTTCAATAAATGATGCTGAGAAAACAGAATATCCATATGCAGAAGAATGAATCTAGACCCCTATTGCTCACCATATATAGAAATCAAATTAAAATGAATTAAACACTTAAATCTAAGACCTCAAGCCATGAAACTACTACAATGAAACACTGGGGAAAATTTCCAGGACATTGGTCTGGGCAAAGATTTCCTGAGCAATTCCCCATAAGCACAGGTAAACAAAGCAAAAATGGCCCAATGGGATCACATCAAGTTAAAAGGCTTCTGCACAGCAAAAGATACAATAAAAAAAAATGAAGAGATAACACTCGGAATTGTAAAAAATATTTGCAATCTACCCACTCTATAAGGGATTAATAACCAGAATATATAAAAAGTTCAAACAATTTTATAGAAAAAAATATAATAATCTCATCAAAAGATTTGAATAGACATTTATCAAAAGAAGGCCTACAAATGGCAAACAGGTATATGAAAAGGTGCTCATTATCGATCATTAGAGAAGTGCAAATCAAAACTACAGTGAGATTATTATCTCACCTCAGTTAAAATGGCTTATATCCATAAGACAGGCAATAACAAATGCTAGCAAGGATGTGGAGAAAAGGGAACCCTTGTACACTCTTGGTGAGAATGTACATTAATACAACCACTATGCAGAACAGTTTAGAGGTTCCTCAAAAAAACTAAAAAACAGCTACTGTATAATCTGGCACTCTCATTGCTGGGTATATACCCAAAATAAAGGAAATCAGTATATCAAACAGTTATCTTCACTCCTATATTTTTTGCAACATTGTTTACAATAGCTAAAATTAGGAAGCCACCTATGTGTTCATCAGCAGATTAATGGATAAAAATTGTGGCACATATATGCGATAGAATTAGATCTGGTCAATTGCAACAATATGGATGGAACAGGATATCATTATGTTAAGTGAAATAAGTCAGATGCAGAAAGACAAACATCACATGTTCTCACTACTTGTGGGATCTAAAAATCAAAACAATTGAACTCATTAAGATAGAGTGTAGAATGATAGTTATTAAAGGCTGAGAAGTGTAGTAAGTGACTAAAAGTGAGGTGGGTATGGTCAATGTGTACAAAATAAAATATTTACAAAGAATAAATAAGACATTATTTATAGCAGCACATCATGTTAACTATAGTCAGTAATAAGTTAACTGTACATTGTAAAATAACTTAGTGTGTAATTGGCTTGTGTGCAACTCTATGGATAAATACTTGAGGTGGTAAATACCCAATTTTCTATGATGTCATTATTACACATTGCATGCGTGTATCAAAGCATCTCATGTACCTCACAAATATATACCGCTAAACTATATCCACAAAAATTAAAAATAAATAGCTTTTTGTGTGTGTGTGTGCATGCAGACATAATGGCATAATTCAAGGTCTTACATTTAAATTTTTCATCCATCTTAAATATATTAAAATTATTTCCATGTTTAAGTTGGTTAAACATGCTTTTCACGTTAATGTTTTATATGATGAAAGTTAGGTGTTTACTTTCATCCTTCTGCCTACAGATAGAAAGCTATCCCAGCATTATTTATTGAATAGGTTGTCTTTTCCTTATTCCTTACTTCTGTCAACTTTGTCAAAAATCAGATGGCTGTTAAGCGCAGCTTTTTTTTCCCCCCTGGCCTCTCTATTCTGTTCCATTGGTCTATGTGTTTTTGCATGAGTACCATAATGTTTTGGTTACTGTGGCTTTATAGTATAAAGTTCGGAAATGGTATGTCTCCGGCTTTGTTGCTTTTGCTTAGGATTACTTTGGCTATTTGGGTTCTTTTTGGTTCCATATGGACTTCAAAATAGTATTTTTTTAGTTTTGTGAAAAATGATGTTTGTAGTTTGATAGAGATAGCACTGAATCTGTAGAATTCTTTAGACAGTAGGGTAAGTTTGAAAATGTTGATTCTTTCCGTCCATGAGCATGGAAGGTTTTCCATTTATTTGTGCCATCTCTGATTTCTTTCAGCAGTGTTTTGTAGTTCTCCTGGTAGAGATTTTTTAACCTCTTTGGTTAGATGTATTTCTAGGTATTTTTTGTTGTTATTGTAAATGGGATTGTATTGTTGATTTGACTCTGATCTTGAATGTTATTGGTAAATAAGAATGCTATTGATTTTTGTACATCAATCTTTTGTCCTGAAACTTTGCTGAAAGAGTTTATCAGTTCCTGGAGCCTTTCGGCAGAGTCTTTAGGGTTTTCTAGGCATAGAATTATATTGAGGAAAAAAAGAGTGTTTGACTTTTTCTTTTCCTATTTGGATGCCTTTTATTTGTTTTGCCTGAAAAGTCTGGCAAGAACTTCCAGTACTATGTTGAAAAGAAGTGGTGAGATTGAGCATCCTCGTCTTGTTCCAGTTCTCAAGAGGAATCCTTCCAGATTTTGCCTGTTCAGGATGATGCTGGCTGTGGGATTGTAATAGTTGGTTATTATTTTGAGGAATGTTCCCTTGATACCTAGTTTGTTGAAGATTTTTATTATGAAAGGATGTTGAATTTGTCAAAGTCTTTTACCACATCTATTGAGATGATCTATTTTATTTGTTTTTAATTCTGTTTATGTGGTGATTCACATTTATTGTTTTGCGTATGTTGAACCATCATTGTATTACAGGTAGTTAGGCATGAGCTTGGCTAGAGAGGGCTCTCCCTGACTTTTCTGATGATCCACACCTGTTGCATTAAGGTGTTAATTGAATGCGGGCACCAAGGAGAAACAAAAAGAAATTTCCAATAAAATCTCAGGTATTGGGACGGTGAGCCTGGATATGCTAAAATCTCAGGTATTGGGATGGTGAGCCTGGACATGCACATTAAGAGGCAGAATGGCAAAGTATGACCTTCCAGGGGCACTCCACCAGGAAAGGGAAGAAAGCCTCAGATGGGCATGGGTGCAGCTTCCTAAACTCACTGAGTATGCTCACCTCCCAAGCACAAGGAGGGCACTGGGCAAGTGGGCAGCTTACTCTAAGGGAAGAATAATGAAAAAGGGGTCAGCCTATAAAGTTCTCGGATCAAGGATAAACACTGCACTCACTGGACCTTCACCTGACCACTTGGGTTTCTTCCAAGCATACTTTTCTTTCTTTCCTGTTTTAAGGCCTTTCAAACACACACACACACACACACACACACACACACACACACACACACACACACAACTTCTGCTTCTGCTCTAAAACTTGCCTTGGTCTTTCAGTCTCTCTCTCTCTTTTTATTTTTATTTTTATTTTATTTTGCGTTATGCCCCTCAGTCAAATTTTTTCTCCTAAGGAGGCAAGAATTGACATTGCTGCAGACCCATACAGATTATTCGTTGCCGGTAACTCAGATACCTTCCATGGGTAACAATTGCATCCCAGGAATGAAGCCTACTTGATCATAGTGAATTAGCTTTTGGTATGCTGCTGGATTCAGTTTGCTTGTATTTTTCTGTCATTTTTTTCTTTCTTTTCTTTTTTTTTATTATACTGAGTTCCAAAATTGAATCAGTAATAAAAAGAAACCCTATCAACCACCCTGAAGAGATGGATTCACAGCAGAATTCTACCACATGTTAAAATAAGAGCACTCATAGGTGGGAACTGAACAATGAGATCACTTGGACACAGGAAGGGGAGCATCACACACTGGATCCTATTATGGGGAGGGGGTGGGGGGAGGGATAGCATTAGGAGGTATACCTAATGTAAATGACGAGTTAATGGGTGCAGCACACCAACATGGCACATGTATACATATGTTACAAACCTGCACGTTGTGCACATGTACCCTAGAACATGTAAAAAAAAGTAAAAAAAAATAAATAAATAAGAGCTGGTACCAATTTTACTGAAACTATTTTTAAAAAACAAGGAGGAGGGACTCCTTTCTAATTTATTCTATGAATTTATTCTATCACTCTGCTACCAAAACCTGGCAGAGACACAAATGAAACAAGAAAACGACAGCCAATTTCCCTGATTCAATTTTGGAACTCAGTACAGTCCTCTTTAGGGTTTCAATTTTTTCCATATCTATCTATGGAAAATTCATCTATTTCTTGTAGATTTTCTACTTTATGTGCATAGAGGTGTTCATAACAGTCTCTAAGGATATTTTGTATTTCCGTGAGACTGGTTGTAAATATCACAACCGTTTGTCATTTCTGATTTTGCTTATTTGGATGTTCTGTCTTTTTGCTGTTGTTAATCTAGCTAGCAGTTTGTCGATCTTGTTTATCCTTTTTAAAACCCAACTTTTGATTTTGTTGATTCTTTGTGTGAATGTGTGGGTCTCGATTTCATTCAGTTTGCTCTGATTTTATTAATTTTTTGTTGGTATATTTGGGGTTAGTTTGCTCTTATTTTTTTTAGTTCCTCTAGGTGTGATGTTAGATTGTTAATTTGAGAATTTTTTCTAACTTTTTGAGGTGTGCATTTAGTGCTATCAACTTTACTCTTAACACTACTTTTGCTACATCCCAGAGATTTTGGTATGTTGTGTCTCTGTTTTCATCTATTTCAAGGAATTTTTTGATCTCTTCCTTAATTTCATTGTTTAACTGAAAGTTATTCAAGAGCAAATTGTTTAATTTTCATGTAATTTTGTGGTTTGGAAAGATCTTCTTTCTGTTTATTTCTATTTTTTTTTCCCACTGTGGTCTGAGAGTATGGTTGGTATGATCCAGCTTGTTTCAATTCATTGAGACTTGCTTCATGACCGAGTATGTGGTTGATTTCAGAGTATGTTCTGTGTGCAGATGAGAATAATGTATTTTCTGTGAGAGAAAATTGGTAGTTGATCAGTAGAGTGTTCTGCATATTTCTATTAGGTACAATTGATGAAGTGTTGAATTTAAGTTAAGAATTTCTTTGTTAGTTTTCTGCCTCACTGATCTTGCTGTCAGTTGGGGATTGAAGTCCCCCACTGTTCTTTTGTAGCTAAGTATTTTGTAGGTCTAGAAGTAGATGCTCTATGAATCTGGGTTCCGCAATGTTAGGTGCATACATGTTTAGGATAGTTAAGTCTTGTTGAATTGAACTGTTTATTATTATGTATTTTCTTTGTCTTTTGTTAGTGTTGCTAGTTTAAAGTATATTTTATCTTCTATAAAAATAGTGAACCCTACTTTTTTGTTGTTGCTTTCCACTGTGTGATACATCTTTCTCCAGCCCTTTACTTAGAGCCGATGTGTGTCATTAAGTGTGTGATGGGTCTCTTGAAAAGCCAGATGGATGGGTATTAATTTTTATCCCACTTACAACTCTATGCCTTTTAAGTGGGGACATTTAGCTGATTTACTTTCAAGGTTAATATTGATTATTGATATGTGAGGTTTTGATACTATCATTAAGTTGTTAGCTGATTGCTTTATAGTCTTCATCATGTTGTTGTTGTTGTTTTACATGATAAAAAAAACTCCAAAGCATTTTTTTAGGGACTGAGGGATATGTACTTACGTGTGTTTTTGTGGTAGCAAGTATCATTCTTCTGTTTTTATGTTTAGGACTACCTTAAGGGACTTTTATATGGTTGGTCTAGTTGCAACAAATTTTCTTATCACTTTCTTTCTGGAAAATATTTTATTTCTCCTTTGCTTATGAAGCTTAGTTTGGGGGTATATACAATTCTTGGTTGAAATATCTTGTCATTAAAAACGCTGAAAATAGGCTTCCTATCTCGCTTGGCTCATAATGTTTCTCCTATGAAGTCTTCTGTTAGCTTAATTGGGTTCCTTTTGCACGTGATGTACCTTTTTTGTCTAGGTTCATCTATTTTTTTTTTCTTTATAATTGACCTTGGACAGTCTAGTGGTGATATGCTTTGGTGATGTTCATTTTGTATAGTACTTTAAGGCATTCACTGAATTCCTGTATCTGGATGTCTACCTCTCTAGCAAGATTCAAATTGTTTTTTGAATTATTTTCTCAAATATGTTTTCTTGGTTATTTACTTTTTATCCATTATTCTTGGGAATGCTAACAATTTGTAGGTTTGCAAACTTTAGACAATCTCATGTTTTTTGAAGGCTTTGTTGATTTTTTAAAACACATTTTTATTTTTGTCTCAATGGGTTAGTTAGAAAGACTTGCCTTCAGACTCTAAAATTCTTTCGTCAACTTGGTCCAGACTATAGATAATGCTTTCCATTTTATTTTAAAATTTATTGACTTTTTTCAATTTCAGAATTTCTGATTCATTTCTTTTTGAGAAGTTCATCTCTTCCTTCATTTCCTGGATTTATGTAGGTGTTTCTTTGTGTTGATTTTTTTTTTTTTAAAGAAAAGGAAGTTAGTTTTATTTTATTTTATTTTAGTTATTTATTTTTTTTTGACGGAGTCTAGCTCTGTCGCCTAGACTGGAGTGCAGTGGAATGATCTTGGCTCACTGCAAGCTCCCCCTCCCGGGTTCATGCCATTCTCCTGCCTCAGTCTCCTGGTAGTTGGGGACTACAGGCGCCCATCACCATGCCTGGCAAAGTTTTCTTTGTGTTGATTTTTAACCTTGTCTTGGGTCTCACAGAGCTTTTTTTTTTTTTTTTTTTTTTTTTTTTTTTTTTTTTTTTTTCAAATTATGCTTTAAATCTTTCATCTGTCATTTCTGAGTTTCCATTTTGGTAAAGGACCATTGCTGGAGAGCTAGTGGTGTCACTACATTCAGATTTTTCATGAAACCAGAATTTTTACCCTGGTTTCTTCTCATCTAGAGACACTGGCACTTCCAAATTTTGTAATTGTTTTTGTTTTGGTAGTTTTTAAAAATTTCTTTCTTTTGCTGTAATATTATTGTTTTCTTTCTTTCCTTTCTTCCCTCCTTAGGGTGTGTGACTAAAGCATGTTGGGTAGGGACCTTTGGCTTTGCTTTTATATCCTTATCCACTTCTTTTGGCAGATTTTATGTTGGACTCTGCAGTAAAACCTACAAGCCAGTAGATGGTTTTTATGGGCAAGAGCCAGGTGTTTCCAGTATGGTTGGGTATATACTTGACCCTTGTTTGCAGGGAGAAGCTGTCTATTGCCTCCAACAATAGGCTGATCTGTGAAGTCCACTGTTATCTGAGCTCCCTGCTCAGCCCAAGCAGGTGGGAGAAACGATGGGCAGGGCCAGATGGTGCAGGCCCACCTTCTGGCACAAGCAACAGTGCTAAGAGATAATCCAGTGAGTAGCCACCAAGTGCCCAGAGGTGTGGTCATGCATGGAGCTAGGAAACATCCTTGGCCCCAAATTTTCTGCACAGACAGGAGGTGCAGCCTAAATTTCCAATCCTGAAGAGTGGGTGCTCCAGGCACCTGGAGACCTGCTAGGTGTAGAGTATAGAGGACCCTGATACTCCATGATATATGCACACAAAGAATAGGGCAGCATTGGCTGGTGATTCAGAAGAATTGGTGCACCAACTGCCTGGGCATGGGACAGAGAGGGCCCCACTTCACCGTAATCTCTGCACAAGAAGGGTTGGCTGGCTCAGGTTGCTGATTTAGGCAAGTGGGTGCTCTAAATTCCTGGAGATTTGCCTGGATGTGGAGTGGATAAGGCCCTGCTGTACCACAATCTCTATGCAGTAAGAATGGAGAGCTCAGCCTGTCAATTTGGGCAAGCAGGTGCTCTGAATGCATGGAGATCTGCCTGGGAATAGAGTGAAGACCTCCTGCACCGATATTTCTGCAGAGGAAGGGTGGGGTGAGTCAGGGTGCTAACCCAGACAAGCGAGAGCTCCAAATGCCTGGAAATCTAACTGAGCATAAACTAAAGAGGGCCCTAGTGTTCCAGGATCTCTACACAGGAATGGTGGTGCAGCCCAGGATACCAATTCAGGTGAGCAGATGCTTTGAATGCCTGGAGATCTACCTGTGTGTGAAGCAGAGAGTGCCCCACTGCATCACAATCTATGCCCAGGAAGGATGGCGTGGCTTAGGTTGCTGAACCAGGTGAACGGGTGCTCCAAATGCCTGGAGATCTGCCTAAACGTGAAGTGGGGAGGGGCCCCCTGCACCGGGATCTCTGCACAGGTAGGGTGGAGCAGGTCAGGCTGCTTATGCAAGAATATGGGTGCTCTGCATGCCTGCAGATATGCCTGGGTGTGGAACAGACGGGGCCTCCTTGCACTAGCATCTCTGCACAGGAAGGGTAGAGTGCCATTGCTAGTCTTTGTGAGCACGTGCCCTAAAGGCCTGGATTTATGCCTAGAGAGGGATCAGACAGGGCCCCACTCCACCATGATCTCACGGGAGCAGGCTGGGGCACCCAGTAATGACACACGCAGAACAGTTCCAGTTCACCAAGTTGCCCCTGGCTGTGAGTCTCATCACCAAGAAGAAACAGAAACTGTAGAGTTTTCCTCCTGTCCCAGCCCTCCAAGGAAGAAAAGCACGATCTCAGTGCTTAAAGCATAGGTGCTTTCCACATTTCTGGCTGTGGAGGACCCTAACCTACTCAAGAGCAAGTGCTCCAATCTCTAGTCCAAGATGAAAATGCTTGCATAGCCACACTGCTGGGTCACCAAAGAATATTTGTCTTTCCATGTGCCTGGATTAAAAATAGTGTCCTGCCTTTGGTCCTGGATCTGGAAAGATGTCTGTAGCTTTTCCCAGTGTCTTTCCCTTTCAGAACCTCCAAGCCACTCCCCATGATAGTTTTGGGGACTGGGAGAAACAAGGTGCTCTCCCTTAGCCTGGTTGCTCAGATAACCAGTGGAAAGGAGAATCACAGAGGGAGGCTCTCTGCCTCTCTCACATACTGGGATTTAACTCACTTTCATCAGCTGGATGACATCAACACAGGGCCTGTTAGCTTGTGTTCCTTTTCCTGGGGAGTGGGGTGTCCTTCAAAATTGCGGTGGGTTCTTGTTTTTTGTTTTGTTTTGTTTTTTCTCTTGAATTAAAGCTAATAGAGTTGATCTTTATGCACTATCTTGTTATTTCCAAGTGGCTCAGGCATGCTAAAAGCCTTTAATTCACCATCTTAGAAGGAAAATAACCTCATTAGTTATTTTGAAATAAATTATTAGTTTCTAAATTTGGCTTTTTTTCAGAGATCTTTACAATTAATTTCTAATGTAATTCTATTGTGGTGGGATAACATATTTTATATGACTTTAATTCGTTCAATTTATTGAGACATTCCTTAACCCAGAACATAGCCTGTTTTGGTAAGTGTTCCACATTTATTTAAGCAGATTTTGTATTTTTTTTTCAAAATGAATAACTAGAAATGTCAAATGTCAGTTCTCCTCAGACAGAAGATCCACAGTTATAGGTGAATGATTATGGCTAAGTGGACTGCTGAGGAGAGGGAGCTAGAACCTGTTGGAGAAGCCCTGAGAAGAATCTGGGCACAGAAAAATAAGGCAGCAAGAGCCTGGGAGAGATTGACCCCTGAGAAACTTGGGGTCCCATGGAAAAGGTAGGTGGAAGTGTGGGGTGTTTTTGTTCCCTCATCCCTGCAACAGACCACTGACTGCTGAACTGTCAGAAAGCCCCTGTGTCTTTACAAGTTCAGGGATCATTCTTGAAGATAATTTGGAAACTTCTGGAGAATTGAGCAGATTGCACAGGTTCTCCTTCTCTCCTCTCAAGCCTGAGCTGAAGCAGCATGTGCCATACTGGTTGTGCACCTGTTGTGGGCCACTATCTTGCCTAGGGATTCTCAACCCTTTTGTCTCCTCATCAATAGACTCCCCACAAACATTTCCCAGTATTTGTTCTGACTGTGGCAATCACATGGAACAAGCAGGACTCTAAGGAGGCACAAGATCCCCAGAGATCTAGCCCTCAGCATAAGCTGCACCTAGGGGAAGGGAGACCGCAGTCTGCCGAAGCATCCTCTGTGACAAAGGAATCCAGATTGCATGCTCTCCCCTGCCTAAGATCCCACCATTTGTGACCAAAATGTGACTATGCCCCTCACAGTGAAGATCTGTGTGCAATACTGATCTTTGAAGAGGAAAAGTGTTGGTCCACTCCATCGGACAGGTGGAACCAGTGGCCAGAAAGGAAAGTGAAGAGGGGATCTTCTCCCAATCTCCCATCTACGGCTGTGGATGCAGCTGCAACTTTCCCTGCTGGGGGTTGGCATGAATGCACTCAGTAACAAACATTCCAGTGTTATTCAGGGTAGCTGCATACCCACTGAAAATTTATCCACTGGCCTAGGCTTGCCTGAAGGGCCAGGCTCATCTCCCCTTTCCTATGTAGAGCAGTAGTGTTCCTGCAGCAGAGTGTGGACCAGCCATAGTGCTGCCTGTTTTGGGCTACATAAAGGTTTTTACTCAAAGTCATTTCAACAATAGCCACAGGATTGACATTTTCCACAGATCTCAGTTGCATTGCAACCTGGAGATAAAGGATACTGTGTATTTGAGCTCAGGGCTGTCAGCTGTGATTCAAGGGTGTGATAGAGAAGTGAATCACATTTCTGCCTGTCCAGGATAATAAGCTGGTACAGCACTCTCCTGCAGAGACTTCAGTGCATCTGAGCTCCCACCACCACCCCTATGAGGTCAGGTGTTTTCATTGGTCATCGGGATATCCAAGGGTGAGCCAACTTTTACTTAGAAGTGCCACCTGCTGGACGGAAGACTTAACTGCATAACCAAATTAAAAACCTGCTGACAGAAGAACCTAGTGCTAGAGAACAAATAAGCTTCCTGATATCTTCATACTCCCAGCCCCCTAGAAGATGTGAGTCAGTTCACATGACCAATATATTACTAAACAGTTAGCATTTAAGAAAGCCACCACACGATGTTGTCTATGAACAAGAAACTTATACAGAGCCGGCCCCTGAAATCACCCAGAATTGAAGACAAATGATCATTAACATCATAGCTTACAATCACTCCCTCAAGGGAGAAAATGGAAAAAAAATTAAAAAGTCACATTTAAACGAAAGCATGTGTAAAGTAAGAAGTGACAGCTTATTTAGATGATGAGAAAGAATCAGCACAAGAACTCTAGTAGTACTGAAAGATAGAGTGTTTTAACATCCATAAAGATTACAGTTGCTCTCTATGGATCCCAACCAAAATTAAAGTTCTAAAATGACACAAAAAGAATTCAAAATGTGTGTTATAAGGAAGCTCAATGAGATCCGAGAGAAAGTTGAAAACCAAGACAAATAAATCAGAAAAACAATTGAGAATATGAATGAAAAATTGACTAAAGAGATAAATATTTTAAAAACAAACAGAATTTCTGAAAATAAAGCAAATTTATTGAAGAAATTATAAAACATAGTTGAAAGCTTTAACAATGAACTAGACCAACCAAAAGAAAAAAATTCAGAGTTTGAAGACTGGTTCTTTGAACTAACCAAGTCAGACAAGAATTTTTAAAAAAATAAAAAATAAAAATGCCTTCAGGAAATATGAACTTAGTAAACAGGCCAAACATACAAATGATGGGCATTCCTGAGGGAGAAAAAAAAGTAAAAATGACGAAAAAATACATTTGATGTAATAATGTAGAAAAGCATCCCTGATCTACCTGATCTAACTATAGAATTAGACATACAGATATAAGAAGCACATCCAAAGTCAATATGAAGGAAAAAAAAATCTTGAAAGTAGCTAGAGAAAAGTGCCAAATCATCTACAAAGAAAATCTAATGATACTAAGAGCAGACATCTCGGCAGAAACCTTACAAACTGGAAAGGTGCTATGAGTGCAGTGGTGCAATCTTGGCTCACTGCAACCTCCAACCTCCACCTCCCAGGTTCAAGTGATTCTCCTACCTAAGCCTCCCGAGTAGCTGGGATTACAGGCATGTGCCACCACGCCCAGCTAAATTTTATACTTTTAGTAGAGACGGGGTTTCATCATGTTGTCTAGGATGGTCTTGATCTCTTGATCTCGTGATCCACCCTCCTCGACCTCCCAAAGTGCTGGGATTACAGGCGTGAGACACAACACCCGGCCTATTTTTAGTCTTCTTAAATAACAGAACAGCTAGTCAAGAGTTTTGTATCCTTTTGAACAAAGCTTCAAAAATGAAAGAGAAATAAAATATTTCTCAAAATAGTAAGCACTAAGAAAATTCATAGTCACTTGACAGATTCTTTAAGAAATGCTCAGAAGAGTTCTAAAGGTGGACATAAAGGGAAAATTTTCGCCATTACGAAAGCACATGTAAGTACAATGTTCACAGATCCTATAAAGCAATTACAGAATTGAAACCACAAAGCAACTAGATGACAACATTATGGCAGGGACAAATCCTGGCATATCAATATTAATTTTGAATATAAATGGCCTCTCAAATGCTACACTTAAAAGGTGTAGACTGACAGATTTAGTAAACAAGATTCATCCACTTGTTGCCTACAAGAGACCAACTGAATAGGTAAAGACACTTCCGGACTCAAAGTAAAGGGATAGAAAAATATATACCATGCAAACAGAAAACAAAAATAAGAAGTGGCTAAACTTATGTTAGATAAATCAGACTTTAAAGAAAACCAGTAAAAAAGACAAGAAATTTTATTATGTTGTGATAAAGCATTCAATTCAACAAAAAGATATAACTAACCTAAATATATATGCACCCAACACCAGAGCACCCAAATTGACAAAAACTTATACTGCTAGACCTAAGAAAAGAGAAAGCAATAAAATTATAGTGGGAAACTTTGACTTCCCACTGACACATACAGACAGATCGCTGAGACAGAAAACTAAAAAAGAAACTCTATACTTAAAGTGAGCTCTAGACCAAGTGGACCTAGCAAACATTTATAAAACATTCTGCCCCAAAACTGCAGAACATACATTTTTCTTATCTGTGCATGGAACAGTCTTCAAAATGGACCATATACTTGGCCATAAAGCAAGTCTCAATAAATCTTAAAATATTGAAATCATATCAAGTGACTTCAAGGACCAGAGTGAAATAAAAACCAATACCAAGAGGAACTCTGGAAACTATACAAATACATGAAAACTGCACAACTTGCACTTGAATGATCTTTGGTTAAATGACAAATTTGAGACAAAAATTAAAACATTTTTTCAAACGAATGAAAATAGATACACAACGTACCAAAACCTCTGTAATACAGCAAAAGCAGTGCTAAGAGGAAATTTGCAACCTTAAATGCCATCCAAAGATAGAAAGATTTCAAGTTAACAACATAATATCACACCTTAAGGAACAAGAAAAACAAAGAGAAACAAAAAGAAATTTAAAACAAGCTAAAAATAAAAATAAATAAATAATAAAGATCAGAGAAGAACTAAATGAGATTGAAAAATTTTTTAATGATTCAAAAACGAAATAAAAAGTTGGTTCTTTGAAAATAATAACAAAATTGACAGACCACTAGCTAGACTAAACAAGAAAAAAAGAAAAAACATTCGAATAAACACAATCAGAAATGATAAACGTGGCATTACCACTGATACCACAGAAATACAAAAGATCTTCAGAGACTATGATTTAAGTATCACTATGTACACAAACTAGAAAACATGAGAAAAGTTTATAGATTTCTGAAAGTATACGACCAGAGAGAAGTAGAAATTCTGAACAGACCAAAACTGAGTAATTAAATCAAATCAGTAATAAAAATTCTCACAAGGAAAAGAGCCCAGAGCACCCAGATTCACAGTCAATTTTACTAGATGTGCAAAAAGCTGGCACCAATTTTGCTGAAACTATTCCTAAAAATCAAGAAGAAAAAAAAATTCTGTCTAACTCATTCTACAAACCAGTATCACCCTAATATCAGAATCAAGTAAGAACACAATAAAAAAAAATTCCTGATGAACATAGATGCAAAAATCCTTAAAAAAAGGGGAGGGGTGGCAAATAGAACCAAACAGCACATCAAAAGAATAGTACATCATGATCAAGTGTTTTTTATTCCTAGGATACAAGGATAGTTCAACATACGTACATTAATAAATGTAATTTACTACCATAATTAGAATTTAAAACAAAAACCATATGATTACCTCAATACATGCACAAAAAGCAATACAAAAAAACCAACATTCCTTCATAATATAAAAACATTAACAAACTAGATATTAGCCAATGTTATACTAAATGGTAAAAAGTTGAAAAGATCCCCTCTAAGAAATGAAACAAGACGAGGATGCCCGTTCTCACCACTCCTATTCAACATAGTACTGGAAGTCCTAATCAGAGTAATCAGGCAAGAGAAAGAAATAAAACACATCTAAACTGGAGAGGAAGAAGTCAAATGATCTTTGTTCACATATGACGTAATTTTATATGTACAAAACTCCAAAGACTCATTCAAAAGACTCCTCAACTTGATTAATTACTGCAGTATAGTTTCAGAATACAAAATAAACGTGCAAAATTCAGTAGCATTTCTATACACCAACAATGTTCAAGCTGAGAACCAGATCAAGAGCTGAATCCCATATATGGTTCCTCAAAAGAAAATGTCTAAGAATACATTCAACCGAAGAGGTAAAATACCTCTACAAGGAGAACCACAAAACACTGCTGAAAAAAATGTAGTTGACACAAGCAAATGGAAAATTATCCCATAGTCATGGATTGAAAGAATCCTGTTAAAATGATCGTACTGCTCAAAACAATCTACAGATTCAACAAATTTCCTAACAAATTATCAATATCAACTTTTATAGAATTAGAAAAAGTTTCTAACACTTATATGGAACCAAAAAAGATACCAAATAGCCAAAGTAATCCCAAGCAAAAAGAAAAGTCAGAGGTATCACATTAACTGACTCCAAATTGTACCATGAGACTGTGGTAACCAACATAGCATGGTACAAAAAACAGACACATAGGTCACTGGACCAGAATAGAGAACCCAGAGTTAAAGCAACATACCTACAGCCAATTGATCTTTGACAAAATTGGCAAAAATATACAATGGGGAAAGGATACTCTATTTAATAAATGATGCTGGGAAAATTGTATAGCCATATGCAGAAGAATGAAACCAGACTCCTTTCTCTTGCCATAAACCAAAAATTAACTCAAGATGGATTAAAGCCTTAAATGGATGACCTTAAATTACAAAAATCCTAGAAGAAAGCCTAGGAATATCTCTTCTGGACATTGGCCTAGGCAGATAATTTATGACTAAGGCATCAAAAGCAAATGCAACAAAACAGACAAATGAGATGAAATTAAAAGGTTCTTCATAGCAAAATAAGAAATTAACAGAGTAAACAGGCAATCTACAGAATGACAGAATATTTGCAAACTATGCATTTGATCAGAAACTAATATCCAGAATCTCAGAGAAACCCAAAGAACTTAACAAGAAAAAAAAACTCCATTAAAAAGTGGGCAAAGAACATAAACATACATTGCTTAAAAGAAGACATACAAGCAGCCTACCAACATATGAAAAATAGTGGGACTACTGGGTATCTGCCCAAAGTGAAAGAAATTATTATGTCAAAAAGACAACTATACCAGCACCATCCACCATTGCAAAGTCATGAAATCAACCTAAGTGTCTATCAGTGGTTGATTAGATAAAGAAAGCATGGTATACATACACCATGGAATATCATGCAGCCATAATTCTTTACTGCAACATGGATGGAGTTGGGGGCCATTATCCTAAGTGAAATAACTCAGAAACAGAATATCAAATATGGCATGTTCTCACTTATAAGTGGGAGCTAAACAATGGGTACACATGGACATACAGAGGGAAATAGCAGACACTGGGCACTACAAAAGAGGGAATAGTGGGAGGACAGTGAGTGTTATAAAACTGTGTACAATATTCGTTATTTGGGTGATGGATACAATAGAAACTAAAACCTCATCATTACACAATATATCCACATAACAAACTTGATCATGTACCATCTGAATCAATAATAATAATAACAATAATACATAATGAAGAAGAATGTATTCTGCTGTTGCTGAGTGGTGTTCTATAATTGTTTATTAAGTTGATTTATGGTGTTATTCAAGATTTCTATATTCTTTCTGATTTTCTGACTATGTATTTTATTAAACATATTGAGGGAGCTATTGAAATATCCAATTAGAATATTTACTTAACATGCGTATTAAATATTGTATTTCTGTCTCTCATGTATTTCTTATACAGTTTTATCAGTTTTAGCTTTTGTATTTGGAAGGTCTGTAATGTTATTGAGTACACAGACATTAGAATTTCTGTGTCCTCACGGTGAATTGATTCCTTTATAATTAAAAAAAGACATTATTTGTTATCACAGGTAATAGATCAATTTGAGAAAAATTAACAATATTAAAAGTTTGAATCTATTAATGCAGTATGTCTCTCCATTTATTTAAGTCCTCCTTATTTTCTCTCATTAATGTTTTATAAATGTTATAATACAAATATCACATATATTTATCAAAGTTACCCCTTAAAAATCTTATGACTTTTAATGTTGTTATAAATATTATTTCCATTTCCAATTGTTTATTGCGAATACATAGAAATACAGTTTTCTTATATGTTGACATCTTATTCCAGACGCTTCTAAATTCATTTATTATTCTGTTAACAAATTATTTTGGGGTCTGATTCTATTGATGACTTTGTCTCTTGATAATGATTTTAACCTTTCTTGCTTTTTGTATGGCTCATTTTTATGAAACGGAATATTGTGCATAGAAAATATAAACTGAGGCAAATCATACTGACTCCTGAAGATGGAAATTCTTTTTCTTTGCCTATTAGAGTGTTCATATGCCCCGTCTCTCCTCAGAGACACTTTTCAGTCTTTGTAATTCATTTCACTTGGTTGTCTTTTAATCTCAGGAATCTGAAGGGCTTAACATTCATAATATTTAAAGATTATCCAGTTTTTTTAAAAAAATGGATCTTAGGCTTCTATGTGAATGTTACAATAATAATTTCATAAGAAAATATAGGTCAACATTTTAAAAATTTTGAGTAGTCAATTATGTCATATAGCAAACAAAAGAATATAATTGATAAACTGGACTTCATAAATATTTCAAATGTTTGCTCTTTGGAAGAAACCATTAAAAAATGAAGAAGAGATTTGGAGGTGGAGCAAGACAGTGGAATAGAAGGCTCCACTGATTGTCTCCCCCACAAAGATGCAACCAATTCAACAACCATCTACACAGAAAAATTGCCTTCTTAAGAAACAAACATCAGGTGAGCACGCATAGTACCTGGTTTAAACTACATATCACTGAAAAAGACACTGAGGAGATGGAAAAAACAGTCCTTAATCCCTGATATCATGCCCTGGTAGCAGCAGCATTGTGTGGAGAGCGTGTCTGGGCACTAGGGGAGAGAGAACAAAGCAACTGTAAGGCATTAAACTCAGTGCTGTCCTGTTAGAGCAGAAAAGAAAACTGAACCAAACTCAGAGGATGCCCACACAGAGATAAACCATTTAAACCAGCCCTAGCCAGAGGGGGATCTCCCATCACAGTGGTCCAGGCTTGAGTTCCCACAAATCTCGTCACCGAGGGCTACAGTTCCCTGTGTCTCCAAATAAACTTGAAAGGCAAACTGTGCCATAAGGACTACAACTCTTGGGTGCATCCTAGTGCTGAACTCGGCCCAGAGACAGTGAACTGGGGAGGGAGGGATTTTACATACTAAGAAAATACCTGGGGCAGCCGAGAGTGCTGACATCACCCTCCCCTAACCCCAGGCTGCACAGCTCACAGTTCCAAAAGAGATCCCATCTTTCTACTTGAGGAAAGAAAAGAAAAGAGTGGGGAGGACTTTGTCTTGCTCTTAGATACTAGCTCAGCCACAATAGGATAGGGCACTGGTCAGAGTCATGCACCCCTGTTCTAGGCCTTAGATCCCAGATATTTTTAGACTCACCTTGGGTCAGTAGGAAACCTGCTATCTTGAAGGAAAAAAAAACAAACCCAGTTCTGGAAGCCTTTATCACCTGCTAATTAATAATCTAATAATCAAATTAAAAATAAGCAAAAATTTGAATAGACATTTTTCAAAAGAACACATACAAAAGGCAAAGAGTCATATGAAAAGGTGGTCTACATCACTGATCATCCAAGAAATGCAAATCAAACCTACAGTGAGACATCATCTCACCCCAGTTAACACGACTTATATCCAAAAGACAGGCAATAACAAATGTTGGTGAGAATGTGGAGAAAAGGGAACACCAGTATACTGTTGGTGATAATGCAAATTAGTACAGTCATTATGGAGAACAGTTTGGAGTTTTTTTGAAAAACTGAAAAATGCAATATCATACAATTTACCAATCCTACTGCTTGTATATACCCAAAGGAAAAATAATCGGTAAATCGAAAAGATATCTGCATTGCCTTGTTTGTTGCAGCACTGTTTACAATAACTAAGATTTGAAAGCCACTGAAGTGCCCATCAACAGATGAATGAAGAAAGAAAATATGACACATATACACAATGGAGCACTATTTAGCCATAAAAAGTTAGATCCAGTTATTTGCAACGACATGAAGGAAACTGCAGACCATTATGTTAAGTGAAATAAGCAGGTACAGAAAGACAAACATCACATGTTCTCAATTACTTGTGGGATTTACAAATCAAAACAAACTCATGGACATAGAGAGTAGAAAGATGTTTATCAGAGGCTGGGAAAGGTTGTTGGAGGTTGTGAGGGAGGTAGGGATGGTTACTGGATATAAAAAATAGAATGAATAAAACCTACTATTTTATAGCACATTAGGGTGACGGTAGTCAATAACTTATTTGTAAAATTTATAATGTCTTGAAAAGAGTAAGTGAATTGTTTGTAACTCAAGGGATAAATGCTTGAGGGAATGGATAACCTATTCTCCATGACGTGCTTATTTTATATAGCATGCCTATATCAAAATATCTCATGTACCTCATAAATACATACACCTTCTATATACCCCCCAAAATTAAATAGTTAAAAAAATTTTTTAAATGGAATTGATGAGCAAGTGACAGAATGAAAGAAATTTAGATGAATAGGTAGGTAGATGATAGGTCAAAGATTGACCTCTATCTGTATATCAATATTTCTATATTCTTAAGCGCTTGCATCCAGAGTGCATAAACATCTTTTAAGAACATTAATAGTGAAATAAGAAAGGAGACCACTACCACTTAGAATGTAAAAAGCTGGAAGATAAAATTACTTCCATTTTATTAGAAGCCTTGGGGTTTTTTTAATTTGAGAACAATGTTAGAAAATAATACCTTGAGAGAGATTGCCCAGCAGAACAAGATGACAGAATAGAAAGCTCCACTGATTGTCTCCCCCAGTAGGACACAAAATGAACAACTATTTACACAGAAAAAAACACCTTCATAAGAACCAAAAAATCAGGTGGGTCCTCCTAGTACCTGGTTTTAACTTCATATCACTAAAAGAGGCAGTGAAGCAATAGGAAAAACAGTCCTGAATTGCTGATGCAACTCCTCCCCTACCCCTGGCAGTGGTGATACGGTGTGAAGAGCGTCTCTGGGCACTGAGGGAGGGAGAACACAGCAATTGTGAGACATCATCAAATTTCTTTCATTCTGTCACTTGTCTCATCAATTCCATTTTTAAAAAAAAATAATTATTGAATTTTTAATTTGTGTGGGTATACAGAAGGTGTATATATTTATGAGGTACATGAGATATTTTGATATAGGCATGCTGTGCTGTTAGAGCAGAAAGAAAACCGTACCAAACCCAGAATATGCCTGCCAGAGGGGAATCCCCCATCCCAGTAGTCCAAACGTGAGTGACTGCAAGCTTCGCCACAGAGAGCTAAAGTGCTCGCTGCTCGCTGACTCCAAGTAATCTTCAAAGGTAGTCTAGGGCATAAAAACCGCAACTTTAGATGAATTCTAGTGCTGAACTCAGCCCAGAGACAATGGACTGTGGAGCACATGATATACTGAAACATCACCTGGGGCAGCCAATGGAGTGCTAATTTGTTGTTGTTGTTGTTGTTGTTGTTGTTGTTGAGATGAAGTCTTGCTCTGTCTCCCAGGCTGGAGTGCAGTGGCGCAATCTCGGCTCACCTCAACCTCTGCCTCCTGGATTCAAGTGATTCTCCTGCCTCAGCCTCCCCAGTAGCTGGGATTACAGGCATGCACCACCACTGATTCTTGAAATAAGCTTTCTGCCCCTTTTTGCTTCTTACTTATCCTCTCTTATTGTCACTGAACCTCATAATGCATGTATTGGTTTGCTTGATGGTGTTTCATGAGTCCCCTAGTCCTTCTTCACTCTTTTTTATTCCATTTTTTAAATTCTCTGACTAGATCATTTCATATAATATGACTTTCAGTTTGCTGATTATTATTATTATCATTATTATTATTATTTGAAACAGAGTCTGTCTCTGTTTCCCAGGCTGGAGTGCAGTGGTGCAGTCTCACCTCACTGCAGTCTCTGCCTCCCGGGTTCAAGTGGTTCTCTTGCCCCAACTTCCTGAGTAGCTAGGACTACAGGCGCGCGCCAATATGTCCGGCTAATTTATTGTATTTTTATTAGAGACGGGGTTTCACCATGTTAGCCAGGATGGTCTGGATCTCCTGACCTCATGATCCACCTGCCTCAGCCTCCCAAAATGCTGGAACTGCAGGCATGAGCTACGGCGCCTGGCCTGCTGACTATTTCTTTTGCTAGATCAAGTTTGCTGTTAAAGCTATCTGAACTTTTTATTTTAGTTATAGTCTTCAGCTGCAGAATTTTTGTTTTTAATAGTTTCTGTCATTGTTGATATTCTTATTTTATGTATTATTTTCCTGAATTTACTTAATTGTCTATCTTTATTAATCTGTAACTCTGTAATCATTTTAAAGATAATTATTTTGAATTCCTTATCTGGCAAATTTTAGATTTCTGTTTCTTTAGGGTCATCTATTTTAAATTTATTTTCTTTCATTGATTATGTTATGTTTTCCTGCTTCTTTGTGTTTCTTATAGCTTTGTTGTGTTGACAATAAATTTGAAGCAGCCATCTCTTCTAGTCTTTACAGAATAGCTTCAATGCACAAATTACTTCAACAATCATCCATGCTAGAGATTCTGTAAGCCTCTCAAGCCTTTTTAATTGATGTGTCTTCTCCGGACTTTTATGTGTAGGTTAATAATTAGAAAGGTTTACTGATTCTTTTTCCTTTAAGAACTTATAATCTTTTACTCCCTATGGTATCTGACTGCTGTGCTGCAGGCTGAGATGTTGGAGACATGCATCACTCCTCTTCTACATTCTTTGTGGATAAGGCTTGGCTTCTGTGCCTTCTCTCAACCTTGCAGAGACATGGTGGGCACAGCATGCTGCCTGCCCTTTTTCCTGTTTTTATCTGGTTCCACCACACTGTGCCAATTCTGTAAGCACTCAAGGTATCATGCAACTGAATCTGTCCTCTTGGGCAGTGCAACGAAAGGCCAGGTTGTTGAAGCATGATCCACTTTGTTTTTTCCTCCCTTCTGAGATAGAAACCTCAGGTTTTGTGCCTTCTCTCAATCTCACAGAGTGTAGCTGTACCTGTCATAGTAAGCCACCTGTCCCTTTTTTTGTTCTTAATTGTCCCCTCCAGGCATCTGAATTATATCTGTTCTGTCAGCACTCTGTGTGAGGCAAGATGGAAACTGGGCACTCTGGCAGCATATTGATGGGCCAGGATATTGGAGGCATGTTCTACTTCTCTTTCTTCTTCCTGGGGAAGAAGCCTCAGATTCTTCACTTTATCTTAATCTTGTCTAGCCTTATGGGCTACAGCAAGCAGCCTACCCATTTTTCTCCATTCTTAGCTGTCCCAGGTGATTGAACTATGCCAGTTCTGTCAGCATTCTATGTCAAGACAGAAACCACCCCTCTCTGGCAGCATAATAAAAGACTGGCATGTTGAAGGAC
The DNA here is from genome assembly GCF_043159975.1 of Macaca nemestrina. Lineage (NCBI taxonomy): Eukaryota > Metazoa > Chordata > Mammalia > Primates > Cercopithecidae > Macaca > Macaca nemestrina. The sequence goes on from NC_092145.1 coordinate 59,855,708, forward strand.
TCTTAACTCATCTCCTTTTCTCCTGGAGAAGAAATCTCAAATTCTGTGCCTTCTCTCAATCTTAAAGAGCTGTGCAGATTGCAGCAAGCCATCCACCACTTTTTCTTTGTTCTTATTTACTCCCAAGCATGTGAACTATCTTGTTTCTGTCAGTGCTCAATGTGAGATGATGCAGAAACCAGCCATTTGGGCAGTGCACTGAAATCTTGGGACATTGGAGATGTGCTTCATTCTTCTTTCTCTATTGTGGTTTTGATTTTCATCTTTTTAATGACTAATAATGTTGAACATCTTTTTATGTCCTTGTGGCCATTTTTTGTGTTTTCTTGGAGAAAAGTCTATCCATTTATTCATCCATTTAAAAAAATTGAGTTTTCTGTATGTTTCTTATTGAGTTTTAAGAGTTTTTATATCTTCTGGATATTAGGCCCAAACCAGAAATATGGTTTTTACCAACAATCTATCCCATTCTATGTGTTCTCTTTTGGCACTCTTTATAGTATCTATTGATACACACAAAACTTTAATTTTAATGATGTCAAATTTTCTATATTTGTTGTTGTTTTTCTTTTTTTCTTGTATCTGAGAATTCGTTGCTAAACCCAAAATCATGAAGCTTTCCCCTCAAGTTTTCTTTTAGAATTTTGTATTTTTAGATGTTTTATTTAGCTCTTTGATCCATTTTGAGATAATTATTTTTTTTTGAGATGGAGTTTCGCTCTTGTTACCCAGGCTGAAGTGCAGTGGTGCGATCCTGGCTCACTGCAACCTCCGCCTCCTGGGTTCAAGCAATTCTCCTGCATCAGCCTCCAGAGTAGCTGGGATTACAGGCGCCTGCCACCACGTCCGGCTAATTTTTTGTATTTTTGGTAGAGATGGGTTTTCGCCAAGTTGGGCAAACTGGTCTCTAACTCCTGACCTCAGGTGATCCACCAGCCTCGGCCTCCCAAAGTACTGGGGTTACAGGCATGAGCCACCGTGCCCAGCTGAGATAATTTTTTTATGTGGCGTGAGAAAATGTCCTAACTTTATTCTTTTCATGTGGCTATCTAGTTGTCTGAGTATCATTTAAAGAAGAGAACTTCCTTTTATTATTGAATGTCTTGGCATCCTTGTCAAAATCAGTAGGCCACAGATTTAAGGATTTATTTTAGAAATTTTATTTCAGTGATCTATATTTCTATCTTCTCCCAACATCACATTTTTAAAAATTATTGTAGCTTTATAGTAAGTTTTGAAGTCATGAAGGGTGTCCTTCAACTTTGTTTTATTTCTCAAAGTTGTTTTGGCTATTTGAAGTCTCTTGCAATTTTATATTAACTTTAGAAGTAGTATTTTTATTTCTGCAAAATAAAACTGCCACTGGCATTTTGATGGAGAGTGAATTGAATCTATAGATTTAATTGGGTATTGTTGCCATCTTAATATTGTTTTTCAATCCATGAATATAAAAACTTTTTCTGTTTATTTAGATCTTTGATTTTTTAGCAGTGTTTTGCAGTTCTCAATGTACAGTTCTTGCAAACCCTTGTTTAAATTTATTTGCAAGCATATTCTTTTTTGTGCTTTCATAAGAGGAACTGTTTTCTTAATTGCTTTTTAATATGGTTTATGCTAGTTTATAGAAATATAATAATCTTTGTGTATTTATCTTGAATCCTGCAACTTTGCTGAATTACTTTCTTGACTCATCATTTTTCTTAGATCCATTGGTATGTTCTGTATAGAAGATCAGAGATCATATTATCTTAAAATATGAATAACTTTATATATTTTTTAATGTAGATATTTTTATTTTTGGTTGTTGTCCAATTTTCCTGTCTAGAACCTCCAATGCAATTTTAAATATAAGTGGTAAGAGTCGACATTGTCTTGTTCTTAAAATTAAGAAAAATGCTTTTAATCTTTAACTGTTTATTATATTAGATATTTTTAAATATAAATACCTTATATCACTTTGACGATTTTTTTTTCATTCCTAATATGGTGAGTACTTTTTATAATAAAAGGTGTTAATCTTTTTCAGGTGCTTCATTGCATCAATTTTAGATGATCATATGAGTTTTTCCTTCTTTCCATTAAGGTAGGATATTACAGTCATTGATTTTGTATGTTGGGAAACTTTTGCATCCAGGGAGAATTCCTACATGGTCATAGTGCATGGTCCTTTTAATACTCTCCTAGTTTAGATTCGGCAGTATTTATAGTTCTGGGATATTCCTGGTGTTTATCTTGACACTGGGTAGTTGTTTTTGGTTTTCTGTGGGGTAGGGTAAAGCCAGATTGCTTTTATTTTACCATTGTGCTGACATCACGTAAGTTTTATTGTAATTTGTTGGGGATTTAAAAATTTATGGTTGTAAGTAATATTGGCTTATAATTTCCTTCTTAAGTGTCTTTGTCTGGCTTTGGTATTGGGGTAATCCTGACCTTGTAAAATTAGTACAAAAATAATCCCAACTTTTTATTTTTGGAAGAGTTTAAGAAGAAATGTTAATTATTCTTTACATGTTTGGTAGAAATTACCACTGATGCTTTCTGATCTTCTGTGTGTTTTTATATGTGTGTGTGTGTGTGTGTGTGTGTGTGTGTGTGTGTGTGGTGGGGAGGGGTGTCTATGTGTGTGTGAATTTTTTTTTTCTGCATATTCAATATCTTAAGTTACTATAGGTTTCTATGAACTATCCGTATTTTTCAGTCCATTTTCTTTAGTTTGTGTCTTTCTAGAAATTAGCCTATCTCATCTAGGTTGCCTAATTTGTTGCCATACAATTATTCATAATATTCCTTTGTAAACCTTTAATTTCCATCATGTCCACAATGTAGTCCTCATTTTCAGTTTTGATTTTAGCAATGTGTGTCTTCTCTGTTTGGGAATTTTGTTGTTCTTTTCAAAAAATAAACATTTGGTTTCATTGATTTACGTGTTCTTATTGTCTATGCCATTTGTCTTTATTCTAACGTTTATTACATCCTTTCTTATACTATCTTTGGGTTTAGATTATTCTACATTTTCTAGTTTCTTGAGGTGTAAATTACATTATTAGTTAACGATTTTTTTTTCACTGAAGGAATTTACAGCTATCACTTTCTCTTTGAGCACTGCTTTGGCCATGTTATTAGTTGTAATATGCTTTGTCTTTATTTTTAATCATCTCAAAGTATTTTCCAATTTTCTTTGTGATTTTTTTCATGGAAACATTGATTGCTTAAAAGTATGTGGTTTAATTTACACACATGTTAAATTTTTTTCTTTTCTTGATTTCTAGTTTTATTCCCTTATGTTTAGAGAAAATACTTTGTAAGATTTCAGTCATTTGAACTTCCTAAAACTCTTTTTTTGGCCTAATACATGCTTTATTTTGGAGAAAGTCGCATGTGTACTTGAGAAGAATATGTATTTTGCTTTCATTGGAGAAAGTGTCCTGTATGTGTCTATTGAGTCTAATAGGTTAATAGAGTTGTGCGAGTCCTCTGTTTTCTTATTGATCTCAGCAGTTCTACCCATTATTAATTGGCGTATTAAAGTCTCTAGCTATTTTCTAGAGCTTTCTATGACTTTATTTCTTTTAATGTTTATTTTATATATTTTGGGGCTCTATAATTAGGTGAGTATATAAATGTTACCTATTTTTAATGAATTGATGCTTTTATCAATAAATAACCTCCTATTTTGACTTTTATCATAATTTTAAACATAATATCTATTTTGTCAGTTATTGATATTGCTACCTCGGGTTTCTATTGGTTACTAAATATGCATAGGATATCTATTTTCATATACTTACTTGCACCCTATTTTTATCTTCATGTCTATCATGATTCTCTAGTAGAGAATATATAGGTAGATCATGGTTTTTTGGTTTTCATTTTGTCAATCTCTGCCATCTGATTGATGAGCTTAATTCATTTACATTAAAGTGATTACTGATTGATTCTTGTTCTTTTGGCTAAGATAAAATGTAAAGTGATTACTGGTAAGTGAAAATTTATTTCTGCCATTTTGAAATTTGCTTTCTATATGCTGTGTATTATATTTTACCATAATCCCTTCATTACAGTCTTTTTATTTTGCATTTAATTTATTATTCAGAGTAATTCCTTTTGATTCCCCATTTCATTTTCAGTATATTTTTAAGTTATTTTCTTAGTGGTTACCTTGGGGATTATAATTATTTCTTTTCCCCTAGGGCTTTCTTTTGAGCTTATTGAGCACATTTAACGGAGTTGATTTATTTATTTAGTAAGTCTAATGTCTGTGACTTGTCAGAAAAAAAATTAGCTTTTTGTGTAATTTTCTTTTTTCTCTCTTTTTTGTTTGACTAACCCATACTTTCTTATTTCTTTACCTGTATAGTTAGCTTTTGTTAAAAAACAGTTATTTTGAATGTTATAGTTTAGCTGCTCTAGAGATCATATTCTCCATATTTCTCTGGATTTTTTTTTACTTGCTGTGCATTGTAGGTGTTCATTTATTTTGTAACTTTCTAAACTACATTTTGTAAAGACTATTTCTCTGTCACTTGATCTTTGAAAGCTGTGCTGCTACAGTTTAGTGAGCAGCTGGTCGTTAAAAGATTTTTCTTAAACATACGGAGCATTCCAAATTAAGAGGAAATAAGAGCACATATTTTCCTGGTGTTTGCAGATTGGCTTTGCGTTGTGGCAATCCTTTGATGCTTAGCTAGACCATATACAGTTCTACTTTGACCTTCACTTTCCTTATCAAGTAAACATAAGCCAGATGTTAAAGCTTATAGTCTTCTCAGGTCTTTTCTGAGCATGTTTTTTGCTGTGGGCATGTATGTAACTTGGTAGATTCCCTGGTATTTGTGATAGCTTTTAAAGGCTCTTATTCAATAAAGCATTTTACTCCCCAGTTTTTTACTCAGGCTATCAGCCTGCTTTTGTTTGTTTGTTTTTGCCACAATCATTAATTTTGGCCCCAAGTGTCATGGCTTTTGTATATGCTATTCAACGTTTTAGAAGAATGTTCTCCACACAGCTGCTTCTCCACCATATTAAAGTTTTAATGTACTCAATAGTGGTTTTTTGTTTTGTTTTTTTACTTCAACTTTTGAGTTCAGCAGTACATGTGCAGATTTGCTACATAGTTAAACTTGTGTCATGGGAGTTTGTTGTACATATGATTTCATCATGCAGGTATTAAGCTTAGTACCTATTAGTTATTTTACCAGATTCTCTCTTTCCTCCTACCCTCTACTCTTGATAGGCCCCAGTATGTTTTGTTCACCTCTATGTATCCACACGTTATCATTTAGTTCCCACTTATGAGTGACAAAGTGTGGTATTTGGTTTTCTGCTCCTGCATTAGTTTGCTAACGATAATGGCCTCTAACTCCATCGTTGGTGTTACAAATTACATCACCTTATTTTTTATGGCTGCATAGTATTCCATGATGTATATGTATGAAATTTTCTTTATTTAGTCTACCATTGATGGGCATTTAAGTTGATTCTATGTGTTGGCTGTTGTGAATAGTGCTGCAATAAATATAAGTGTACATGTGCCTTTATGATAGAATGATTTGTATTTCTTTGGGTATGTACCCAATAGTAAGATTACTGGGTCAAATGGTATTTCTATTTTTAGATCTTTAAGAAAGTGCCACACTGTCTTTCACAATGGTAGAACTAATTGACACTCCCGACAGCAGTGTATAAGCATTCTTTTTTTGCCACAGTCTCACCAGCATCTGTTGTTTTTTGTCATTTTAACAATAGCCATTCTGACTAGTATGAGAGGGTATTTCATTGTGGTTTTTAATTTGTTCTTCTCTAATGATGAGTGATGTTGGGCTTTTTTCACGTTTGTTGACTGCATGCCTGTTCATGTTCTTTGCCCATTTTTTAATGTTTTCTTTTTCTTGTAAATTTGTTTGGTTCTTTTTTTTTAATTTAATTTAAATTTATTTTGCTTAAAGTTCTGGGATACATATGCTGAATGTGCAGGTTTGTTACATAGGTATACATGTGCCATCATAGGTTTGCTGCACTTATCAATCAGTCATCTAGGTTTTAAGCCCTGCATGCATTAGGTATTTGTCCTATTGCTCTCCCTCCCCTTGACCTACCACCACCCCACAGGTCCCAGAGTTTGATGTTCCCTTCCCTGTGTCCATGTGTTCTCATTGCTCAGCTCCAAGTTATAAGTGAGAACATGTGGTGTTTGGTTTTCTGTTCCTGTGTTTGTTTTCTGAGAATGATGGTTTCCAGCTTCATCCATGTCCCCACAAAGGACATTAACTCATTCTTTTTTATGACTGCATAGTATTCCATGGTGTATATGTGCCACATTTTCTTTATCCAGTCTATCATTGATGGACATTTGGGTTAATTCCAAGTCTTTGCTAATGTAAACAGTGCTGCAATAAATATATGTGTGCATGTGTCTTTATAGTAGAATGATTTATAATCCTTTGGGTATATATCCAGTAATGGGATTGTTGGGTCAAATGGTATTTCTGATTCTAGATCCTTGAGGAATTGCCACACTGTTTTCTACAATGGTTAAACTAATTTATACTCCCACCAACAATGGAAAAGTGTTCATATTTCTCCACATCCTCTCCAGCACTTGTTGTTTCCTGACTTTTTAATGATCGCCATTCTAACTGGTGTGAGATGGTATCTCATTGTGGTAGTTTTCTAATGACCAGTGATGATGGGTGTTTTTTCATATGTTTGTTGACAGCATAAATGTCTTCTTTTGAGAAGTGTCTTTTCACATCCTTTGCCCACTTTTTGATGGGATTGTTTGGTTTTTTTCTTGTAAATTTTTTGAAATTCCTTGTGGATTCTGGATATTAGCCCTTTGTCAGATGGATACATTGCATAAATTTTCTTCCATTCTGTAAGTTGGCTATTCACTCTAATGATGGTTTATTTGCTGAGCAGAAGCTCTTCAGTTTAATTAGATCCTATTTGTCAATTTTGGCTCTTTTTTGCTGTTGCTTTTGGTGTTTTAGTCATGAAGTCTTTGCCCATGTCTATGTCCTGAATGGTATTGCCTGGATTTTCTTCTGGGGTTTTTATGGTTTTAGGTCTTATGTTTTAAGTCTTTAATCCATCTTGAGTTAATTCTGTATAAGGGGTAAAGAAGAGGTCCAGTTTCTATTTTCCACATATGGTTAGCCAATTTTCCCAGCAACATTTATTAAATAGGAAATCCTTTCCCCATTGCTTGTTTTGTCAGGTTTGTCAAAGATAAGATGGATGTAGATGTGTGATGTTATTTCTGAGGCCTCTGTTCTGTTCCATTGGGGGGTGTGTGTGTGTGTGTGTGTGTGTATGTACATGTATCTGTGTGTGTGTGTGTATGTATATGTGTGTGTGTATATATATATATGCATATATACACACATCTGTTTTTGTACCAGTACCATGCTGTTTTGGTTACTGTAGCCTTGTAGTATAGTTTGAAGTCAAGTAGTGTGATGCCTCCAGCTTTGTTATTTTGCTTAAGATTGTCTTTACTATACAGGCTCTTTTTTCGTTTCATGTGAAATTTAAAGTAGTTATTTTTCTAGTTCTGTGAAGAAAGTCAGTGGAAGCTTGTTGGGAATAGCACTGAATCTATCAATTACTTTGGGCAATATGGCCATTTTCACAATATTGATTCTTCCTATCTGTGAACATATGTTTGATTCTTATAGATGCTAGATATTAGACCTTTTTCAGTGGATAGCTTGCAAAAAAAATTTCTCCCATTTTATAGGTTGTCTGCTTACTCTGTTGATAGTTTCTTTTGCTTTTCAGACACTCTTTAATTTAATTATATCCCATTTGTCAATTTTTGCTTCTGTTTTAATTGCTTTTTCCATCTTTGTCAAGAAATTTTTTCTTGTTTCTATGCTCAGAATGATATTCCCTAGGTTTTTCTCTAGGATTTTTATAGTTTTGGGTTTTATATTTAAGTCTTTAATCTATCTTGAGTTAATTTTCATATATGATATAAAGGAGGGGTTTAGTTTCAATCTTCTGCATATGGCTAGCCAGTTATTTCAGCATCATTTATTGAATAGGGATTCCTTTCCCCATTGGTGTTTGTGTCAGCTTGGACAAAAATCAGATAATTGTTGGTGTGCAGCCTTGTTTCTCAGATATTTATTCTGTTCCATTGGTGTATGTATCTGTTTTTGTACCAGTACCATGCTGTTTTAGTTACTTTACTCCTGTATTATAGTTTGATGTCAGGTAAAATGATACCTCCAGATTTCACCTACTTGCTTAGGATTGCCTGAGTATTTGGACTTTTCGGTTCCATATGAATTTTAATTTTTTTAATAATTCTGTGAAAATGTAATTGCTATGATTATATTGTAACAAGAAGAGCATTAAATCTATAAGTTGTGAGCTGGGTGCAGTGACTCATGCCTGTAATCCCAGCACTTTGGGAGACTGAGGCAGGCAGATCATGAGGTCAGGAGATTGAGACCTTCTTGACTAACACAGTGAAACCCCATCTCTACTAAAAATACAAAAACAAAATTAGCTAAGCGTGGTGGCGGGAGCCTAGGGTCCCAGCTACTCCAGAGGCTGAGGTGAGAGAATGGCGTGAACCCAGGAGGTGGAACTTGCAGTGAGCTGAGATCGTGCCACTGCACTCCAGCCTGGGTGACAGAGCAAGACTCCGTCAAAAAAAAAAAAAAAAAATCTATAAATTGAGTTGGGCAGTATGGTCACTTTAATGGTATTGATTCTTCTTATCCATAAGTATGAAATGCTTTTTCATATGTTTGTTTCATCACTCATTTCTTTGAGAAGTGTTTTGTAGTTTTCTTTGTAGAGATCTTTCCCTCCCTGGTTAACTGTATTACTAGGTGTTTTAATTTTATTATAACAATTGTGAATGAGATTGCATTCCTGTTTAGGCTCCTGGGTTATCTGTTTTTGGTTTATAGGAGTGCTAGTAATTTCTGTACATTAATTTTTTTATTCTGAGACTCAGCTGAATTTGTTTATCAGTGTAAGGAACTTTTGGCCTGAGACTATAGAGTTTTTAGATATAGGATAATATTTTCTGCAAATAGATATAGTTTGACTTTCATTCATTGTATATTTTTTTCTCTTGCCTGATTGCTCTGTACACAATGTCCAATACTATGTGGAATAGGAGTGGTGGGAGAGGGTATCCTTTTCTTGTGCCAGATTTCAAAAAGAATGCTTTCAGCTTTTGTCCATTTGGTATGATGTTGGCTGTGGGTTTGTCATATATAGCTCTTATCATTTTGAAGTATGTTTTTTCAATACCTAGTTTATTGATAGTTTTTCAACTGAAGGAGTGTTCAATTATATCAAAAGCACTTTCTGCGTCTATTGAGATAATCATGTGGTTTTTGTATTTAATTCTACTAATGTGATGAACTACATTTATGGGTTCGTGTATGTTGAACCAACCTTCCATTCCAGGGATAAAGCAGACTTGATCATGGTGGATCAGCTCTTTGATGTGCTGCTGGTTTTGGTTTGGCAGTATTTTGTTGAGTATTGTTTTCATCGTTGTTCATCAAAGATATTGGCCTGAAGTTTGGGTCTTGTGTCTCTGCCAGGTATTTTTAATTAGAATGAGGCTGGCCTCATAGATTGACTTAGGGAGAGGTCCCTGCTCATCAATTTTATTAAAATATTTTCAACAGAAATGATACCAACTATTTTTGTACATTTGGTAAAATTATCTGTGATTCTGTCTGGTCATGGTTTTTGGTTGGTAGGGTATTTATTTAATTTCAGAACTAATTATTGGTCCATTCAGGGATTCAGTTTCTTCCTGGTTCAGTCTTTGGAAGGTGTATGTGTCCAGGAACTTATCCATTTCTTCTAGATTTTCTTGTTTATGTGCATGGAGGTGTTCATAACATTCCTGATGTTTATTTGTATTTCTGTGTGGTAAGTGGTAAGATATTCTTTGTCATTTCTAATTGTGCTTATTTAGATCATCTCTATTTTATTCTTTATTAGTCTAGCTATTGGTCTATGTATTATATTAATTTTTTAAAAACAGTTTCTTGAATTGTTGATATGAGTGGGTTGTCATGTCTCAGTGTCCTCTATTTTAACTCTGATTTTTTTATAGCTTGTCTTCTGCTAGCTTTGGGGTTACTTTACATTTTTGGTTCTCTAGTTCTTACAGTTGTGATGTTAGATTGTTAAACTGAGATTTTTCTAACTTTTTGATTTGGGTGCTTATTGCTGTAAACTTTACTTTTAACACTTCCTTAGCTGTGTCTGAGAAATTCTGGTATGGTATATCTTTGTTCTAATTACTTTCAAAGAATCTGTTGATTTCTGCCTTAATTTTATTATTTATGAAAAGTCATTCAGGAGAAAGCGATTCGATTTCTCTGGAACTATATGGTTTTGAGTGAATTTCTTAGTCTTCATTTCTAATTTGATTGTGCCATGGTCGAAGAGATTGGTTGCTATAATTTCAGTTATTTTGCATTGCTGATGAGTGTTTTAGTTCTGAGTGTGTGACTGATTTTAGAGTATGTGCCATGAGAAGAAGGTATATTCTGTTGTTTGGGGTTGGAGAGTTCTGTTGGCATCTATCAGGTCCATTTGATACAGTTTTAGGTTATAAATATATTTGTTAATTTTCTATCTTGATGATCTGTTTAATATTATCATTGGGGTGTAAAATTCTTTCCCTTCTGTTGTGTGGGAGTCTAGGTGTCTTTGAAGGTTTCTAGAAACCTACTTTATTAATCTGGATACTCCTGCATTGGGTGGATATTTATGTATTTATGTATTTATTTATTTACATATTTTTGCTCTTGTTGCCCAGGCTGGAGTGGAATGGCACAATCCTGGCTCACCGTGACCTCTGCCTCACAGGTTCAAGCGATTCTCCTGCCTCAGCCTCCTGAGTAGCTGGGATTACAGGCGTGCACCACCACACCTGGCTATTTTTTTCTATTTTTAGTGGAGACGGGTTCTTTCCATGTTGGTCAGTCTGATCTTGAACTCCCAACCTCAGGTTATCTGCCTGCCTTGGCCTCCCAAAGTGCTGGGATTACAGGCATGAGCCACCAAGCCCTGGCAGATGCATATATTTTTAGAATAGTTAGGTCTTCTTTTTTAATTGAATGCTTTGCCATTATATAACGCCCTTCTTTGTGTTTTTTGATCTTCATTGGTTTATTTTCTGTTTTGTCTGATATTAGGATTGCAACTGCTGCTTTTTTCTGTCTTTTTTTGGGGGGAGGGTCTTTTTCTTGTTGTTGTTTGCTTTGTAGACTTTTCTCTATCCTTTTATTTTTAGGTTATGTGTGTCATTCCACGTGAGATGGGTCTCTTGAAGACAGTATACAAATGATTTTTTGTTCTTTATCCTGCTTGCCACTTTGTGCCTTTTAATTTGGGTATTTAGTCCATTTACATTCATGATTAGTATTGTTGTGTGTGGATTTGACCCTGTCATTATTGTAGCTGATTATTTTGCAGACTGGTTTAATAGTTGCTTTATAGTGTCCTGATCTGTGTACTTCAGTGTGTTTTCATAGTAGCTGATAATGCATTTTCTTTTTCACATTTAGTGCTTCCTTCAGGAGCTCTCGTACAGCAAGTCTGGTGGTAACAAATCCTCTCAGCGTTTGCTTGTCTGAAAAGGATCCTATTTCTCCTTTGCTTATTAAGTTTAGTTTGGCCACATATAAAATGCTATGTTGGAATTTATTTTGTTTAAGAATGTTTAATATTCACCCTCAATTTTATCTGGCTTGTAGGATTTCTGCTGAGAGTTCCACTATTAGTCTGATAGTCTTCCTTTTGTAGGTGGCCTGACTTTTCTCTCTAGCTAGCTTTAACATTTTTTCTTTCATTTCGACCTTGAGGAATCTGATGATTATCTGTCCTGGGGATGATCTTCTTGAGAGTATCTCACTGTTATTTGCCACATTTTCTGAGTTTGAATTTTGGCCTTGCTAGCTAGATTGGGAACTTTCTCATGGATAATACATTAAAATATATATTTCGGGTTGGTTCTATCATTCCCATCTCTTTCAGGAACATCAATGAGCCATATATTTGTTTTCTTTACATAATTTTATGTTTCTTGGAGATTTTTTTTTTTTCTATACTGCCTATTTTGTGTCTTGGCTCCTGCATTATTTTATTATAATTCTTAGCTTTCCTGGGTTAGGTTTCAACTTATTTTTGTAGCTCAACAGTCTTTATTTGTATCCATATACTATTATTTCTGTCATTTCAGCTATTTTAGCCCACTTTAGAACCCTTGCTGGATAGACTATGTCACCATTTGAAAGAAAGAAGGCACTCTAGATGTTTGACGTGTCAGAGTTCTTGTCCTGGTTTGTTCTCATCTTTGTGGTCTTATGTTCCTTCAGTCTTTGAAGTTGGTGACCTTTGGATTTTTTAAAGTTGTATTTGATGACCTTGAGGGTTTGATTTTGGTATCAGGTGGTGTATTAGTCTGTTCTCATGCTGCTAATAAAGACATACCCAAGACGGGGTAATTTATAAAGAAAAGAGGTTTGGCCAGGCATGGTACCTCATGCCTGTAATTCCAGCACTTTGGGAGACCGAAGTTGGTGGATCACCTGAGATCAGAAGTTCAAGACCAGCTTGGCCAACATGGTGAAACCCCGTCTCTAGTAAAAATACAAAACTTAGCAGGGCATGGTGGCACACATGGTAATCCCATCTCCTCGGGATGGGAGGCAGAGGTTGCAGTGAGCTGAGATCGTGCCACTGCACTCCAGCCTGGGCAACAAGTCTGTATTTCTTCTTCATATTTAAGCATATATATATATACACATATAAAATATAAATATATTATATATATAAAATATAAATATATTTATATATTTATATAATACATATAAAATATATGTAATTTAGATATAAATATATTTATATATTTATATGATACATATAAATATATGTATTTTATATATAAATATATTCATATATTTATATAATACATATAAAATATATGTATTTTAGATATAAATATATTTATATAATACATATAGAATATATGTATTTTATATATAAATATATTTATATTTAAATATAATATATAAATGCAAGTATATTTATATATAATATATATTTTATATTTATGTATATTTAAGCACATATATGCTTAAATATATATAAATATATATTTATAATATGTAAATATATATTTATATATAAATATATAAATATATATATATAAATAATATAAATATATATTTATATTTGTATTATTATTTATAAATATATATTTATATTTATATTATTAATATATAAATATATACATTTATATAATTACATTTATATGTTATTATATATAAATATATTACATATAAAATATGTGTATTTTATATGTAATATATTTATATATCATATTTTATATGTAATATATTTATATATATAAATATATATTTTACATATATATAAAATATCTATCTATATATATATTTTTTTACCAGATATACTACTCCAGGGTAGAATTTTTTTCCTTGAACACTTAAAATATGTCATGCAACTCTCTACTGACATCTAAGGGTTCCAGTGAAAAGTCTGCTTCCAGATGTATTGAAGCTGCATTGTATATTATTATTATTATTATTTTTTTTTGAGATGGAGTTTTGCTCTGTCTCCCAGGTTGGAGTGCAATGGTGTGATCTCGGCTCACCGCAACCTCTGCCTCCTGAGTTCAAGCTATTCTCCTGCCTCAGCCTCCCAAGTAGCTGGGACTACAGGCACACGCCACCACGGCTGGCTAATTTTTTTGTATTTTTAGTAGAGGTGGGGTTTCATCATGTTACCCCAGGATGGTCTCGATCTCCTAGCCTTGTGATGTGCCCGTCTTGGCCTCCCAAACTGCTGGGATTATAGTCGTGAGCCACTGTGCCTGGCCTGCATTGTACAATCTTGGTTTCTTTCCTCTTGCTGCTTTTGGGATTGTTTCTTTATCCTTAATCTCTGGGAGACTGACTATTAAATGTTTTGAAGTAGTCTTCTTTTTCTTTTTTTACTTTTCTTTTCCTTTTTTTTTTGATGGAGTCTCTCTCTGTCGCCCAGGCTGGAGTGCAGTGGCGCGATCTCGGTTCACTGCAAGCTCTGCCTCCCGGGTTCATGCCATTGTCCTGCCTCAGCCTCCTGAGTAGCTGGGACTACAGGCGCCCGCCACCACGTCCGGCTAATTTTTTTCATTTTTAGTAGAGACAGGGTTTCACCATGTTAGCCAGGATGGTCTCCATCTCCTGACCTCGTGATCCACCCACCTCGGCCTCCCAAAGTGCTGGGATACAGGCGTGAGCCACCGCGCCTGGCTGTTTTGAGGTAGTCTTCTTTTGGTTAAATCTGCTTGATGCTCTATAACCTTCTTGTACTTGAATGTTTATATCTATCTCTAGATTTGGGAAGTTCTGTGTTATTATGTGTTTGAATAAGCTTTCTACCCCTATCTCTTTCTCTACCTACTTTTTGGGCCAATAATTCTTAGATTTGCCCATTTGAGGCTATTTTCTAGATGATGTAGGCGTACTTTGTTCTTTTTTATTGTTTTATCTTTTGTCCTCTCTGACTGTTTTTTCAAATACCTTGTCTTCAACCTTGCTAACTTTTTCTTCTACCTAATCAGTTCTGCTATTAAAACTTTCAAATGCACTCATCAGTACATCAATTTCTTTTATCAATCACAGAGTTTCTACTTAATTCTATATAATTATTGCAATTTCTTTTTAAAATTTATCTTACAGAATTATTGATTCCTCCTATTCTATTTTTTTTAAATTTTCTCAAATCAGCTATTTTGAATTATCTGTCTGAAAGGTCACATATCTGTGTTTCTCCAGGATTGGTCCCTGTTGCTTTATTTTGTACATTTGAGGAGGTAATGTTATTCTGGATTGTCTTGATATTTATACCTGCTTGTCTGTGTCTGTGTATTAAAAAGTTAGGTATTTATTGCACTCTTCACTATCTGGATTTCTTTTTACCTCTTCTTCTTGGGAAGGTATTCCAGATATTCGAAAAGACAGGTGTGTACTCTAAGGTGTATCCTATTTAAAGGACATTCCGTATTGCTGTGATTGTTTTATACTCATAGAGGTACTGCCTTTGTAGTCTTGGTTGAGATCCTGAATAATTCTCTGGATTACCAGGAAGAGACTCTTGTTCTCTTTCCTTATTTTACCCCAAACTAACTGAGTCTCTCGATCTGTTCCAAGTCAGCTAAAGCTAGGAGTGGTGTAACACAAGCCCCCTGTTGCCATCACTACTAGGACTTCCCTGGGTCAGACCTGATTCAATCACAGCAATTAGAATTAGTCTTCCTCAAAGCCTGATACAATACTTCCCTGGCTACAGCCTATGTTTGCTCAAGATCCTGGGGTTGGCAATCATCAGGTGACAAACCCAGCAAAGCTTTTGTCTTTCCATTCAGGGTGGTAAATTTCCACAGGTTCTGGGCATGTCAAGAGGTGCTATCCAGGAGCCAGGGACTAGATTGGAAAACCTTAGAAGTCTGCCTGGTGTTCTAAAACACTGTTGTTCAGCTGGCATTCAAGCCACAAAAGTCATTCATTCTCACTCTTTCCTCCACTTTGTAAAGTTAGAGGAGCCTCACCTCATGACCTCTGTCACCAGGCCCACAGGGGTTACTACCAGACTACCACCAATGTTTCCTTCGGTCCTGATGTCTCTTAAATCAGCTTGTTGTGAATGCTGCCTGGTATAGGACTCATTTTTCAGAGCAATGGGAATCACTCTGGTACAGGAAAGGCCCAGAAATGGTTTTCAGGAGCCAAATACTGGAATCAGGAATCCCAAGAGCCTTCTTAGTGCTCTACCCTCCCTCTGTGACTCACTGTCTTTTTCAGTGATATAAAAGTAGAATCATGTACTGTGAGTGCTCACCTGATTTTTGGTTATTATAAAGGTGCTCATTTTGTGTAGATGGTTGTTAAATTGCCAGGGAGATGACTCATGGAGCATTCTATTCATCTTGCTTCACCTGTTTCCTCTATTTCCTTTCTTCTATAATAAACAAAAAAAAATTTTTTGAGACAGGATCTTGTTGTGTCACCCAATCTGGAGAGCAAAGGCACAATCATAGCTCACTGCAACCTTAAAGTCCTGGTCTCAAGTGATCCTCACACCTCAGCCTCTCATGTAGCTAGGACTACAGGTAAGAAACAGTAGACTAAGCTAATTTTTGAATTTTTTGTAGATATGAGGGGGTCTCCCTATATTTCCCAGGCTGGTCTTGAACATCCACCCTCAAGCAATCCTCCCGCCTCAGCCTCTCAACGTGTTGAGATCATAGACGTGAGCAGCCACATTTGGCCTAACTTTTTTTTCCTGACATTTGTATTTACCTTTGCATGTGAGGCTGAAATAATGTGAGCAGTCACTTACCTCAGTCGTAAGCATACACTTTTGGTGAATTTTTTCTCTTTATTGTCTTTAGGTTTAAGTGTGTGAGCTGTTTCAAACTTGGTGATATGTTTACTACTGGGTACCATTCCAACAAAACTTTCTAAATAGAAAAAATTTTAAATATCCTCTGGTAGTTGTAATAATATGACTGATTTGTATGTGGAATTAAATTAATTTATTAATCATTTTGGTGTAAGCAAGGACCCTTAAGGTGAATAGCAAGTAAAACATTTTTATTGTTACCTTTTTCTGGCTATTACCTTTCATTCCTTGTATAATCATTTCTTATCAGTTATGAATCATAACATTCTAACAAAGAGATTGAGTGATTCTTAAGCAGTGTTGTTTTCTTGGGTAAATACCCAAGATTTGTCATCTCACATCAAGGAAATTGAGGATGCAGACATGGAAGAACTGAGATTCAGAGTGGAGGTTTAATAGGAGAGAGAAAAGAGAAAATCTCTCTCTCTCGCAGAGAGAGTGGATCATGAGTATGTCTCCCAGTTTCACGGTTAAATGCATGGGATTTTATAGACGAGCTTGAGGAGGCACTGTCTGATTTACATAGGGCCCAAGAGATTGGTCAGACCAGGTGTGCCATTTACACAGCATGTGAAGAAGCTGGCCATGCTTGGCCCCTAGCTAGCCTTTTCAGGGCTGCTTTTTATTAAAAGGAAACCTTACTGAGGACTCTCTTACCCTCACTACCTGTCTAAATAATTTCTTTCTAGTTCCTGTATCATTTCAGTATGGTATTCTTTCCATGTTCTGCTTGCTCATATCTAAATTTCTTGCCCATACAATGGTGTTTCAATGAATCATTTGACTTAACTAGTTATAGAAACCAAAGACCAAAATCGAGATTTGCTCTAAGTCTAATTCAGACAAATACGACTACAAATTCCGTTTGTTTTTAAATATAGCAGGGGCATATTATACAAATCATGTTAATAATAGCCTAAGATTCAACTTCTTTTTTAATAATTACCATTTCATTTCAATTATTCATGGTAGCTCAAATTCATATTCAGTCATGAAATTACATAAGACTGTTTTGAAGAGACAAAAAATGTTTCACACTGTGCTTTATGTTTTTGGCAAAAAAGATGATTACACTATGGCACCCACAATTGTCCTTAAAAATATGATATTTGTTGCTGGACTTAGGTTTCTAAGATTATTTTGAATAATCTAATCTCATTCTTGAGTGCAAAGAATGGAATTCTATGCTAGCTCAAATGTACGTAAATACACGAGTATTAACATGTATGCATATATGTATGTGTTATTCAGAGAAAGGTTGAATTTCACAATTGTAGTAAAATTTGCATTTTACATATAAATTTTACATGGAGATAACTGTTGAATTTAATTGTTATTTGTGAAAGTAAGAGCATTTGAAAAGTATTGAAGGTTATGCATCTTCTATTATGGTATCTCTATTTTGGCCCCAAAATTAAGTAGGGTTTTATACATTAACTTTTCTTTCAAATTTAGTGGCAGGCTTTTGGTAGTCCATTTATAATGTACTCCTATATTATCTTAATCAGTTTTGAATGTTTTTGATGTTCATTTGGGGATTACTAGGGAAATGTGGCATAGGTGTGAAATTATGGTATTTACTATGCTTAGTGTTTTATAGATTCACATTACTCAAATATTCTCATCAGTTCAAGGAGTATAGCATAATTGCGGATAGCAGAAATAAATGAGTATACTCTAATATACTTGAAGGAAGAATTAAGCTCCTGGTTTTAATTAAGACAGCAATTAATACACAATAGATTTTTTGTGCTACATAATTTGACTGCTTGGCTTAATCATTTAGGAAATTATATGCTTTCTTTACATAAAGACTAACTTTTCTTAAACAATGAAATATTCTGTGTTTTCTGAAAGGCTTATTTTTTGCTCTTTTTGTCCTCTAGATTGAAAAGACATGAAGCTGAATAGTCTTCACATAAGTGTAGCTTTTCTTTCTTATTTTATGTTTCATATCCCTAAGAGGGTGGTGCTATACTCCATAGTGGAAGAAACTCAGACTTTTGTGTCCAACAATTATGAGTTTGAATTCTAACTCTTTTTCATTCATACATTTATTCAATTAGTATTTTTTGAGAAAGACTGTGGAGATGATGGAGAACAAAAGCTCTCTTTGATTTATAGTTTATTGAGATAAATAGCCAAGAAAGAAATCAGTTAAAATATTGACTATTTTGGTTGCCTTCTTTAAGAAAAGTCTACAAGATGTAGATTTTCATGCCACATTTGTTATGTGGGCATGGAAGATACTGTCGGAATCAACACCTATGAGGGGCAGAAGACAAAAAGATTGGACAGAGGGAGCTGAACCAGACGAAATGTTAACAAAGACCTCAGCAGGTCCCTCTGGATACTCTAGAATGGAAATGATCTTCAAAGTTATATCACTTTGAGGCTATGATTCTGGACCTTTACATACCTGCATTTGCCAGTCATTGAATGTCGTATACTTCAGGAAAGGAGGTATTGTCTTAAGGTAAGGGCTCAGCTACCAATGTTTTTAAGCAGCTGGAGGACTAAGTACCTAAGTTCTGAAAGAGAGCTGGGTAGTTTAACAAAGTATCCGTGACTCAACATTGTATGTGCTTTATTAGCACCCATTCAAGTGTACGCTAAGACCAGATAGGAGACGTATTTAACAGAGATAGAAGAGAGCTAGGAAAGTTTGTTTAAAAAAAGTAACCTCCAAAATTGAACTTGTAGAGTGAATAGTTTGGAGGACTAATATTAGGAGCTATGTAGGTAATTTCAAATAGACAAGGCAAAAGAGAACATTAATGAGTGTTGAGAAAACTGAAATAAAAGTGTGATTAGATTTAGAATTAGGAGGAGAGCTTTGAGAGATTAGGGCAAAGAAGTCAATGGACTAGATACATCTTCTCTACCATGCTGAATTATTTCTAAGGACTATGAGACTTTGAGAAAATTACTTCACCCCACTGTGCTTTACTTTCTTTATATAATATGAAAAAAATACCCACTTCAAATGATTATACTAAGAATTGAGTGAGATTACATAAAGTTTAAGTGTAAGTATAGTACCTGGCAGGTGGTAGGCACCCTTCCATGTAGAAGTGTACAAGGCTGCCTTTAGCCTTAAACAAATAAGTGATGGTTTAGATAGTTTGAATTTTGTACATCAAAATTCAAAATTGATGTACAATAGTTTGTACAAGGAGGCTTCATACTAAATATTTTGCTTTACTCCTTAATGATAAGAATTTTAGCATTCTTTAATATTGTACGTCAAAATTTATCTTTCTAAAAAGAGTAAAACATTGCAGTATAATGAGATAACTTGCTTCATGTGGGTGAAAATAGGAAGAAGGAATACTAAATGTAGAGAGAAATGTGACAGAAAAAGAGACAGCAACATTGTAGATTTTGCCTATTTTAAAATTGAACATTCTCTCAGCCCTGGAAATACATAACTTTAACAACATGTGTTACATATTTTTATAAGTAAAAAAGTCCTTTTGTTTTTGTTTATTAGTTAGCCAGGAGTGAAAACCATCATCTGTCTCTGGGTGGAATATAGTGAAGAGGGTCCAGGGCTTTTGAGCTGGTGGTAGTCTAAGTTGAGATGACTTATTTAGAGAGCTATTTGGCAGTGTGTATAAGGATTGAAACACTGTTTATATCTTTTGACTTATAATTCACATATAGTAATTGAAGATTAGTAAATAATTAGTAATGGGCATCATGTTTATGCACAGTAATATTAATCACAATGTTATTTTTAAGGAAATAATTGAAAATAAAAGAAAATAAAAGTAAAATAGTTATGTACATTTAGGTATGTTAACACAGAATACTATTGGACAACATTTAAATTTCAGCTTTATGAAAAATACATTTGAATGCTTTTACACTGGTGGTGGGAGTGTAAACTAGTTCAACCACTGTGGAAGACAGTGTGGTGATTCCTCAAGGATCTAGAACTAGAAATACCACTTGACCCAGTGATCCCATTACTGGGTATATACCCAAAATATTATAAATCATGCTACTATAAAGACACATGCACACATATGTTTAGCAGCACTATTCACAATAGCAAAAACCTGGAACCAACCCAAATGTCCATCAGTGATAGACTGGATTAAGAAA
The DNA here is from genome assembly GCF_043159975.1 of Macaca nemestrina. Classification (NCBI taxonomy): domain Eukaryota; kingdom Metazoa; phylum Chordata; class Mammalia; order Primates; family Cercopithecidae; genus Macaca; species Macaca nemestrina. The sequence goes on from NC_092145.1 coordinate 59,876,276, forward strand.
CTGTGGCACATATAGACCATAAAGTACTATGCAGCCATAAAAATGGACGAGTTCATGTCCTTTGCAGAGACATGGATGCAGCCAGAAACCATAATTCTGAGCAAACTATCACAAGGACAGAAAACCAAACACCGCATGTTCTCACTCATAGGTGGGAATAGAACAATGAGAACAATTGGACATAGGGCGGGGAACATCCACACCCCAGGGCCTGTCATGGGGTGGGGGGCAGGGAGAGGGATAGCATTAGGAGAAATACCTAATGTAAATGACGAGTTAATGGGTGCAGCAAACCAACATGGCACATGGGTACATATGTAACAATCCTACGTGTTATGCACATGTACCCTAGAACTTACAGTATAATAATAATAATAATAATAATAATAATAATAAAGGACAAGAAAAGACAAAAGAACACATTGGTCCTTCAGTGTCTGTGAAGGTTTGGTTCCAGGATCCCTCATGGATACCAAAATCCATAGATGCTTAATTCTCTTATATAAAATGGCATAGTATTTACATATAACTTATGCATATCCTCCCATATAATTTAAATTATCTCTAAATTATTTAAAACTCCTAATAAAACGTAAAATTTAGGTAAATAGTGGTTGTCTTTGTTTTTTAAAGTGTTATTTTCTGTTCTTGTATTATTATTTACATATTATTATTAAGATATTTTTTCCAAACATTTTCAATGTATGGTTGGTTGAATCTATGAAACTCATGGATACGGAGGGCCAACTGTATTTATCACACAGTCAAATTTGTGTTTTGTAAAATAAAAAACAGTATATAAAACTTTGTGGAGAATGTTCACTTTTTTTTAACACACTCACACCCACACATACACACAAACAGGTTGGAAAACATAGACCAAAATTTTAATAAAGATATTTCTGGGTGTGGAAATACACATGTTAGTACTTTTTCTCTATTTTACTTACCAGTATTTTTCAGTTTTTGGGAATGCACATGTGATATGGTTTGGGTCTGTGTCCCCACTCAAATCTCATCTTGAATTGTGCTCCCATAATTCCCATGGGTTGTTGGAGGAACCCGGTTCGAGATAATTTGAATCATGGGGGTGATTTCCCCCATACTGTTCTCGTGGTAGTAAGTCTCACGAGATCTGATGATTTAATCAGGGGTTTCTGCTTTTGCATCTTTCTCATTTTCTCTTGCTGCTGCCATGTAAGAAGTGCCTCTCGGCCGGGCGCGGTGGCTCACGCCTGTAATCCCAGCACTTTGGGAGGCCGAGGCGGGCGGATCACAAGGTCAGGAGATCGAGACCATGGTGAAACCCCTTCTCTACTAAAAATACAAAAAATTAGCCGGGCGCGGTTGTGGGCGCCTGTAGTCCCAGCTACTCGGGAGGCTGAGGCAGGAGAATGGCGTGAACCCGGGAGGCGGAGCTTGCAGTGAGCCGAGATCGCGCCACTGCACTCCAGCCTGGGCGACAGAGGGAGACTCCGTCTCAAAAAAAAAAAAAAAAGTGCCTCTCACCTCCCACCATGATTTTGAGGCCTTCCCAGCCATGTGGAATTGTGAGTCTAATTAAACCTCTTTTTCTCTCCAGTCTCAGGTATACTGTATCAGCAGCATGAAAACGGATTAATACAACCTGCAATACTTTATAATCACAACATTTTTATCTTTTAAAAGTAACACTTTATTCAGTAAAGTATTGGCAGGGTTTGTTTTACTCAGACTTCCAAGCAGTTTTTAAATGGCTATGGCCAAAGGAAAAAAGTCATCCTCTGAATGATGACATTTCCCACTTGCTTGTTTTTTAAGAGATTAAATATTGCTTAAGATGTACTTTGACCTCCTTGAGTGAAAGAACTTTGAATCTTAAAATATTATTTTGGAAACATTCAATATTCTATCAATTTTCATGCATACAATATTCTCTAAATTGTATTTATGTGACTATGATACCTTTATATTTGGAAACAGAATAATTTTACATTTGTAATAATAAAAAAGAAACTATAAGCAAATGGATGTACTGCCTTCCCTGTATAAATAGACTGCAAATTTTGCAATATTCAGCCTGGAATGATTGAAGTAAAGGTATGATACAATTAACATATATAAAATCAGAATACCACATTTTTGGACTCTCATTGTAGCCTAAAATATACTATTATATGAAAAAAGATCAAAAGAAGGAAAGTGATATATGAGAAGGTGATACATACTGAATATAACAAAAAACGTAACGGTTTACAAAAGCATTTAGAGAAATTCATGGATATTTGAATTGTATTACTGTTATAGGAAGCTGGTTATATTTAAAGCATCTTTTCTTGTCCGAAATTGTACTTGTACCTTGTTTTATATTCATAAATCATTGTCTAACTTACCACGTGGTTTAAGCTTTCTAGGCATGGGAATTGTGCCCTTTTCGCTAATTTGTCTATCCACTGAAGTGTCCACTACATTATATATATATTGGAAATTCAATTAATATATTGGATTTTATCAAACAATCATTTTCTCCAAGAAAACAGCCATTAAGCATAATAATGAACTGGTTAGACTATTCGTAGCACATAAAGGGTTAATTTAATAAAGACAGAAATTCTGATATTTGAAATCAAGAATTCCCACTAGCAAGTAAGTGTAAAGTTATGTACCACTTGTACACAAGAAAAAATAAGATTGAAAAGAATCAAGATAATATAGCTCTTTCTGCAATGATTAATATACGATGCACACCTATATAAACATATGTAGTAATGCTTTTTGATGAACAGAATTAGGGGACTCTACCTCTTATATTTTAGATCCTTAAGGCCACTGGAATACATGTATACCGAAAAGATATATGTATTTATAATGCAATGTTGAGTTAAATTAAGTGTGTTAAAGACATATTTCTTTCACACTATGTCTTTGTAAAAATTGCACAGGAATGCCCAGATCCTGAGTACACTAAGAACAATTGAAGTAATTTGCTCAAATATAAGTGTTTTATAGTGATTTTCTTTTTAGATGTCAATGAATTGAGATAGTTTATTAACACTGTCTACATTCCTAGACACACTTTATTAAAGAGTAGGATGCTGAAAGTCCTCTAAAATTCAAAGTACGATAGCAATAGCAACATGCACACTTGCCTCAGGAGCTAGTATGCCCTCTGTGCACATGTGTTTATGATCTAGTCATAAAGCTAAGGAATAAAAAATTAGGAACTAACTGTTTATTAGGGAGGATGAAGAATAATACAGAGCATGGGTCACGTACCTCCAGAGGTTGGAGAGAGAGAGAGGTGGAGAGACACAGACAGAGACGGAGAAAGAGAGAACACTTCAATAACGTCATAGACCACTGCTTATAAAATCAAATCTTAAAGACATTTATTTGGGAAATGCCTCAACTGAAAAGAACCCATTTTGCTTTTATGCCAGTAAATCTTATTCTCCCTAACTGCAGTAGGAGGAAATAGGTTGTCAGAAACCCTCAGAGACCTCTCTGCTAAAGATTTTCAGTGTAGTCTGAAGAAATGCAAGGATTCACAAAAAGGGAAATCATTATCCTTCTTGTCATGTAGTCCCAGGAGTTTGCACATTATAAACCTGGGGCTGTGAACTCCACATAAAAAGGACTTGTCTGGATCTGGGAAGGAAGAACAATGTAACATCTCTTTGATAATGATGTTCATTATAATCATGATCATCATCATGGTCATGATGATTACATTTGGGTAGTACTTTATCATTTACAAAGCATTTTAATATGTTTTATCTTTTTCCTCACAATATACCTACAAGCTAATTAGGGCAAGGAAACTGGCCCTGCTTCAGAAATAATTAAACACGGACCCAGAGTGTCCATTTTTCGCCTGAGGTCACAAAGGAATGGAAACCTTTGCTTTCCAAATTATAATTCAGTGTTCTTTCCATTGAGGTGTGGGTGTGAGCAGGGAGATGAATAGAACTCTTCAATATAAAGATTTCCCTGGATTATAAAAGTTAAAAAGTTATTTCACATTTAATTCACAATGATTTGATTCTAGTTCTGGATTTAGGTAAATGAGGCTGGATTACTGCACCACTGACATAGTAGAATTACCTTGACAAGTAAGTGAGTTTACTTCTCTGAACTTCGGTTTTTCTATTTTTTAAATGAAAAAATCCCTTTCTTGCAGTGTGATTGTGAGGATAAAATGAGACAAAATATGTGAAGGTGTCATGAACATCTGAAGTAACCAATAAAGATTTGTTCTACTTTCTTTCATTCTCAGAGAGAGGTGATGTTAGAAAACTCTGGCACTTACTGGCTACAGATTGAACTCAGAGAATCATTAAAGTCAGCATGGGTTTAGCGAATCCAGACATGAGGTTCAGAGTTTAGGGCATCTGAGATATAAGCACTAAGAAACAGAAAGCACTAATATAAACTCTGTCCTAGGGGATAGGGTTTTGGGCTCTGTTCTCTTTTATATGCCCTGCTATATGTGGGGGAATAAATACGCTTAAGTTGAGAGAGAAAGTTAAAACTGCAGATTCATACAGGCCCTGATCCATGCAGGGAAAATTATGCAGACTCTTCCTTCACTCTCTCACAGTTTTGCCACAAGTAATCAATAAGTAGGTATCAAGTAGCAGCCAACCATGTAGGGTATTGCAACTTCATAGATAATACTGTAGGAGTCAAAATTGTTTTTTGTTGCCCGTCCATGTTTGGTGCTCTATTGCATTTGGTAGTGAGAGTTAAATGTAATAAATTGCATTGTTGCACACAGGTCAAACATTTCTTTTATAAGAAGTGCCTGAAAGGTAATAAGAATATATAGCCTGATTGCTTTATATGTAATAGGACAAATACAGCTGTTGATTAAAAAATTACCGTGTTTTTATTTTTTGGCATGGCCATAGTCCTTAAGACCTTTATCTTAGTGCTAGATTTTGCTATGAAGTTCTTATACAAATATTTATATTAGTTATAGCTTATGTGCTGGGTACATTGAGGCCATTTTGGGGGCAAGTACTATTAATTTTTTGTTATGCTGAATATTTATTATTGGAATTCACTGTGTAAGTACAAAGGCCAATGTTATTAGCACAAACCGAGAGGCAGAGAGTATGGATGACTTCTTTTTTTTTTACAAATTTATTTATACAAAGCAAGCTTTGGTATCATGCAGCACAATACTTTGGTTCTAAACTAGGCATCCACGATCTTACTTATCTTTAGCAAAACAGTATCATAAGTCATGTACAGATTTAACAAAACCATGAAAAATCAATTAGTGCATATTGTGTTAAAATGTGTGAAAATAATAATAATAAAGAGAATATCACAGAGAATATCACCATGTGCATTTTGTTTTGGTGTTCAAATTTTGACATCCTGTTGACTTCTAACGGCTTTTAGTTTTTATACCTCTTTTATAAAGGAGCTTATTACATAGACTTCAAACAGAATAATAAATGGTATTTATTGTTTCTTAGGAATGATAGTGGGCTATATACCATGTATACTTGTGTTTAATAAAGTGCTGTATTTTTTTGTTGGAAGTGGAACAGAAGGACAAAGCAAGTATGACTTAAATTTATTTAATGATTTAATTATGTAATTTATTCTCTAGTACAACTGCTGCACTTTACTAAATGCAACAGTTCCACATCTGGAAGGATCAAGTCAATTGCCCAACTAACTTCTTGAAAACTCTAAGGGCTATACAAATTGGGAAATACTCAACTGCTCTGAACGTTCATAAATTTGCAAGATGTCAGAGCTTCTTATTGTATTTCCCTCTTAGAAAAACATAACAGATATTACCATATTAGAGGCTCTGAAAAGCCCTGAAGTGCAAACATCAATTAAAACTTTTTATTAGTCGAATTTTTTAACTTTTATTTTAAGTTCAGGGGTGCATATGTAAGTTTGTTGTACAGGTAAACTTGTGTCATGGGGGTTTGTTGTACAGATTATTTTGTTACCCAATGTATTAAGTCTAAAACCAAATAGTTATTTGTCCTTATTCTCTCTCTCCTTCTACCCTCCACCTTCTGACAGACCCCAGTGTGTGTCATTCCCCTCTATGTGCTCATGTGATCTCATTGTTTAGCTCCCACTTATAAGTGAGAACATGCAGTATTTGGTTTTCTGTTCCTGGGTTAGTTTGCTAAGGATAGGTCTCCACCTCCAACCATGGTGCTGCAAAGGACACTATCTTGTTCTTTTTATGGCTGCATAGTATTCCATGGTCCATATGTACCACATTTTCTTTATCCAGCCTACCGTTGATGAGCATTTAGGTTGATTCTATGTCTGTGCTGTTGTGAATAGTTCTACGATGAACATATGCGTGTATGTGCCTTTATGATAGAATGATATATTTTCCTTTAAGTATATACCCAGTAATGGGATTGCTAGGTTGAATGGTATTTCTGTTTTTAGGTCTTTGAGGAATTGCCACACTGTCTTCTGTAATGATTGAACTAATTTAAACTCCAACCAATAATGTATAAACATTCCTTTTCCTCTGTAAGCTAACCAGCATCTGTTATTTTTTGACTTTTTAATAACAGCCATTCTCACTGCTGTGAGATGGTATCTCATTGTGGTTTTTATTTTATTTTATCTTATGATCAGTGATGTCAGTTATTTTTTATATAATTGTTGGCCATATATATGTCTTCTATTGAAAAGCATCTGCTTATGTCCTTTGCCCACTTCTTAATGGGATTTTTTTTTTGTAAATTTGTTTAAATTCATTATAGATTGTAGATATTAGACCTTTGTCAGATGTATAGTTTGCAATTTTTTTTTCCATTCTGTAGGTTGGACTTTTCACTCTGTTGATAGTTTCCTTTGCTGTGCAGAAGATTTTTAGTTTCATTAGATTCCATTTGTCAATTTTTGTTTTTGTTATTATTGCTTTTGACATCTTTATCATGAAATCTTTGCTTATTTGTATGCCCAGGATGGTATTGCCTATGTCATCTTCCAGGGTTTTTATAGTTTTGAGTTTTACATTTAAGTTTTTAGTCAATCTTGAGTTAATTTCTATATATGCTGTAAGAAAAGGGCTAAGTTTCAATCTTCTGGATATAACTAACCAGTTATCCCAGCACCATTTATTGAATAAGGAATCCTTTCTTCATTGCGTATTTTTGTCAGATGTGTCAATAATCAGATAGTTGTAGGTGTGAGGTCTTATTTCTCTGTTCTCTATTCTGTTTCATTGGTCTGTGTGTCTGTTTTTGTGCCAGTACCATGCTGTTTTGGTTACTGCAGCACCGTAGTATAGTTTGAAGTCGGGCAGTGTGATGCCTCTAGCTTTGTTCTTTTTGCTTAGGATTACATTAACAATGTAGGGTCTTTTTTAGATGCATATGAATTTTAAAATATTTTTATCTATCTGTGAAGAGGGTCAGTAACTTAATAGGAACAGCATTTAATCTGTAAGTTGCTTTGTGCAGTATGGACATTTTAATCATATTGATTCTTTCTATTAATGATCAAGGAATGTTTTTCTATCTGTTTGTGTCATCTGATTTCTTTGAGAAGTGTTTTGTAGTGCTCCTTGTAGAGATCTTTAGCCTTCCTGATTAGCTATATTTCTAAGTTTTCTATTCTTTGTGGCAGTTATGAATGGGATTGCATTCATGATTTGTTTCTTTGCTTGACTGTTGTTGTTGTATAGGAATGTGTGATTTTTGCACATTGAGTTTGTTTCCAAAGACTGCTGAAGTTGTTTGCCAGCTTAAGAAGCTCTTGGGCGATACTATGGGGTTTTTAAATGTAGAATAAACTCTGCTGCAAACAATGATAGTTCGTCCTCTGCTCTTCCTGTTTGGATGCAATTTATTTCTTTCCCTTGCCTTATTGCCTGGCCAGGACTTCCAGTACTATGTTTAATAAGAGTGATGAGACAGGGCCTTTTTGTTTTGTACTGTCTTTCAAGGAGAATGTTCTCAGCTTTTGCCCATGCAGTATGATGCGCAGTTGGCTGTGGGTTTGTCGTAGATGTCTCTTATTATTTTGAAGTACGTCTCTTCAATACCCAGTATATTGAGAAATTTTAACCTAAAGTTGTGTTGAATTTTCTCGAAAGACTTTCTGTATCTGTTGAGATAATCATTCATTTTTTGTGTTTAATTCTGTTTGTTTGATGAGTCACATGTATGGATTTGTGTATGTTGAACCAACTTTGCATCTAAGGGGTAAAGCCTGCTTGATAATGACGGATAAACTCTTTGGTGTGCTGCTGGATTTTGTTTGTCAGTATTGTCTTGAGGATTTTTGCCTTATTGTTCATCAGGGATGTTGTCCTGAAGTTTTCTTTATTTGTTCTGTCTCTGCCAGGTTTTGGTATCAGAATTATGCTAACTTCATAGAATGAGTTAGGTAGGAGTCTTTGTTTATCAGTTTTTTGAAATAATGTCAGCATTAATGCTAACAGCTCTTTTTTGTACATCTGACAGAATTCAGCTGTGAATCTGTCGGGTTCTGAGATTTTTTTGGTTTGTAGGCTATTTATTACTGACTCAATTGCAGAGCTCATTATTTGTCTGTTTAAGGATACAATTTCTTCCTGATTCAGTCTTGAGAGGGTGAATGTGTCAAGGAATTTATTCATTTCTTCTAGAATTTCTAGTTTGTGTCCATAGAGATGTTTATATTATTCTCTGATGGTTCTTTTTATTTTCTGTAGGGTCAGTGGTAATATCCCCTTTGTCATTTCTGATGGTGTTTATTTGAATCATCTCTTTTTTCTTCATTATTAGTTTAGCTTGCGGTCTAATTTGTTAATTAAAAATCCAGCTCTTGGATTTGTCAATGTTTTGAAATTTTTTTTATGTCTTAGTCTCTTTCTTTTTTGTCTTCCCCTAGCTTTGGGATTTGTTTTCTCTTGGTTCTCTAGTCCTTATAGTTGTTATGTTAGGTTGCTAACCTGAGATCTTTCTAATTTTCTGATGTGGATATTTAGTGCTATGAATTTCCCTTTGAACACTGGCCAGAGGAACTTAACTATGTCCCAGAGATTCTGGTATGTTCTATATTTGTTTTTATTAGTTTCAAAAACCTTCCTGATTCTTGCCCTAATTTCACTATTTACCCAAAAGTCACTTGGGAGCTGGCTATTCAATTTCTGTGGAATCATATGATTTTGAGTGAATTTCTTAGTCTTGATTTTTACTTAGATTGCATTGTGGTCTAAGAGATTGTTATAATTTTGGTTATTATTTATCATTTGCTCATGAGTGTTTTAATTCCAATAATGTGATTAATTTTAGTGTGCCATGTTGTAATAAGAAGCATGTATGTTCTGTTGTTTTTGGGTAAAGAGTTTTGCAGGTATCTATTAGTTACATTTAATACAGTCATGATTTCAGATCATAAATATCTTTGTTAATTGTCTTTCTCAATGATCTAATATTGTTAACAAAATCTTAAAGTCTCTCATTATTGTGTGGGAGTCTAAGCTCTTTGATGGTCTCTAAAAATTTGCCTTATGAATCTGGGTGCTCCTGTGTTGGGTGCATATATGGTTAGGATAGTTACATCTTGTTAAATTGAACCTTTTACCATTATGTAATGCCTTTCTTTGTCTTTTTTGATATTTGTTGTTTTAAAGTCTGCTTTGTCTGAAACTAGGATTGTAACCTCTGCTTTCTTTCTGTTTTTCAATTGCTTGGTAGATTTTTCTCCAGTTTTTTTATTTTAAATCTATGTATTTCATTGCATGTGAGATAAATCCCTTGAAGACAGCATATCAGTGAGTCTTGTTTTTTATATCCAGCTTGCCACTCTGTGTCTTTTAATTAGGATATTGAGCCCATTTGCATTCAAGTTTAGTATTGATATGTGTGAATTTTATTCTGTCAATATGATGTTAGCTGGTTATTTTGCAGAATTTTTTTATGTGATTACTTTAAAGTATGCCTGATCTGTGTACTTCAGTATGTTTCTCTAGTGGCTGGTAATGCTCTTGCCTTCCCATATGTCATGCTTCCTTTACAAGTTCTTATATGGCAGGTCTGGTGGTAACAAATTCCCTCAGCATTTGCTTGTCTGAAAAAACATCTTATTTCTCCTTGTTTATGAAGCTTAGTTTGGCTGGATATAAAATTCTGGGGTGGAATTTATTTTCTTTAGGAATGTTGTGTATTGGATCTCTTCTGGCTTGCAGGATTTCTGCTGAGAGGTTTGTTGTTAGTAATGGGCTTCTCTTTGTAGATGATCTGACCTTTCTCTCCAGCAGCCTTTAACCTCTTTTCTTTCATTATGACCTTGGAGAAGCTGATGATTAAATGCCTTGGGGATTATCTTCTTGTGAAGTGGAGTTCTCTACATTTCCTGAAATATAATGTTGACCTCTCTAGTTAGGTTGGGGGAGTTCTTATAGATGGTATCATAAAATATGTTTTGCAAGTAGGTTCCATTCTTTCCATCACTTTCGGGGACACCAATGTGTCACAGATTCAGTCTCTTTACATAATCCCATATTTCTTGAAGGTTCTGTTCATTCATTTTAATTATTTTTTCTCTATTATTGTCAGACTATGTTATTTCAGAAAGCCAGTCGTCAATCTTCGAAATTTTTGCCTTTGCTTTCTCTATTCTGCTATTAATACTTGTGGTAGCATTATGAAGTTCTCATATTGTGTTTTTCAGTTCAATCAGGTTGGTCATGTTCTTTTCTATAATGGCGATTTTGTCTGTCAGCTCCTGCATTGTTTTATTATAATTTTTAGCTTCCTTGAAATGGATTTCAACATACTCTTGTAGCTCAATTATCTTCATTCTTATTTATATTCTGAATTATATTTCTGTCATTTTAGCCATCTCAGCCTGGTTCAGAACCCTTACTGCAAAGGTGATGTGATCATTTGGAGGAAAGAAAACATTCTGGCTTTCTGAGTTTTGAATGTTCTTATGCTGATTCTTTCTCCTTTTTGTGGGCTTACTTACCTTCAATCTTTAAGGTTACTAACTTTTGGATATTCTTTTTTTCTCTTTTAATCCTATTTGATGACCTTGAGGGTTTGATTCTGGTATAAGGTGGATTCAGCCTACTGTCCTGGTTTCTAGAAGATTTTAGGGCTCCAAAATTCACCTCCCAACTCCTGGACTCTTCCTTAACTTTGGGACAATTTTATTGGACTCTGACTTTGGTCTCTGGCCCCCTGAGGTTTAGAATCCACTGAACTGGGGGTGCTGAAGTGTGGGTCCTATGGCAGAGTGTTAACAGATTCCAGAGTGCCTGCCTTCTTGTAGACATTCACCACAGTGGCAGAGCAACACAGCTGGGAAGATGCAGAGGATTCCTGCTGGTAATTGTGTGTGGCCATGCTAGAAATGGTATTGGCTTGGGGATGAGGTGCAGACCTGGCAGGCACATGTCTAAGTGCCTTCTCTGTGCCCCACAAGCCGGAGTGATCACTCAGCGTCGGGGAGGATATGCTGTTCTTTTTGTAGTGTTATCCCAAGGTCAGGGTGCTGTCAGGGGTGGGGTTGGCTGCTCTGTGCCTGCCATGGCTCCATCTGCAATGGTTCTTGGTAGGGGGAAGGTGGGCCCACTATACTTCTGCATGCTGACAGGGCAAGAAAAGGAAAACCTGCATATCCAGACACATGTGAGCAAAGCTATATGGGGAATTTCCATGGGCCTGGGAGAAGCTTTAGTATGAGGAGGGAGCATGCAGGTTGGTGTGTGACCATAGGGACCACCCGGCTTGAGGTCTCTGCCAGTCAGGCATGGTCCACTAGCACAGAAGCTACGGTGCAGGTCCCCAGGGCACCTGAGACTGCCCTGCAAGCAGGAATGGCCAGGCTGAGACCCCAGGAGAGGCCAGAAGAGCAAGGGGTGCTCCGACTGGACTAGCCTCATCTGATGGGCAAGATGGACCTGCAGAAATCAGGTCTGACAGTTCCCCTAGGGCTTAAGTATACTATGGGGACAAGTTAATTTTAGCACGATGACTGTCTCTTGCTACACTCTTCTACAGATACTACTGCACCAAACCCTCTGGTCTCCACATCAGCTGGCTTGTTGCCCCTACAACTTCTTTAAGTAGCTCTCCCTGTCAACTCTTGTGTATGTGGTGGTTGAGGGGTCTCCTCCTGTTGAAGTTCCTGAGGCCTATGGCAACAGCAGGTTGTTCCTGGCCAGTTCAATTCACCCATTTCCCCAGAGACTTTGTGGGCCAGGAATTAGTTCCAGTGTGTGGTAACCTTGTGTAGGGTTCCCAGATTTCTCCCCATTCAGCCAAGCTTCTGTGCCTTCCCTCTGAAGATCTGTTAGAAGCACACCAGTTATTTTGTTCCCTCCATGGAAGCTGTACCACCTGGCTGTGTCTAGTTGGCCATCTTCTATATGTTTATTTTTAATTAAAACAATATTTCCCACATTTTCTTAACTAGAGATGATATAGTTTGGCTCTGTGTTCCCACCCGAATCTTGTCTGGAACTGGAGTCCCCACATGTCAAGGGATGGACCTGGTGGAAGACGATTGGATCATGGAGGCAAATTTCCCCCTTGCTGTTCTCGGTATAGTGAGGGAGTTCTCATGAGATCTGTTGTTTGATAAGTGTCTGGTGCTTTCTCCTGTGCTTTCTCTTTTTCTCCTGCCACGATGTAAAACATTCCTTGCTTCCACTTCAACTTGCACCATAATTGTAAGTTTTCTGATGCCTCCCCAGCCATGCAGGACTGTGAATTAATTAAACCTCTTTTGTTTATAAAATACCCCATCTCTGGTAGATTTTTTATAACAATGTGAGAATGGACTAATACAGAAAACTGGTACCAGAAGAGTGGGATACTTCCAGAAAGATAACCTGAAAATGTGGAAGCAAGGTTGTAACTGAGTAACAGGCAGAGATTGAAACAGTTTGGATGGCTCAGAAGAAGACAGGAAGATATGGGACAGTTTGGAACTTCCAGGATACTTGCTGAATGGTTTTGACCAAAATGCTGATAATGATATGGACAATGAAGTCCAGGCTGAGGTGGTCTCAGAAAAAGATGAAGAAATTATTGGGACTTGAAGCAAAGGTCACTCTTGCTACGCTTTAACAAAAAGACTGGCAGCATTTTGCCCCTGCCCTAGAGATTTGTGGAACTTTGAACCCGAGAGAGATGGTCTGACATTGGGACTTATGTTAAAAAGGGAAGCAGAGCATAAAAGTTTCAAAAAATTTGCAGCCTAACCAGCTGGCAGAAAAGAAAAAGCATTGTCTGAGGAGAAATTCAAGCCAGATTCAGAAATTTGCAGTAGCCAAATGTTAATAGCCAAGACAGTGGGGAAAATGTCTCCAGGGCATCTCAGAAATCTTTGTGGCAGGCACTCTCATTATACGTCAAGAGGCCTGAGAGAAAGGAATGGTTTCCAGATCCAGGCCTTGGGTCCCACTGCTCTGTGCAGCCCAGGGAAACGATACCCTGCGTCCCAACCACTCCAGCTTCAGCTGTGGCTAAAAGGGGCCAAGGTATACCTTGGGCTGTTGCTTCAGAGAGTGGAAGCCCCAAGCCTTGGTGCCTTTCACATGGTGTTGGGTCTGCAGGTATGAAGAAGACTGAAGTTGAGGTTTGGGAACCTCTTTCTAGATTTCAGAGGACGTACAAAAATGCCTGTATGTCCAGGCAGAAATCTGCTGCAGGGGCAGAGCCCTCATGGAGAATCTTGGCTAGGGCAGTGCAGAAAGAAAATGTGGGTTTGGATCACATGCACAGAGTCCCCACTGGGACACTGCCTAGTGGAGCTCTGAGAAGAAGACCACTGTCTTTCAGACCCCAGAATGGTAGATTCACAGACAGCTTGCCCCATGCACTTTGAAAAGCCACAGCCACTCAACACCAGCCTGTGAAAACAGTCACAAGACTGTATCCTGCAGAGCCACAGTGGGGGAGCTCCTGAAGGGCACGGGACCCCAACCTTTGCATCAGTGTGGCCTGGATGTAAGGCATGGTGTCAAATGAAAGTATTTTGGAGCTTTAAGATTTAATGGCTGCCCTGTTGGATTTCAGACTTGCATGGGACCTGGAGCCCCTTTGTTTTGGCCAATTTCTCCCATTTGGAATTGGAGCATTTACCCAATGCCTGTATCGCCATTGTATCTTGGAAGTAACTAACTTGCCTTTGATTTTCCAGGCTCATAGGTGGAAAGAAGTTGCCTTGTCTTAAACAAGACTTTGGACTTTAACTTTTGAGTTAATGCTGGAAAGAGTTAAAACTTTGGGGAAGGTTGAGAAGGCATAATTTGTTTTAAAATGTGAAAAGGACATGAGATTTGGGAGGGGCCAGATGTTGAACGATAGGATTTGGCTCTGTGTTGACATCCAAATCTCATGTGGAATTGTAATCCCCATGTGTTGAGGGAGGGACCTGGTGGGTGGTGATTGGATTGTGGGGGCATTTTCCCCTATCCTTTCCGGTAATAGTGAGGGAATTCTCATGAGATCTGATGGTTTTAAAAGTCACAGTTTTCCCTGTGATCTCTCTCTCTCCTGCTCTGCCATTGTGAAGTTGTACCTGCTTCCCCTTTACATTCCACCATGATTGTAACGTTTCTGAGCCCTTCCCAGCCATGTGAAACTGTGAGTTAATTAAATTTCATAAATTACCCAGTCTCAGGTAGTATCTTTATAGAAGTGTGGAAATGGACTAATACAAGACAATTTCTTTTTGTTTGTATATTTATAAATCTCAGAATATGACTAAAATTCCAACATTAAATGCCATTAATTTAAGATTTACTTATATGATTTTGACGTAATTTAAAAAGGAAAGATAAGACTTCATAATTTTGAATGGATTCATGTATTTTTTTTTTGAGGAATTTTGATAAGAAAAAAGTTTTGATAATGTCTTCACCAATGGATCCAGATAATATCAGGTGTTAAAATATGGGATTCAGAAGAAAGGGAAGAAATGCTGACTAGGGATCCTTTGTGTTTTGAGCTAAATAGAGTTAGTGAGGGAGACTGGAAAATTTACAAGATGTTCAAAGTGTTAGTGAATAATTTTCCAACCTCCAATTCTCATGTAGATCAGGATATCTTATTGTTAACAGTGTAGATATAGGAACAGTAATACTTCTTTGCTCTTAGCATCTTTGAAACAATATATATATGTGTGTATATATGTGTATATGTGTATATATACACATACATATATGTGTATACACATATATATACACACACATACACACACACATATATAGTTCTTATTATTCTTGATTGTGATGGATAACTAAGCAAGGAAATACAAACCAGTTTATGAAAAAAAAAGAAGAAGTAGAACTCCAGCGGCACACTAAACTTTCTTACACTTACCAATATCCACAGAAAGGCAACAATATATATTTTTTTCTTCAGAGGTTAGTATTTAAGTCAATTAGATACTGTAAGTGAAAACCAAAAAAAAGAAACAAAAAACTGCATATCAGTGAGGATTTCACACTGCAGCAAACATTAATACTGACAATATTCTTATTTCTCTAAAATTTACATACAATGAAAAAAAGAGAATGTCAAATTCAAATATGGAAAGACATTTTAATATTTCCCTGGTATAATGACCCACTTTGCTGAAAAATGCAGTAGTTCAATTAAAATGACAACTAAAGAATATTATTTGTTTTTTAAAACCGTAATTATAAATCTACAATAAAATTAACAAATTGTTAAACATGTTTACTTTTTTTGTAAAATTCTTATAGATTTTGCAAAACTGAGGAGAAAGTCACTACAAATATGCAAATATATAATTTAAAGTAATGCTCAGCAGAAAGATTAAGAATATTTTAATTTTGATGTTTATAGGGTGGTAATATGGTTTGGCTGTGTCCCTACCCAAATCTCATTTTTAATTTTACCTCCCATAATTTCCACCTGTTATGGGAGGGACCAGGAGGGAGGTAATTGAATCATGAGGGAGGGTCTTTCCTGTCCTGTTCTCATTAGAGCAAATAAGTCTCATGAGATCTGATGGTTTTATAAAGGAGAGTTCCCATGCACATACTCTCTTTTGCCCGCTGCCATGCAAGACGTGTCTTGCTTCCCCTTCACTTTCTGCCATGATTGTGAGGCCTCACCAGCCATGTGGAACTTTGAGTCAATGAAACCTCTTTCCTTTATAAATGACCCAGTCCAAGGTATGCCTTTATTAGCAGCATGAGGACAAACTAATACAGTAAATAGGTAACAGGTAGTGGTGCACTTCTGTAAAGATACCTGAAAATGTGGAATTGACTTTGGAAGTGGGTAACAGGCAGAGGCTGGATCAGTTCACAAGGCTCAGAAGAAGATACAAAAATGGGGGAGGGTTTGGAACTTTCTAGAGACTTGGAGGGCTCAGAAGACAGGAAAATGTGGGAAAGTTTAGAACTTCCTAGAAACTTTTTGAATGACTTTGCCCCAAATGCTGATAGTGATATGGACAATAAAACCCAGGCTGAGGTGGTTTCAGATAAAGATGAGGAACTTGTTGGAAACTGGAGTAAAGGTCACTCTTTCTATGCAAAGAAACTAGGGAAATCTCCCACAAGTTCAAAGTTCCACAGATCTCTACAACAGAGGGTACCAACCACCAGCCTTGGCAACTTACACATGATGTTGGGCATATGGGTGCACAAAAGTCAAAAACTGAGGTTTGGGAACCTCTGCCTAGATGTCAGAGGATGTATAGAAATGCCTGGATGTTCAGGCATGAGTTTGCTTCAGGGGCAGGGCCCTCATAGAGAACCTCTGCTAAAGTAGTAAAGAAGGGAAATGTGGTGTTGGAGACCCCACACAGAGTCCCCACTGGTGCATTCCCTAGTGGAGCTATGAGAAGAGGGCCACTGTCCTCCAGACCCCAGAGTGGTAGATCCACACTTGCATCCTGCACCTAAGAAAAGGCACACATACTCCATACAAGCCAGTGAAAGTAGCCAAGAGGAGGCCTGTACCACGTAAAGACACAGGGGCACAGCTGACCAAGGCCATGGGAGCCCACCTTTTGCATCAGTATAACCTGGATGTGAGACACGGAGTCAATGGAGATTATTATGGAACTTTAAGGTTTAATAACTGCCCTATTGGATTACAGACTTGAATGGGGCCTGTAGCCCCTTTGATTTGGCCAATTTCTCCCATTTGGAGTGGGTATATTTACCCAATGTCTCTTCCCCCATTATACCTGGGAAATAACTAACTTGCTTTTTATTTTACTGGCTCATAGGTGGAAGGGTTTTCCCTGTCTCAGATGAGACTTTGGACTGTGGATTTTTGAGTTAATGCTGAAATGAGTTAAGACTTTGGGGGACTGTTGGGAAGGCATGATTGGTTTTGAAATGTGAGGACATAAGATTAGGAGGGGCTAGGGATGGAATTATACGGTTTGACTGTGTCGTCACTCAAATCTCATTTTGAATTGTAGCTTCCATAATTCCCACATGTCATGGGAGGTACCTGGTGGGAGTTAATTGAATAATGTGGGTGTGTATTTTCCATGATATTCTCATGATGGTGAATAAGTCTCATGAGATCTGATGGTTTTATAAAGGGGAGTTCTCATGCACATGTCCTCTCTTGTCTGCTGCCATGTAAGACATGCCTTGCTTCCCCTTCACTTTCTGCCATAATTTTAAGGCCTCACCAGCCATATGGAACTTTTAGTCAATTAAGCCTCTTTCCTTTATAAATTACCTAGTTCTGGGTACATCTTTATTAGCAGCATGAGAACAGACTAGTACAGGTTGCTTTGAAGGTATATTGCATATATTTCTATATTCTGCTGAAGAATTTTCTTCATTTCTCTGGGAATGTTGTCTTTGTGGATATCAAACTTATAGCTTTAGGAGGGATTTACATGAAATTTTTTTTAAATGAGCATTTTATAAATAATCAGGTCAGCCAAATCAACCACAGTTTTTAAAAAATTTAAATAAGATAGCTAAAAATAAAATGCTTGATTTGAATTACTTTGTTGATAGCCCCATGCCTTCATACTCATAAATTACATCTTTTGATTATTGAGTGAATTAATTATCAAAGCAGCATAAATATTAGAAATGACTTTTTATTCAATATATGAAATTTGGACCAAGTGATTAAAATTTAATAGCAAAGCAAGAATTTTTAGATCCTTGCTTAATGGTCTCAATTATCTCAATAAGGAATTATTTTTATTACTTAAATCTATCTTTGTGTGAATATTCATATGCCACTGTATATTTTAAACAATAAAAAGCAGCCCTGTTTCATTGTCAAATATATAGAAAAATCTCACCCCATTATGACCAAAGACAGCCTCATCCTACTTAAATCTTGACCCTATGCTTAACCTCTTTGAGCCTACCTTTAAACACATATATACATACACACAGTTCATAGCAAGTAATAAGCACTCAGTAAATGGTAACTATTGGCATCATCATGAATTGTTATAGTCATGCCTATCATACTAATTACCAATCATTTATTATATAGTCGGTTCCATTTTTTGTTTTTAACTCTTTTGGGGGCTGTACAGAATAAAAGAAACTGTCATAATTTTGCACTTTAAGCAGGGTAATGTACAATTTACGATGTGGTACTATGTGTATACACACACACACACACACACATATAGGAGGGAGCTTCAAAAAGTTCATGGAAAATGGGATTAAATGATACATATAAAAGCATAAACTTTATTTTTCAACATAAGTGCCACCAAGTTCAAAACTCTTTAAAGTGATGATACTAGACATTTAGTCAATTCCTAAATAATTTAGGACCCTAAGAATGTGTCCGTGTCAATGTAGTCTTTTCTTCCATTATTAACAGAAAAAAATGGGTGTCCTCTAAAGTTTTTTTTAAGTTTAGAAGACAAAAATATTTCAGAAGAAGTCTAATCAAGACTAGAAGGCAGGTACCTTCCCATCGAAATTCTTGCAAAATAATCCATGCTTGATAAGAGGAATGAGCAGGAACATTGTCATGGTAGAGAAGAATTTTCTGGTGAAGCTTTTTCAGAGGTTGTTCTGCTAAAACTTTTCCTAACTTTCTCAGATCACTGGCATAATAAGCAGATATTATCATTATTTTCCCTCCAAACAGTCAACAAGCAAAATGCCTTAAAAATCTTCCCAAATCGCTTTCCATGAACTTTGCTCTTGATCAGTCTGCTTTCGCTTGACTGAATCACTTCTGCCTATGAATAGCCATTGCTCTGATTGTGCTTTGTCTTCAAGATCATATTGGTAAAGCCAGCTTTAATCCCCTATTAAAATTTTTTGGAGAAATACTTCAGGATCTTGATCATTATTGTTTAAAATTTTCATTGAAAGCTCTGCTCATGTCTGCAGCTGATTTGGGCTCAACAGCTGTGATACCCATAAAGTGGTTATCAAGATTTCTTAGCTATAATTTTTCAGTCAGAATTGTGTAAGCTGAATCAACTGATATGTCTAGGGTATTGGATATTTTTTAATGTTAATCATTGGTGCACTTCAATTAGAGTACAAACAAAATAATTTTTTTTCTCACAAATTGTTGGGATAATCTACCATTGCCTGTTTTATCTTCAACATTAACCTCTCCCTTTTAAAAACACATTATCTATTTTTAAATCTCAAATTTTTATGGGGCATTCTCCCAATAATCATAAGGTCAGTTATTAAGCTAATCAAGAAGGCACCAGAGAAAGGCAAAGTCCAATTTCAGGAAATCAAAAACATGATGTAAGAAATGAGGGCAGAAATCTTCAGTAAAATAGGTAGCATAAATAAAAAGCAATCAAAACCACAGGAAATAATGGATGCACTTGGAAAAATGCAAAATGATATGAAAAGTCTCAACAATAGAAAAAAAGCATAAGAAAAGAGTATGGAGCTCAAAGACAAGGTTTCTGAATTAACCCAATTCAATAACAACAAAGAAAAAAGAATAAGAAAAAAACAAAGCCTCCAAGAAGTTTGGGATTATGTTAAATGGCCAAACCTAAAAATAATTTTGTTCCTGAAGAAGAAGAGAAATCAAATCAGGAAGACAAAACAAATTGTCAGCTAAGAATTTTGTATCCAGCACAACTAGCCTTCATATATGAGGGAAAGATACAGTCTTTTTTGGACAAAGAAATGCTGAGAGAATTTGTCACTATGAAGCCAGCACTGTAAGAACTGCTAAAAGGAGCTCTAAATCTTGAAACAAATCCTAGAAACACATCCAAACAAACCTCTTTAAAGCATAAACCTCACAGGACCTATAAAAGAAAAATACAATTCAAAAAAAGGTACACAGGAAAGAAACAAATAGCACAATGAATGAAATAGTACCTCACATCTCAATACTAATGTTGAATGTAAATGGCCTAAATGCTCCACTTAAAAGATACAGAATGGCAGAATGGATAAGAATTCAGCAACCAACTATCTGCTGCTTTCAAGAGACTCACCTAACACATAAGGACTCACATAAACTTAAGATAAAGGAGTGGAAAAAGACATTCTATGCAAATAGACACCAACGGAAAGCAGGAATAGCTATTCTTATATCAGGCAAAACAAACTTTAAAGCAACAGCAGCTAAAAAGACAAAGAGGGACATTATATAATGATAAAAGGCCTTGTCTCACTGAAAAATATCACAGTTCTAAATATATATGCACCTAACACTGGAGCTCCCAAATTTATAAAACAATTACTAATAGATCTAAGAAATAGGATAGACAACAACAGAATAATAGTACAGAACTTCAATATTCCACTGGAAGCACTACACAGGTCATCAAGACAGAAAGTCAACAAAGAAACAATGAACTTAAACTACAATCTAGAACAAATAGACTTAACAGATATTCACAGAACATTTTACCCAACAACTGCAGAATATACATTCTAGTACTCAGTGCATGGAACATTCTCCAAGATAGATCATATGATAAGCCACAAAACAAGTCTCAGTAAATTTAAGAAAATTAAATTATATAAAATACTGTCTCAGATCACAATGGAATGTAACTGGAAATCAACTTTAAAACAAATCTTCAAAATGCATATACATGGAAATTAAATAACCTGCTCCTGAGTAATCACTGGGTCAACAATGAAATAAGTATGGAAATTAAAAAAATATTCAAACTGAATGACAAGATTGGCACAACCTTCCAAAATCTCTGGAATACAGCAAAGGCAGTGCTAAGAGGAAAGTTCATAGCCTTAAAAGCCTACCTCAATAAGTTTGAAAAAGCACAAACAGACAATCTAAGGTCACACCTCAAGGAACTAGAGAAACAAGAACAAACCAAACCCAAACCCAGCAGAAGAAAGGAAATAACCCAAATCAGAGAAGACCTAAATAAAACTGAGACAAAAACAACAAAAAATACAATAGATAAATGAAACAAAAAGCTGGTTCTTTGAAAAGATAAATGCAATTGATAGATTAATCAAGAAAAAAAGAGAGAGAATTCAAATAAGCTCAATTCAAAATGAAAAAGAAGATATTACAACTGATACTACTGAAATAAAAAAAGAACATTCAAGGCAACTATGAACACCTTTACACACATAAACTGGAAAATCTAAAATAGATGAATAAATTTCTGGAAAAGTTCAACCCTCCTAGTTTAAATCAGAAAGAATTAGACACTCTGAACAGACCAACAAAAAGCAGCGAGATTGAAATGGAAATAAAAAAAAATACCAACAAAAAAGTCCAAAACCAGACGGATTCACAGCTGAATTCTACCAGACATGACATTCAAAGAAAAATTGGTAACAGTTCTATTGACCCTATTCTACACGATAGAGAAAGAGGGACTGCTCCCTACATCATGCTATTAAGTCAGTATTACCATAATACCAAAACCAAGAAAAGACATAACCAAAAAAAGGAAACTACAGACCACTATCCCTGATGAACACAGATGTGAAAATCCTCTACAAAATACTAGCTAACCAAATCCAACAACATACCAAAAAGATAACTTACCATGATCAAGTGAGTTTCATAACGGGGATGCAGGAATAGTTTAACAAATGCAAGTCAATAAATGTGATAGATCACATAGGCAAAATTAAAAGCAAAAATTGCATGATCATTTCAATAGATGCAAATAAAGCACTTGACGAAATCCAGCACTCTTTTATGATTATAACTCTCAGCAAAATTGGCATACAAGGCATATACTTCAATGTAATAAAAGCCATCTATGACAAACCCACAGCTAACATAATACTGAATGAGAAAAAAAGTTGAAAGCATTCCTTCTGAGAACTGGAACAAGACAAGGATTCCCACTCTCACCATTTCTATTCAACATAGTACTGGGAGTCCTAGCCAGAGCAATCAGACAAGATAAAGAAATCAAGGGCATGCAAATCAGTAAAGGGGAGATCAAACTATTGCCATTTGTTGTTGATGTGATTGTATACCTAGAAAACCCTAGACTCTTCCAAAAATCTCCTAGAACTGATAAAATAATTCAGCAAAGTTTCTGGATATAGGATTAATGTGCATAAATCAGTAGCTCTCTTTTATACCACAGGAACCAAACTGAGAATCAAATCAAGAACTCAGCTCCTTTTACGAAAGCTGCAAATAAAAAAAATACTTAGGAATATACCTTACCAAGGAGACGAAAGGCCTCTATAAGGAAAACAACAATACACTGCTGAAAGAAATCATAGATGATGCAAATGAATGGAAGCACATCCCATGCTCATGGGTGGGTAGAATCAATATTGTGAAAATGACCAGACTGCCAAAAGCAATGTACAAATTCAATGCCATACCCATCAAATTCTACTATCATTCTTCATGGAACTATAAAAATAACCCTAAAATTCATATGGAACCAAAAAAAAAAAAAAAAAAAAAAAAGAACAAATCTGGAGACATCACATTACCTGATTTCAAACAATATTATAAGGACACCATAACCAAAGCAGCATGTTACATGTATAAAAATAGGCACATAGACCAATGAAACAGAATACAGAAACCAGAAATAAATCTTAATACTTACAGCCAACTGATTTCTGACAAAGCAAACAAAAACATAAAGTGGGGAAAGGACACCCTATTTGACAAATGGTGCTGGGATAATTGGCTAGCCACATGTAGGAGAATAAAACTGGATATTCATATCTTACCTCATTCTAAAATGAACTCAGGATGGATCAAGGACTTAAACCTAAGACCTGAAACTAACAATTCTAGAAGATAACATCGGGAAAACCCTCCTAAGCATTGGCTTAGGCAAGAATTTCATGACCAAGAACCCAAAAGCAAATGCAATAACAACAAAGATAAATAACTGGAACTTAATTAGACTAAAGAGCTTTTGCACAGCAAAGGAACAGTCAGCAGAGTAAACAGACAACCCACAAGTGGGAGAAAATCTTCAAGGTCTATACATCTGACAAAGAACTAATATCCAGAATCTACAAAGAACTCAAATCAGTAAGAAAAAACTAAGCAATCCCATATCAAAAAGTGAGCTAAGGACATGAATAGACAACTCTCAAAAGAAGATATACAAATGGGCAACAAACATATGAAAAAATGCTCAACATCACTAATGATCAGGGAAATGCAAATCAAAACCACAATGCGATACTACCTTACTCCCGCAGGAATCTCCATAATCAAAAAATCATAGATGTTGATGTGGATGTGGTGAACAGGGAACACTTCTACACTCGGAGATCCCTTAGAGAACTAAAAGTAGTACTACCTTTTGTTCCAGCAATCCTACTACTGGGTATCTACCCAGAAAAAGGAAGTTTTACCAAAAAGATACTTGCACATGCATGTTTATAGCAGCACAATTTGCAATTGTAAAAATGTGGAACCAATCCAAATGCCTATCAATTAACAAGTGGATAAAGAAACCCTGAGAGATATGTATACACACACAGACGTATATACACACATATACACATATATGTATGTATATGTATATATACAATGAAATACTATCCAACCTTAAAAAAAAAATAAATTAATGGCATTGGCAGAAACATGGATAGGACTGGAGACTATTATTCTAAGTGAAGTAACTCAGAAATGAAAAACCAAATATCGTATGCTTTCACTCATAGGTGGGAGCTAAGCTGTGAAAGACATAGGAATGACACAATGGGGTTTGGAGACACAGGGAAAGGTTGGGAAGGAGGTGAGGGATAAAAGACAACAAACTGAGTTCAGTGTATACTGCTCAGATGATGGATGCACCAAAATCTCACAAATCACCGCTAAAGAACTTACCAATGTAACCAAATACCACCTGTTCCCCCAAAACCTACGGAAATAAAAAATTTAAAAACAACAAAATTAAAAATTAAAAAATAAGACAAGACAAAAAGTGCTGAAAGTAGATCTACCATTTGATCCAGTAATCGCTCTACTAGGTATCTACCCAGAGGAGAAAAAGTCCTTATACAAAAAAGCTGCTTGCACACAGATGTTTATAGCAGCACAATTTGCAATTGTAAAAACATGGAACCAGCCAAAATGCCCACCAATCAATGAGTGGATAAAGAAAATGTTACACACACACACCCACCCACCCACCCACCCACCCACGCACACACACCATGGAATACTACTCAGTCAGAAAAAGGAATGAAATAATCTAATTCCCAGCAACCTGGGTGTAATTGGAGACTATTATAAGTGAAGTAACTCAGGAATGGAAAATCCAATATTGTATGTCCTCACTCATGTGTGGGAGCTGAGCTATGAGGACGCAAAGGAATAAGAATGATACATTGGACTTTGGGGACTACTGGGAAAGGGCGGAGGGTGGGGAAGGATAAAAGACTACACATTGGGTGCAGTGTATACTGCTTGGGTGATGAGTGCACCAAAATCTCAGAAATCACCACTAAAGAACTTATTCATGTAACCAAACACCACCTGTTTTCCAAAAATCTACTGAAATAAAAAAAAATAAAATAATATAAAAATTAAAAAATAAATGGGCTCAGTTATGGCTTCTCCCCTCCGCTTTTATAGTTCTATTTGCTGATTTTCATCAGTTAGCACTGATAGCTACCACCTGGGTCATATTCCAAAATCTTTCAATGAGCATTAAAAATATGGAAATCCTTGGTAAAATTATTTTAAAATATCTTAGTCTTCATACATCCGTGTTGCTAGAAGACTTGGTGAAATACTGGCTTTAGAGTAAAAAAAACAAAAACAGTATAATCTTTTATTTAATAGATGAGCTAAGAGGTATAAAATCGTTTTCTCTATTACTGCAGTATAGGTAAAACTCACCATAGTATTGTAGACAAAGAACTAGATTAAAAATCAAAAGCCTTACTTTTATCATTCAAAACAATAAATACTCCCTACTTTATGGGAGTATTTTGAATGCATTTCTATTATTTTTCTTAAAGCCAGCACATATTTAAAGAGAAAAAGAAAAACTTTACACTGTTTTATTCTCTCAAAGCATTTTTATATCCATTATGTTACTTGATCTATCAATCCCATAAAGTAGGAAATATCTTATTGTCTTTGAATGATTAATTTTTTCACAAACCCTGAGATACAGACAAGTTTAAATGATTTACCCAAGATCACATAGTAAACTGCTCTTACCAAGGTTCTCCATGTTTTTAATGCTCATTGAAGTCCACCAGTTGTTTTTTATAACAATACTAGATGCAAACACTTACTCCACATCAAAAAACATGACATGTTATTTTTAAATATAAACCATAGATTAAGTGCAGAATGACGGTCTGTTTTCTTAGAATATTAATTGACTCATGAAAAGTGGTCTTTAAACAAAGATAATCAAGAGTATGTTAGGTGTGTTATAACTGTATTATTTTTCCACATTTTCATAAACATGAAACATAAATTTCATAATGTTCATAAATATAAATATTATATTATTTAAATCCAAATTAGAGCCCCTGGAAATACAGCTTACATTGACTTTAATTATGATTTTAATAGATTATATCAACCTAGTAATAGACACATTTAGAATATGTGGAGATGTAAGAATCAGGAAAATAAGTTATTAAGAACACTTTTAGGAGATTAGGGACTCCCTGACCTTCCTCTTCTAGAAATGAAATTAGGTACTACGAATGACAGCTTTAGAGTTACCATGGAACTTCATATAAATTACTTGATTTTTAAAGCATTTTATGCCATTATTAAACAGAGTGAGGTGAGATTAAAACAGCTCTGGTGTCTAATGAGATCAGTCAACTCATGCTATCTAATTTTTAAAATCCTGTGGAGAGAAAAAAATGAGAGGACCCCGATCGCTCCTAATAGTCAAATTCACAGTCCATATCTTTTGGTAAATGACATTTTTGTCCACAGAAGTGATGAGAAAAATGTGTTTGATTAAAATAACCTTGTTGCTCTGCAATACTTTTAACGGAGGTCTCCTTTGAATGTTTTTTGTTTGTGTTTGTGTGTGTGTGTGTGTGTGTGCATGTTGTCTCTTTTTGACTCATTCTCTGTCAGGTTTCAATCATAGAAACAACATTACCATTTTTCATTTATACCCTGTTGTTTCCAGGAGTATTCATTTTCAATTTTTTGTTTATTAATTTTTAGCTTACTAATGCAGCTCTAGTTACTGAAAACAACACTATTAGTGATTCTGGCCCTTCAATTTTTTCTTTCATTTGTATTATAACAAAATAATGTCTCTGAATAATTCCACAAGTACCTTCCTCACATTTCCTTTTTTTTTTTTTTTTTTTTTTTTTGAGACGGAGTCTCACACTGTCGCCCAGGCTGGAGAGCAGTGATGCGATCTTAGCTCACTGCAAGCTCCACCTCCTGGGTTCATGCCATTCTCTTGCCTCAGCCTCCCGAGTAGCTGGGACTTCAGGTGCCCGCCAACATGCCTGGCAAATTTTTTTTGTATTTTTAGTAGAGACAGGGTCTCGCCGTGTTAGCCAGGATGGTCTCGATCTCCTGACCTCGTGATCCTCCCTTCCTCACATTTCTTCTAAAACAACTCTCAAAGAATTGGCTTGTTTGTTAATAATTCTAGCATTAAAATGTATTAATTATATATCATAAATTCTATCTTCTAAGTTAATATATGACATTACTATTACTTATTATAAAGCTCGGTTCCACATCAAATATTTTTAGTTTTATATTGGTTAGTTGAGATTTGGAAATAACCTTAATAAGTACTGTAACATTTATGCACATTGGCTTTCACAGTTCTTCTATGATATTTTTGATGTGAGACTTCAGTAACTGAAATATTGCACACTAATATAATGGTCGAAAAATGTTTTGATATCAAGAGCTGTAACAAATACAAGTCCCTAATAAAAATGATAGATTTGGATGGGATAGATTAACGGCATTAGCAACAGCTGTTCAATAGCCAAACTCCTTATCAACGTGGGTTCAAACCTCAGCAAGACTAACCTTTTGTACTGCATATTTTAGTGGCTTGATTATATTCACCCATTAATTGTCTTATAATATCATATCTTCTCTCTTCAAGAAGATCAAAAGCTCTTTGAAGGCCTTACAAAAATGCATAGATTTTTATATCTATTCACAATATAAAAGTCTGTGTCCATTGATATTTATTATTTGATACATAACTTTCCTAAACATAAAAAGAAAAACTTTACAGGTTGTCAGTCTTTATAATATGTAATACTGAATTTTAATTGAACACTTTACTGCATGTCAGTATTGTTCTGAGTGTTTTATGCACATTCATTCAATGCTCACAACAGTCAGTATGGTTATAGTCACTTCCTGTTCCATAATGAGATGGAGTAGACACAATTCTCTCTATCATTCCTGCTAACTACACTTAAAATCACAAACATTACAGTTAAAACAAATATATGATGTTTCTGATAAGTATACAGGAGAAGGGGACTGGCTAGAGACCTTGGTACCTGAAGAATGGGTACAACAGTAAGTTTTAGGTTTTTCCATTTGTTTGTCTTGTTTTTTTGTTGTTGCATGATAGATCCTAGACTGGGTTCCAGAGATGATGGCAACTTGAACATGCCAACAGTTACACACAAAACGAGGAGCCCCAAGGGATGAGAAAATGAGCAGCCGAGGAAAACAGAAGGTTTACACAAAACCACCCTACTCCATAAAAACACAGTGGGAATAACAGTGGCTCCAGTCCCAACCAGCCAACAAAGGTCAAGTGGAAAGCTTAGAATTTTATTCTCAACAGAATATAATTAGTTATTCATTTCCTTTATTTTTCCCTGCTGGGGTTGTGTTAGAGAAGTCAAAGAGAGATGCTATAACTTTAGCCCCACCTAGCAGAAATAAAAGCCCACACAATCACCCTTTATATCAGTGGAGGCCACAGTGTAAGCCAATATGTGGTATCCCTCCTCTTCCCAGTCTTGGTATTTTCAGTGGAGGCTTAGGGGGAGCTAAAACTCTCATCCTAATATTGCTAGGTAATATTGTTGCTATTATCTAGCAATAATAATGCATCCTTTACCCATTTGTGTTAAGGAAAGCTGAGAAGAAAATCTGGAATTTCATCCCCATCTGGCAGCAAGGCAATACCCACTTCTTCTGCATGAGTAGTGTCAGTGGAAGACAACAAAACAGATGGTTTAAATAAAATGAAACCCCATAATACCTTAAATGGCCAGACATCAATCAAAAATCACTGGGCCAAGTACTAAGAAAATCACAATTTCAATATAAAAAGATAATCAATATACACAAATTCTGAGATGACAGAAATGTTAGAGTTTCCTGATAAGTTTAAAACTTAAATAAAATGAAACCTCATAATACCTTAAATGGCCAGACATCAATCAAAAATCACTAGGCCAAGTACTAAGAAAATCACAATTTCAATATAAAAAGATAATCAATAGACACAAATTCTGAGATGACAGAAATGTTAGAGTTTCCTGATATGTTTAAAGCAACCATCATAAAAATGCTTCAATCAACAATTCTTATTACACAACATTAGTGTCATTGATATCCTAAAGGGGAATAGAAAGAGGGTAGGGCCGAAAGAGTATGCAATTTAATAATGGCTGAAAATTTCTCTAATTTTACAAAAGACATAAATCTACAGATTAAATAATTTGATTGAATCCCAAACAGGATATGTCCAAAGAGATCCATGCCAAGACATATAATCAAACTTGTAAAAGCTAAAGCTAAAGAAAAAAGCTTTGAAAGAAGCAAGAGAGACCTGATACTTTACCTAGCAGGAAAACAATTGAGATGACAATGTATTTCTGATCAAACACCATGGAAGTCACAAGGAATGGGCATAATATTTTTTCAAGCGCTAAAATAAAATAACTATTGATTAAGAATTTTATATCCAGCAAAGAATCCTCGAATAATGAGAAAAATCAAAAGAAATATCAGATGAAACATTATTAAGACAATTTTTTTGCCAGCAGACACACTTCTAAAAGAATAGATAAAGGGAATTATTGATTTTGCCAGCACATATACTTCTAAAAGAATAAAGGGAATTGTTGAAACACAGAATAAATGATAAAAAGAATCTTGGAATGTGAGAAATGAAGTAAAAACAACAAAAAGAGTCAACATATGGATCAGTGCAATAGGATTTCCTTCTTCCCTTGTGTTTACTAAACTATGATTTACAGTTGAAGCAAACATTATAACATTATCTGATGCGATTTCAAACATACATAGAGAAAATATTTAAATTGCTTATAAATGGGGGAGGATAAAGTGATAAAGGGATTAAAGATTCTGTGCTTCACTTCAACTAGTAAAATGTCAACACCAGTACCTATGATATTTACATTTACATTAAATGTTACTACTGATGAACAAAGACTTACTCCTGCTATTTTATCATTTGTTTTCTGGTTGTTCTGTGGTCTTTGCTTTTTCATTTATGCCTTTCTTTAGTGAAGATACACATATTGTAATACCTAGAGCAATCATTAAGAAAACTACACAAACAGATACACTAAAAAACACTAAAGATACATGAAAATGGAATTCTAAAGAAAGATATGAGAAATGCACAGAAACTCTAAATGAATAGATAAATGTACAAATGAATTAATAAATAAATAAGAAATAAATAACAACAAGAAGAAGACAAAAACGAGATTCAGGTTTAAGCCCTATACAGATTGTGTCTCCCTTATCCAAAATGCTTGGGACCAGAAGTATTTTGGATTTTAGATATTTTTCAGATTTTGGATACTCGTCTATACATAATAAGATGTCTTGCATTTAAGACTCAAGTCTAAACACAAAATTCACTAATGTTATAAATATTTTTTAAAAAATTCTTTGGGTATATAATAGATGTATATGTTTATGGACTATGTGAGATATTTTAATACAGGCTGAAATGTGAAATAAGCATATCATGAACAATGGGGTATCCATCCCCACAAAC
The DNA here is from genome assembly GCF_043159975.1 of Macaca nemestrina. Classification (NCBI taxonomy): domain Eukaryota; kingdom Metazoa; phylum Chordata; class Mammalia; order Primates; family Cercopithecidae; genus Macaca; species Macaca nemestrina. The sequence goes on from NC_092145.1 coordinate 59,906,627, forward strand.
ATTTACCTTTTGAGTTGCAAACAATTCAGTTACACTCTTTATGTTATTTTAAAATGTACATTTAACTTATTAATGACTATAGTTACCATTATGTGCAGCTATCAATAGTAGGACTTATTCATTTTTTTTCTAAATACTTTGTTTGGTACCCATTAACCATCCCCACCTCCCCTCAGCTCCTCACTACCCTTCCTTCCTCTCCTGCAGTAACCACCCTTCTACTCTCTAACTCCCTGAGTTCTATTGTTTTGATTTTCAGATCCCACAAATAAGTGAGAATATGTGATATGTGTCTTTCTGTGCCTGATGTATTTCACATAACATAAAATCTCCTGTTCCATCCATGTGGTGCAAATGGTAGGTTCTCATCTTTTATATGACAGACTAGTACTCCATTGTGTATACATACCACATTTTTTTATACATTCATCTGTTGATGGACACTTAGGTTGCTTTCAAATCTTAGCTATTGGAAACAGTGCTGTGACAAACATAGGGGTGCAGATATCTCTTTGATAAACTGATTTTGTTTCCTTAGGGTATACCCCAGCAGTAGGATTGCTGGATCATATGGTAGCTCAATTGTCAGTTTTTTGAGGAACTTCAAATCTGTTCTCCATAGTGGTTATAATGATTTACCTATCCACCAAGAGTGTACAAGGATTATTTTTGACCCACATCCTCACCAGCATTTGTTATTTCCTGTTTTTTGGATATAAATCATTTTAACTGGGATGAGATAATATTTCATTTTTTGCTTTGATTTGCATCTTTCCTGATATTCCATGATGTTGAGCATCTTTTCCTATGCTTCTTTGCCATTTGTATGTTTTTATTTTCAGAAATGTCTATTTGGATATTTTGCCCATCTTTTGATTGGATTATTAGAATTGTTTCCTATAGAGTTATTTGAGCTTCTCCTTCTTCTGATTATTAATCCCTTATAAGATGAATAGTATGGAAATACTTTCTTTCACTCTGTGGGTTGTCTTTTCACTTTGTTGATCGTTTCCATTACTGTGCAAAAGCTGTTTAACTTGATGTTATCCCATTTGTTTATTTTTGTTTTGGTTGCCTGTGCTTGTGGAGTATTGTTCAAGAAATTTCTTCCCAGACTAATGTGTCCTGGAGATTTTCACCAGGTTCCTTGTAGTAGTTTCATATTTTGAGGTCTCAGATTTAAGTCTGTAATCCATTTTAATTTTTTTTCTATATGGTGAGAAATAGGAGTCTTGTTTCATTTTTCTGCATGTGGATATCCAGTTCTCCCAGCACCATTTATTGAAGAGATTTTCTTTTCCCCAGCGTAAGTGGCATATTGGTGAAAAACGAGTAAAAAGTAGGTATGTGGATTTGTTTCTGGGTTCTCTATTATGTTTCATTGGTGTATGTGTCTGTTTTTACGCCAGTGCCATGCTGTTTTCATTATGATAGATCTGTAGTCTAATTTGAAATCGGGTAACGTGATTCTTTCAGTTTTCTTATTTTTTCTTAGGATAACATTGGATATTCTGGGTCTAATTTGATTCCATATAAATATCAGGATTATTTTTCCATTTCTGTGGGAAATGCCATTGGTATTTTCATAGTGACTGAATTGAATCTGTGAATTGCTTTTAATAGTATGGATATTTTAACAATATTGATTCTGCCAATAAATGAACATAGAATATTCATCCATTTTTTTAGTGTCTTCTTTAATTTCTTTTATAAGTTTTCATTATAGAGACCTTCTTAGGATAAGTTAATTCCTAGGTATTTAATTTTATGTGTGCCTTTTGTACATGGAATTATTTTTTAAAAAAATTTTTTCACATTGTCTACTGTTGGAGTATAGAAATGCTACTGATTTTTGTAGGTTCATTTCGTATCCTGCAATTTTACTGAATTTGTTTACCAATTCTAATACTTTTCTTATGGAGTCCTTAGGTATTTCCAAGTATAAGATTATATCATCTGCAAACAAGGATAATTTCATTTATTCGTCACAAATTTGGATGTACTTTGTATCCTTATCTTATCTAATTGCTCTAGATAGGACTTCCTGTATTATGTTGAATAACAGTGGTGACAGTGGTCATCTTTGTCATGTTCCAGATCATAGAGGAAAGGCTATCACTTTTCACCATTCAGCTTAATACTAGCTGTCAGTCTGTCATATATGGCTTTTATTATGTTGAGGCATGTTCCTTCTATCCAGTTTTTTGGGGTTTTTTTCATTAAAAGATGTTGATTTATATCAAATGCTTTTTAGCATCAATTGAAATGATCACATGGCTTTTATACTTTATTCTTTTGATATAATGTGTCCCATAGATTGATTTGTATATGTTGAAACACCACTGCATCCCAGAAATAAATCCCAAGTTGTCATGATGAATGATCTTTCTAATGTATTGTTGAATTTGGTTTGGTAGTATTTTATTGAGGACTTTTGCATTAATATTCATTAGAGATATTTGTAGTTTTCTTTATTTTCTTTTTGATGTGTCTTTTCTGGTTTTTGTGGCAGGGTAACACAGGCCTTGTATAATGAATTCATAGGTACCGCCTTCTCCTCTATTTTTCAGAATATTGAGTAGATTTGCTGTCAATTGTTTTTTAATTGTTTGGGAGAATTCAGCAGTGAAGTCATCAGGTCCCTCGCTTTTCTTTACTGAGAGACATTTTATTATGGGTTTGGTCTTGATACTTGTCATTATTCCGTTCAGATTTTGGATTTCTTCTTGGTTCAAATTTGGTAGGTTGCGTATATCTAGAAATTTGTCAATTTCTTCTAGTTTTTTAATTTGTTGGCATATGTTGCTCATAGTAGCCAAAAATGACCCTTTAAATGTTTGCAGCATCAGTTGTAATGTTTTTATTTTCATTTCTCATTATATTTATTTGGATCTGCTCTCTTTTTTTCTCAGTTAATCTGGGTAAAGGTTTGTCAAGGTTGCTTAAATTTTCAAAAAAAAAAACTTGTCAAATAATATTTTCTGTTTTTTATTTCAACTTTATTTATTTATAGTCTGATTTTTTTCTTCTACTAATTTTGAGTTTGGTATGCTCTTGCTTCTCTAGTTTCTTTTTAAAAGATACATCATTAGATTGTTTATTTGAAATTTTTCTCTCTTTTAATTTATAGCTCTAAGGCTGTATACTTCCCTCTTAGTACTGCTTTTGCTGCATCCCATAGGATTTTGTATAATGTGTTCCCATTATCAATTGTTGCAAGACTTTTTCAATTTTCGTTTAAATTTCTTCATTGACCCACTGGTCATTCAGGAGCTTATTGTTTAATTTTTAGAATTTTATTGTTTCCAAAATTTCTCTCCTCAATTTGTAGTTTTGTTCCATTGCGGTCAGAGAAGATGGTTGATATTATTTCAATCTTTCTGGATATTTTAAGACTTATTTTGTGACCTAACCTATGAGTTATCCTTAAGAATGATCCATGCACTGAGGGAAAGAATGTGTATTGTGCAGCTCTTGGATGAAATGTTTTCTAAATATGCATTAGATCCATTTGGTCTACAGTGCAGGTTGTCTGATTTTTGTTGTTCATTTTCTGTCTGGAAGAACTGTTAAGTGTTGCAAGTGGGGTGTTGAAGCCTCCAGCTATTATTGTATTAGGGACTATTTTTCTCTTTAGCTTGAATAATATTTTCTTTATAAATCTGTGTGCTACATCTTGGATGCATACATATTTAAAAGTATTATATCCTGTTAGTTAACTTACCCCTTTATAATTATATAGTGCCCTTCTTTGTCTCTTAGAGTTTTTGTTTTAAAACCTACTTTTTTTCTGATATAAGTACAGCGACTCCTGCTTATTTTTAGTTGCCATTTGTATTGAATATCTTCATTTATCTTTTTATGTTCAGTCTATGTGAGTCTTGATAGGTGAAGTGTGATTCTTGTGGGCAGCATATTAATGGCTCTTGTTTTTCATCCATTTAGCCTATGTTTCTAATTAAAGAGATCAGTCAATTTACATTCAATGTTACTATTGATGAATAAGGACTTACTTCTGGCATTTTTTGTCTGTTTTCTGGTTGTTCTGTGGTCTTCTCTTCCTTCTTTCTTTCATTTGTCTTCCTTTAGTGAAGATGATTTTCTCGGGTGATATGGTTTAATTTATTGCTTTTTTATTTTATTTGTATCAATTGTATGTCTTTTGGTTTTGGGTTACCATGAAACTCGCAAATACGATCTTTTAACTCATTATTTTAACCTGATAACAACTTATCACTATTTGCAACAAACATACACACATAAAGAAAACTAATAAAAACTCACCTTAACTTCATCCTTTTGCTTTTTAACATTTTGTGGTGTCTTTTTATATCTTATTGTACTGTCCATGCCTTGAAAAGTGGTTGTAGTTATTATTTTGATTGGTTTATTTTTTAGTCTTTCTACTTAGGATAAGAGTAGTTTACACACCAAAGTTACAGTGTTATAATATATTGTGTGTGTGTGTGTTTTTTTTTTTCTTCGTACTTACTATTACCAGTGAGTTTCTTACCTTCAGGTGATTACTTACTGCTCACTAATGTTCTTTTCTTTCTCATTCATGTACTCCCTTTAGCATTTCTTGTAAGGCTGTTCTGGTGTTTATGAAATCTCTCAGCTTCTGTTTGTTTGGGAAAGTTTTTATTTCTCCTTCATATTTAAATGATATTTTCACTGTATATACTAGACTGCCTTTCAAGTTTATCTAAGACCCCCAGAGTACTTTAGCCCACAGTACCAAGACTTGCTGAGACACTTAAGCTCTTACCACTGGTATGGGGTATGTTCAACCCAGCTTTGTTCTCCACTCTGACACTGTAGCACTGAGTTCAATGTAAAGTCTCCCAGTTGATGCACTCTCCCAATCCATGGTGCACAATTTCTCTCTCCGTGTTGCATAGATGAAGCAGGGGTGGTGTCAGTATTTCAAGACTGTCTCTTCTGCCCCACTCAATGCCTTTAAAAAAAAAAAAATGAAGGTAAAATCAGGTACTATGATTTCCCACCTGATTTAGGTTTCTCGTGATGGGGTTTTTTTGTGTGTGTGCAGATAGTTATTAAAATTTAGTGTTCCAGCAGGGAGGATGAATAGTATAGGCTTCTATTCCATCATTTTCCTCCACCCTCTTTATGATACTTTTGAAAAATAGTGTTGGGCCAATTGACTATCAATATAAAAATAATTTTGATTTATACCTCCTATTTCAGTGGATTATAGATAAAATGCCAAATGAGGTTTTAAAAGATAACATAGGAAAATGTATTGATATCTTGAAGGTAGAAAAAGATTTTATAAATAATACCAAGCATCGCTGGCCATAAAGAAAAATATCATTATACTAGGCTGCATTAAAATAAGGACTTGTGTTTATCAAAAGCAACCATTTAGAGAAGAAAATTGTGATATACAATTGGAGAGAATGTTTTGAGTATATATGACCAGCGAAGTACACATATTCTGTATGTATTAACAACTCTTGTGCATCAATAAAAAGACTAACAACTCTGTACAAAAATGAAAAGAGAACAGGAAAATGACTAATATGGTGTATAAAGTGTGTTCTCAATATCATTAGTTACCAGAGAAATGTTTGGTAATTATTAATATGATTCACAACATTATGTGTTAAAACTGTAGCACTTCTGAAATGCTTATAGCTGATGATCAGAGCGTAATTTGTTATAATCACACTGGAAAATTACTTGGCAGTATTTATTACAGCTGAATTTACACATATTCTATGACTTGGCAGTTACCCAACAGAAATAATACATACATACACACAGAAATGTTCATAGCAACATCGTACTAAAAATAGAAGTAACCCAACTATCTACCAATAATGGTATAAATATTATTGGTATTTATTTATAATACTGAAGTAATGAAAATAAGTCAAATTAAGCTATGCAAAACAACATGAATAAATTTTATAAACAATGTTGAGTAAAATGCCCAGATTTAAGGAAAATGCAGATATCATATTATATAAGATTTTTATAAAGTTCAAAAATTGGTAAAATTAAATCATAGTGTTAGATGTTAAGATAGCGGTTACAATGATTAAGTTGGCAGAAATAGTTATTTTTTAGCAGCATGAAGGAACTGCCAAATACTGACTCCTCAAAATACCAAAAGAGAAAACTGTTGAGAAGGTAAATCTAAGTTTATTAGACCTACTGCGGCAAGAAAGTGTATCATCTTGACAAAGTCCTCATAGTGTCTCAAAGTGAAAAAGTGAATGAAAGGTATGTGTAGGATGTTAGGCCCTGGGCTGAATAATTTTTATGTGGTTAATGTTTTTTGACATCAACAGCTTTGAATCAGTGAGCACAATGAAGTGAGGGTCTTAAAGCTATTCATTTTGTTCAGTAAGTTATTTCACTTGATTGGTTCACAGTCTACAAAGAAAACATAGGTAAATTGTTTTTGGTTGTTGCTAGTATTTTTTAATATAATAACAACAAAATATGACTAATGTTAGTATTGATTAGTATTAAAATAAGAATTTAGGTTTGTAGAAACACGTTCTCTTGGTCTTTGATGATATCTATATGGATGTTTATTTTGTGCTATTATATCAAACTGTATACCTGTTTTCTACCTTTATATGTATGTGTGTTATGTTTTAATGACAAAATTGAAGCAAAAGCTAATAATGGATTTCAATATAGTTAATAAAATAAAGGCAAGAAATATGTGATTGAACTGTAGGTAAGGGGTATTTGTGGGACTAGAGTTACAAATGTGGCCAATGTGTAGATTAATAATAGGAAAGAGGAGGAAAGTGAGGTAGATAGCGTTTATTGACAAAAAAGAGAGTAAGGAGATCAAGATTTTGTAAGTTTTATCTCTGTATTTTGTCTGTGTATATGGACTGAGTGAAAATAGTTTATAGGTAAAGGCAAATTAAAACAAATTTAAATAATTCAAAATTGGGACTATTTAATGTTTTAATCCAGTTGAATATCAAAATAATTCAAAATGAAAGCAGATTGGTTAGAAAATTCTGAGCAAAGTGACAGTCTTTCTACAATGTGGGAAAAATTATTTTAAGGCCAAAAGGTGATAGGGATAGTTACAGTGATTTAGGAAATTGAGAGGTAGATTTAAAGGCCATGTTTTGAACCAATGAACTTTTAGTTAATATAGTGTATTAATATTGTGATTAGTACTGTGAATATGGGTAAAATATATTTTTTGCTGGTTAAATAAACTGGGCTAGTTGCTTTAGACCACGGCTAATTAAACTTTTTCACCAAAGCAAGACAGACAGCAGAAGTGAGAAAAAGTATTCCCTTAAAGGGAGGCTGAGAATGAGGGTGAATCTTGAAGCTGACCAGACCTGCTGCAAAATAAACTTGTAAAAGTTGTATTTTATCATTAAATCCAAGAATTTAGCATTCTGCTATAATATAATTCCTAATTTAAATAAATGATGTCTGATTTTATTCTTACCTTCTTAATAAAATTTCTAATAAAACAGTAAATCATATTAAGAATACTGGATATCCACATTATCCAAATAATAAAGTTAGACCTTACCTTATACCATGTACAAAATTAGCTAAAAATTGTTTAAATTGTTTAAATGCCTAAACGTAAGAGATACAACCACACAACTTCTAGAAGAACACACTCAGCCTCTCGAGTAGCTGGGATTACAGGCACCCACCACCATGCCCAGCTAACGTTTTGTATTTTTAGTAGAGACGGGTTTCACCACGTTGGCCAGGCTGGTCTCCAACTCCTGACCTCAGGTGATCTACTCACCTCGGCCTCCCAAAGTGCTGGGAATACAGGCGTGAGCCACCGCGTCCGGTCGATATTTAATTTAAAAATATTTTTTTGGATATGACACCAAAAGCACAAGCAACAAAATAAAAATAGATAAATTGGACTTTATCAAATTAAAAACTTTTGTGCATCAAAGGAAACTATTGACAGAGTAAAAAGACAACTAACAGAATGGGAGAAAATATTTCCAAGTCATATAACTGATAAGAAATTAATATTCAGAATATTCAGAGAACACCTACAATTCAATAACAACAACAAACAACCTGATATTACAAATGTGCAAAGTATTTGAATAGACATTTCTCCAAAGAAGGCATACAAATTGTTGATAAGTACATTTAAGTATACCTATAATCACTAATCTTAGGGAAACACAAATCATATTCACAAAGAAATATCACTTTACACCCATTAAGATGTCTAGTATCAAAAAATACAAACAATAACAAGTATTGGACAAGAGTGTGAATAAATTAGAGGCCTTGTGCATTGCTGCAAGGAAAGTACATTGGTGCAGCCACTGTGAAACTAACATGGTGGTTTCTAAAGAGTAAACATCTAATTATTATATGATGTAACAATTTCACTTCTAGGTATATAGGCTAAAGTATCGAAAGCAGGGACTCAAACACATATTTGTATACCCATGTTCATGGCAACATTATTCACAATAGCCACAATATGAAAGCAATTTGAGTGTCTATTGGCAGATGAATGAATTAAGAAAATGTTTATACATAAAATGGAATGATATTCATCTTTGCTATGAATTGAACGATGAATTCTGACATATACTATACCTTGAATAACTTTGAAGACATTTTGCTAAGTGAAATATAAAATAAACCCATCACAAAATGACACATATTGTATAAATTCAATGATATAAAGTACTTAAAGTAGTCAAATTCATAAAGACACAAAGTAGAAGTGTGGTTGTCAGGGACTGGTGGTTGTGGAGAAATGGACAGTTATTGTTTAATGGGTATGGATTTCTTTTTGTTTGGAAAGATGTAAAAGTTCTGAAAATGTTCTGCACTAGTTCTGAAGCTAGCGCATATGGTTGCACAAAGTGCGAATGTATTCAATGCCCCAGTTATGTTATGTATATTGTACTGCAATCAAAAAGCATGCCAAATAATGGACTAAATTTTGATGTTTGCACTCCTTAGTAAATCACCTCACTCTCTACCCATTTACCACTTCTTACGTGGATTAGTACCACCTATTTGGAAAGCACAGGTTTAGCCAAGCAGCTTGAGTCTCTTAAAACATAAAAGATATATATGAAATGTGTTTGATAGCAGATTAGGGTGACTACAGTTCACAGAAATGTATTGTATTCAGATGATGGATACACTAAGCAGACTTACTTGATCACCACTTATTGTATATATGTAACAAAATTTCACATGTACCCCATAAATATTTAACAATTAAAAAATAGAAATAAATAAGAGGTGAAAAACTTCAGCTGCCTAAATTCAGAGAGAGATGCAGTCTTACTAGTAATTCTCATATCCTGATTCCCAACTCACTGCTCATCTATGAGGAAAGTTTCTCATGTGAAATATCCAAAATAAGAAAAGTAATATGTTTCCATGGTGTAAATGGATTGCATTTAAATGACTACTCTTGGGTGATAGAAGAAACTATGGTCCATACACACAAAATGGGTTTATAATGGTGCCATAAAAAGAAGGCAGTCTGTTTCCATGTATTGCTATGAGAGAATCTCCAGGATACATTGTTAAGCAAACAAAGTAAGGTGCAGATAATTCTATATAGTATGTGATCATTTATCTAAGAAAGAAAGGTATGATATATCCCTTATGTTTAAAACGTTAAAAAATAAGGTAATTGATAGGAGGAAATGGGGAGCAGCAAAGCAGCTGGATAGTAGACTTCTCTGAATATGTTTTGTAGAATGGTTTTCTAAGCCATCTAAATATTTTAACTAATTATAAAAAAAAATAAAAAATGTAAAACTTGAGAGCAAAATAAAATAAATTAACCTGTGTGCTAATTGAGTACTTCAACTATGCAGAGGGAACATCTTTCAAATAACTTTAAAATATAGTGATTTGACAGTACAATCTCAGCGAGGTCTATCCTAAAGATACAAGAAGACTTACTTCCGGAAACCTAAAAATAAAACAGTAATTTATCAGTAAATCCCCAGTGATATATATCTTAAGGTGAAAAATAACAGAACTATAATCTGTTTTAGTAATTATATTATTAGCAGTAATATTGAAATTGTTACTCTGAAAGTTACATTGTCTTAATTTATTTTGTGTTGCTATTACACACTACCACAGCCTGAGCAATTTACTTTTTTCTGAAAAGAAATTTACTTCTTGTAATTCTGGAGGCTAGAAAGTCCAAGGTAAGGGGATCTGCATTTGGTGAGGGGATTCTTGCTGTGTCATTTCATGGCAGAAGGTGGAAGGACAAGAGAGCATGGGAAAGAAAAAGGAGGCTAAATTTGCATTTATAAAAAGGCCATTCTTGGAATAACTAACCTATTCCTGTGATGATGACATTAATCCAATCAATAGAGTACAACTCTCATTACAGTCCCTCCTATTGGGCTTCACCTCCCGATACTGTTGCATTAGGGATTAGGTTTACAGCACATGAGCAATGAGGGACACATTCAAACCACAACAAAGATAAACTGAAAAATTTACATTATTGTCATGAACATTTAAGATTTTCAGTATAAAAGACTTACAAATATAAAAATCAATGAAATTAAATAAAACCATATAGTCCTAAATAAAAGAAAAATAACTCAATAGATTCTGACACATTAATTATGTTAAAATCTGTGATTTTATAGTATTTTTTAAAAACTAATTGGTTAACTTTGAAAGGTGCCAGGGAACAAACCAATTATTCTCACAAAGCATTTATCATACTTTTACTGAATAAAGTATACATCAGGTTAATCTACTGAAAAATTGATGAGAGAAAGGTTTTTTTAATGAATGTATATCTATAATCAAAGGAAAAATGATAAAATAGAAAAATATGGCTGGGCACAGTGGCCCATGCCTGTAATCCCAGAACTTTGGGAGGCTGAGGCAGGTGCATCACTTGAGGCCAGGAGCTCGAGACCAACCTGGCCAACATGACGAAACCCCATGTCTACTAAAAAGACAAAAAGTAGCCAGACATGGTGGCACACACCTGTAATCCCAGCTACTTTGGAGTCTGAAGCTCGATAATTGCTTGAGCCCGGGAAGTAGAGGTTGCAGTGATCTGAGATCACTCCAATGCGCTCCAACTTGGCCAACAGAGAGAAACTATGTCTCAAAGAAAAAAAAGAAAAAGAAAAGGAAAGAAACAGAAAAGGAAAATTAACACTTTGCAAAATTTTTTGAAAAGAAATGAATCTAGGCAACAATGATCAATTCTTGAGAAAACCATTAGTTGAAATGCTGATGTGTCGCTTTATGATAAACAAATCAAACTAACACCTAAAAACCACGGATTAATTTTAACATCACAAAAAAGTAGAGGCATTTATACATTACGAATATTTAATACAAATATATAGATCTATCTATAAAGTATCCTTACCAAAAATTTGAACCTGTATCTGATCAGTTCTCTAGATTCAGTTAATAGCATACAGGAAATATAAGGGAATGAGGAACCTGTTAAATGACAGCAAAGATATTCAGAATGAGGGAAAATCTCTATGGCAAATGAAAAGACATTCTAATATATAAATTTCAAAGGAAAATATAAGAGATTGAGAAGAAAATATAAAAATTAAGTAAGACTTAAGAGACGCATCAATCAACTAAAATATGTAGACCTTATTTAGCTCGTAATTTGAACAATTGCAAATTAAAAGAAAAAACTAATAAGATAGTTGAAGAAATTTGAAAACTGGATAGTTTACAATGAGGAATTATTGTTTTAAGTGAGAATGGTATTATGGTATACTTTTAATATGAGTCCTTATCTTTTAGATATATGTGCAAAATATTTATGAATGATACGATGTAATATCTAGTACCTTCTTCAAAATATCCATTAGAATTAAGAATAGGATACTTACGACGGATATAGATGAAACAAGATTGCCTATTAGATGGTAAACATTGAAGCTTGGGATGGATACATGGAGGTTCATTAAAGTATTTTTTTTCTACTTTTAAATATGTTTGAAATTGTCTATAATGAGTATTTAAAATATTAAGAACTATCTTTTATTATGATATTTTATTCTTCATAATTTGTTTTGAAATATTTTTTTCTTGGCAGAAAGAGTTCTTGAGATTTTTAAATAGCTTAACTTGATAAAATTAAATATTAGCTACACTATTTTAGTCCCCCAGTTTGTGAGTATAAACCTTCAGCTCTCAAAATCCATAAGTCTTAGAATCACAGGTCTGAATTTATTCTATTTTATCCTGTTGAAACAATAAAAAGGCCAAAGATTGGTATGTATATATAAGAAACATACAAATTACATGTATATTTATTAGTAATTTTTAAAATCTGTAATTTAGGCTTATTTTAGACACAGAGAAAATTTCAAAAGGATAAAGAGCCCATAAATCCCTGACCCACTTACTTTAATGCTAAAATCTTACATAACCATGAAAAATTACAGAAATCAGAAAATTAAGACTATCAACATACTACTAAATAAACCCAACTTCTTAGTTAAATTTCCTCACCCTTTTCACTAATGTCTTTATTTTGTTTTAATATTTTTTCACTTACTTTCTTGCATTATCATACTGATATCGAATGATCTACTATTTTTAGTGTTCGTTTTATTTTTCCTTTAATAGGCTAAGGTCTTAAAGACAACTTATAACACTAAGAATGTAAAACTTTTGCACCCTTTTCATTTTTTTTGAGACAGAGTCTTGCTCTGTCACCCAGGCCTGAGTGCAGTGGCACGATCTTGGCTCACTGCAACCTCCACCTCCCGGGTTCAAGTGGTTCTTGTGCCTCAGCTTCCCAAGTGGCTGGGATTACAGGTACACGCTACTCTTTTACTCTTTATTCAAATTTTTATAGTTGTCTTACTCATATAAAATTTAAGAACAATGATTTACCTGTTTTTTTCTTTTTTTAGTGTACTAAAATATACATAGCATAAATTTACTATTTCAGCATTAGCAAGTGTAAAGTTCAGTGGCCTTAAATCCATTCACAATGTTGTACAATTATCATCATCATTCAACTCCAGAACATTTTTATCATCCAAAACTGAGTCTCTGTACTCACTAATTAATTCCTTCTCGTTATACCCTCCCTCCAGACCTGGTAACCACTGCTTTCTTTCTGTCTCTAACAGATTTGATGTTGTAGCATGTATTAGAATTTCATGCCTTTAAAGTCTGAATAATATTATATTGTATGTATATAACTCATTTTGCTTATCCATCTCTCATGGACACTTGTGTTGCTTCCATCTTTTGGATACTGTGGATAAAGCTGCTTATGAATATGGACGTACAAATACCTTTTCAACCCTCTGCCTTCAGTTCTTTTAGGTACACACCTAGAAGTGGAATTGCTATATCATGTTATTTCTATGTTTAATTTTCTGTAGAATAACCATATGTTTTCACAGTGGCTACACCATTTACATTTCCATCAATGTGCAAAAAATTCAAATTTCTCCACAGTTTTGCCAACACTTGTTATTTTCTGTTTTTCTTTATTTTATAATAGCCATCCTAATGGGTGAGAAGTGGTATTATATTGTGGTTTTGATTTCCACTTTTGTAAGGATGAAATTTGTTTTGTATTTTTTCATATGCTTATTGACCTTGTGTACACAGCCATTGAAGAATTGACGATTGAAGCACACTTTAAAGTTTTGTGTGTTTCTTTTGTAAAATATTATATATTCTGACAATTAACTCTATTAAATATACAATTGCAGATGTTTTACACTCTGTGGGATGCCTTTTAACTCTGTGGATACTGTCTTTTGATGAACAAAATTTTTTAATTTGTTGAAATTAAATTTATCTATTCTTTATTTTGTTGCCTGTGGTTTTTTGTTATATCCAAAAATTATTGCCAAACCAAATGTCATGATTTATGCTTTCCTATTTCTGTGTATCCCATGACATTAAATAAACAAAATTTGGTAATTAAGAAAAATAGCCCCTTCCTCCAGTCTTTGTAGAAAGGTTCTGTGTTGTGGCTATCCTTTCTGATTAGCTGAAAAAATCCTGAGCTTAGAGGTCAACTCAAGGTGACAGCTTAGACCTTTTTAGGGATTTTCTGAATATACCTCTTGCCTGGACCAGTGTGTCAGTTTTTTCATTTTCCCTTTTACACATTTGTTTTTAAATGCCTTAATTTCTCAAAGGTTTTGTCTCAGCTTCTCTTTGGGAGCTTATGTGGTATATTATATACATATCTATCCATCTAATCTCATGCCCCAGAAACCTGTGGATCTATAGTTTCCCTGGAACTTTCATGACAATTGACTGCTGCTTTTCCCTGCCTGACATCTAAGCTAGGTGAGATAGAGACTGGTCTTCAGGCAGTTCTTAGACAGGAACTTCACATAAGTTCTGCTCTGTTCCCTCTAGTTTAAGGCTAGGAATTAGTAATTGGACTTCCAACTTCTCCAGACCAAGATTGTATCATGCCCAAAGTGGATGGGGCAATTGAGAATAAAAATGGCACAAAATTATTTACCATCTAGAATATGGATTTTTTTTTTCTTGATTGGGTATTCACTTGATTACTGTAAAACTTTGACTATTTTTCATAGCTCCTGTAAGGTTTTCCCAATTTCTGTTTTAATTAATTAAACTGTTAATGTTTTTATGAGGGAGCAAGGCCTCGGGGGCTTCCTAAACAGCTATTTTGCTAACATTACTTTATTCATTTGTTTTTCTCAATTCTTTTCAGAGCATTCAAAAACGCCCTTTTACACTAATCTTTTATTAATTAATGTAATATTTAATTAAATTATATAAGTGTAATTGGTATAACGATGTGAGCAATTATTACTTTCTCTACCTAAGTTGATATAGTTTGGATGTGTGTCCCTACCCAAATCTCATATCGAAATGTAATCCCCAAAGTTGGAGGTGGGACCTAGTGGGAAGTGATTAGATAATGAGGGCAGTTTTCTCATATATGGTTTAGCACCATCCCTCTTGGTACTGTCCTCATGATAGTGAGTGAGTTCTCATAAGATCCAGTTATTTAAAGGTGTGTAGCTCCTTCCTCCATCTTGCTCCTGCTTTTGCCATGTGACATGCCTGCTTCCCCTTTGCCTTCTGCCGTAATTGGAAGCTTCCTGAGGCTCCCCCAGAAGCATATGCAGCTATGCTTTTTGTACAGCCTGCAGAATTGTGAACCAATTAAACCTCTTTTAAAAATAAATTACTCAGTCTTAGATATTTCTTTATAGCAATGTGAGAACGGACTAATACATAAATATATTTCTCAAAACAGAAGGAATCAGACACACAAGATTTTCATCAACTACGTTCTAAAATTCAGTAAGTTGTGGAAATCAGTTAGCATGTTTCATAAAAATAACATAGAAGGGGAGCCAAGATGGCCGACCAGACACAGTTAGGTGGAGAATCTCCCACTGAGAGACGAGGACATAGAAAAATCGGGCACATTCCAAGCAGTTCTTTGAAGGGAAGTCATTGAGAGTGAACAGTGGGACGATTCAGATGCTGGGCTGAAGCGGGAGGAAGCTTAGTTTTCAACTATTATTTCAGTAACTAGATTTTTCAATTTTTTTTTTTTTTTTTTTTTTTTTTTTTTTTTTTTTGCTGTTTGCCTTTCACGCACCAAAAATGTAAATATTTTGTCACATTATGTTTTCCATGTTACAAAAAACTTTGCTTATTCGTTTAAATTTTGTCTTCTTTATTTTGGCCTGAGTCTTTTCAAAGGACTCATTTTCAAGTTCTAAAACTGTTTTTCTGCTTGAACTAGTCTATTTTTGAAGTCCTTGAAAGCGTTTTTTTTAAGTTTTATTCAATAAATTCTTTAGTTTCAAGATTTTCACTTGGTTCTTTTCATGATACCTTTCTCTTTGGTAAATTTTTTTATTCTTATACTTAGTGTTTGTTCTGATTTTTTTGATTGTTTATCTCTGTTCTCAATTATCTCACTGAGCTTCTTTAATATCACCATTTTGAATTTTTTTTTCCAGGATTTCAGAATATTTTTCATCAAAATCTGTGGTTGAAGAATTACTTTGTTGCTTTGGAGATGTCATTTTTTTTTTTTTTTTTTTTTTGCTTTTTATGTTTCTTGTGTCCTTACATTAATATTTGTACATCTCTTGTAACAGTTTATTCCTTTTTTTGGTTTGGATTTTCTTTTGAAGCAGATGACTTTTTCCTGAAGGTTTATTCATCATGCCTGTTGGGGAGGGAACTTTGGCTTTAATTCTGGGTGCATGCAGTAGTGTTGTCTTTACATAATTTCTTTAGCTGTGAACAGCATTAGTTGTGTCTGTGGTTTCTTTGACAGTTTAGAGAGTAGTTGTTAGTGAAGACTGTGGTAAAGTTTTTCTGAGAACAGGTACACCAGGTAGGCCACTCTTTGTCTCCAGTGGTGAAGCAATGGAACACACCTGCCTATTCTTGGGTCCCAGGTTGGCCTATGCTGGCTTCTGTGTTAGTGGGTCTATGAACGCCAAATCTTGGACCTCCAGGTGCCTTACTCAAATGCTAGCATTGACAATTGTGTACATGGCTGATGGGCAATATTCTCAAGTCCCTTGACAGTATGCATAGCGTAGTCCATGGTGTAGCAGTGTTGGGAAACCTCTCTGGGTCCTAAACTATTCATGCTAATATTGGTGGTGCTTGTAATGGGCTGGGCAAGCCAGTCTTCAGGCTCTCAGTATTTGCATGCAGGTAGTTTTCAGTATAATGGCAGTGGCAGGTTGGGTGGACCTATTCTCAGGCCCCCGAGATAAGTGCTCATGTGTTAACAGTGGTGCATGAGGCAGGGAAATCCCCAGGCCTTCAGATGATGTGCTTGGGGACTAGGGTAGGAGACGGAACCAGGCCTGGTACGCCTCTCCAGGCCTCAGTGTTGTAGTCGCTGGTTATAGCAAACAGGGACAAGGTTATCCCAGGCCCCCTGACGAGTGTTCATGCAATAGTGACAGTGGCTATGCTGCAGCCCTATTACCTCCGAAGGCAAGGTTGCTTTCAATGGCACTAGTCATAGGTAGACATGCGAGCACATGCTTTAGCCCCAGGGAACGACTGTGAGTGGACCAGCCTGTCATGTCTTTAGGAAGTTTGCAAATCTGCAGTGGTCTCATTGCTATGGTCTTCTGGGTTGCTGCCAGTGGCTTGTGCTCTGGTCCTGGAAAAAACAACAAGCATTAGAAGCTGTTGTGAACAGGATAGTGTGTCTTCAGGATGTATAGAAAAGTATTGCAGCCATGCTGCTGTAAAAAAAGGGAGTCACCACCAGTGAATTATGCTTTGGTACCAACCTGCAGCTGCCTGCACATGCAATGGGTGGGAAAGCCTGCCACCAGGATGCATCAAAATGTATAAGGGCCCTGCTTCTAGGTGTTATGGGGTGACTATCAATGACTTGTGCTTTGGTCCTGGAAGTAGTAGCTCACAGTTTCAGTGGTAGTGAGTGGGGGAAGTCAATTGGGCTCTAGTGATTTTGAGATGCATGGGCTGTTGCACCCCAGGGCACAATGCAGTCTGGCGGGAACTGGGATCTTAAATGGCACCATACTGTAGTTTTTTTGGGATTCAAGAGGTGTGTGGGACATTGTGTGTTTCTTCTCTGGATCATTGCCATTGCACTATCCCCATGCAGCTCCCCTATGTTAGTCTCAGGGCTCACAGGGATCAAGAGACTCTCCCATAGCCAGAATTGCAGGAGTCTGTACTGGAAATACAAACTACTTGGGGCGTCTAATTTATCCTTTCCTTACATATGGGATCGTCATTGGGCTTCCAGCTAATTTTAGCCAAGCAGCCTGCCTTGCTTCTCTCTCCTTCCTTGGCTTAGATTTTTTTTGTCACTCTTCTGTTGAATTATAGCATTCTCTCTTACATGACCTATTCAAAGTATGATTATTTGCTCATTATTTTAGTTATTCCTTATGGAAAAGATGAGCATGAGATGCCACTAATCAGCCATGTTGGAGTCCTCCATCAGTAATACCTGGTCTCTGCCGAGACCAGCTAGGTGGGGGACATCGTAACCCAGCGGCACTAGAGGAATTAAAGACACACACACAGAAATATAGCATGTGGAGTGGGAAATCAGGGGACTCACAGCCGTCAGAGCTGAGACATCGAACAGAGATTTACCCACATATTTACTGACAGCCAGCCAGTGATAAACATTGTTTCTATAGATTATAGATTAACTAAAAGTATTCCTTATGGGAAACAACGGAATGGGCCAAAACAAAGGGATGGGCTCTGGCTAGTTATCTGAGCAGGAAGATGTCCTTAAGGCACAGATTGCTCATGCTATTGTTTGTGGTTCAGGAATGCCTTTAAGCGGTTTTCCACCCTGGGTGGGCCAGGTGTTCCTTGCCCTCATTCCAGTAAACCCACAACCTTCAGCGTGGGCGTCATGGCCATCAGGAACATGTCACAGTGCTACAGATACTTTGTTTATGGTCAGTTTTAGGGCCAGTTTATGGCCAGATTTGGGGGCCTATCACCAGCAGACTCAAAGAGATTAAAAGTAAAATGATAGTGGAGGATATACCATGCTAAGAATAATGAAAAAAAAGCAGGAAAATATTAATATCAGACAAAAAGACACTTCAGAGCCATGAAAATGATCAATAATAAATTGGGTCACTGTATATTGATAACAGTCAATTATTGAAGAAGACAAAATAAAATCTCTGAATGTGTATGTGTCTATCTACAGAGCTTCAAAATCTATGAGGCAAAAGCTGGTATAACTACAAGGAGGGGCAGACATCTTAACCATTACAGTTGAAGACTTGAATAATCTTCTATAAATAATTAAAAGATCTAGCAAGCAAACAAATTGTTAAGGATATAGTTGTACTGAACAGCACCATCAATCAACTGAATGTAACTGACATTAACAGAATACTTCTTGCAACAAGAGAATACTTATTATCTAGCTCACATGGAGCATTCACCAAGATTGACCACATACTCGATGATTAGACTTAACAAATGTAAAGAAGTAAAAATCGGAAAAAAAATGCTTTTACATTATAGTAGTATAAAACTAGAAATTAATAACCAAAGTATGTTTACAAAAATCTCAAGGTATTTAAGTTTTAAGTTACAGACTTCTAGATTACCCGTGAATCAAAGAAGTCTCATGAAAAACAAAAACATCATTGAACTAAATACTAGTTAACATAAAACTTATTAAAATCCGAAGGATGCAACAAAAGGAGTGTTTAGAGTAAATTTGCAACCTAAATTGAATGTATGAGAAAATGAGAAAGATGTAAAATGTATAATCTAAGCCTAAAAAACTAAGAGAAGAACAAATTAAATCTAAAATAAATAGGAAAAGAAATAGTATAAGTCAGAGCAGAAACCAAGATTTCTGAGGCTTGTGACTGTCGGCTTTCCTCCACTTCCATGACAACCTGCATTACTCAGCAGAGGCACCCATAATCCTCTTAAGTACACAGCTCCAGTGACCTGGGAATCTCACCCTCATCCCCACAGGAGCAGCAGCAAGTCCTGCCCATGGAGAGTCTAAGCTCAGACACACCTAGCCCTGCCCTCACCTAATGGTCCTTTCCTACCAATCCTGGTAGTGGAAGACAAAGGGCATATAGTCTTCGGAGTTCTAGGGCCCTGCCTACCACCAGTCTCTCTCCATACTACTACAGCTGATGCTCTCTGGAACGTTCGACCTCCCAGCAGAAGGCCAACCAGCACAAAAGTAGAACATTAATTTACCAAAGCTAAGAACCCTCATGGAGTCCATTGCACACCACCCACCCCACCCCCCACCCTGTCACCTCCACTGGAACAGGTGTTGGTTTCCACAACTGAGAGACGCATAGACGGTTACATTATAGGACTCTGTGCAGACAAACCCCATAGATGTTTACATTATAGGACTCTGTGCAGACAAACCCCAGTACCAGCCCAAAACTAGGTAGACTCACTGGGCAGCTAGACCCAGAAAAGAGACAACAATCACAGCAGTTCAGCTCATATGAAGCCACATACATAGAAAAAGGGAGAGAGTACTACATCAAGGGAACCCCCCACAGGACAAAAGAATCTGAACAACAGCCTTCAGCCCTAGACCTTCCCTCTAACAGATCCTACCCAAATGAGAAGGAACCAGAAAACCAACCCTAGTATTATGACAAAACAAGGCTCTTCACCACCCCACAAAAATCACACTAGCTCACCAGTGAGGGATCCAAATCAAGAAGAAATCCCCGATTTACCTGAAAAATTATTCAGGAGGTAAGTTATTAAGCTAATCAGAGAGTCACCAGAGCAAGGTGAAGCCCAATGGAAGAAAATTTTAAAAAATGACACAAGAAGTGAAGGGAGAAATATTCAAGAAAATACATAGCTTAAAGAAAAAACAATTCAGAAAACTTTGAACACACTTTTAGAAATGCAAAATGCTCTAGAAGGTCTCAGCAATAGAATTGAACAAGTAGAAAAAAAAAATCAGAGCTTGAAGGCAAGGTCTTCAAATCAACCGAATCCAACAAAGACAAAGAAAAAATAATAAGAAAATATGAACAAATTCTCCAAGAAGTCCAGGATTACGGTAAACGACCAAACCTAAGAATAATTGGTGTTCCTGAAGAAGAAGATAATTCTAAAAGCTTGGAAAACATATTTGGGGAAATAATTGATGAAAAGTTCCCCGGCCTTGCTAGAGACTTAGACACAAAAATACAAGAAGCACAAAGAACACCCGGGAAGTTTAATGCTAAAAAGATCATCACCTAGGTACAATGTCATCAGGTTATCCAAAGTTAAGACAAAGGAAATAATTTTAAAAACTGTGAGACAGAAGCACCAAGTAACTTATAAAAAATAACCTATCAGATTAGCAACAGATTTCTCAGCAGAAACCCTATGAACTAGAAGGGATTAGGGCCCTATCTTCGGCCTCCTCAAACGAAACAATTATCAGACAAGAATTTTGTATCCAGTGAAACTAAGCATCATATATGAAGTAAACATACAGTTTTTTTCACGCAAACAAATGCTTCCAAACAAACAAATTACCAAGCCACCACTACAAGAACTACTAAAGAAGTGCTAAATCTTGAAACAAATTCTGGAAACTCATCAAAACAGAACCACTTTAAAGCATAAATCACACAGCACCTATAAAACAAAAATGCTAGTTAAACATCAAAAATAGACCAAAGTACACAGGCGAAAAAGAGCATGATGAATGCAACAGTACTCCACATTTCAATACTAACATTGAATGTAAACAGCCTAAATGCTCCACTTAAAAGATACAGAACTACAGAATGGATAAGAAATCACCAACCAACCATCTGCTGCCTTCAAAAGGCTCACCTAACACATAAGGACTCACGTAAACTTAAAGTAAAGGGGTGTAAAAAGGCATTTCATGCAAATGGACACCAAAAGCAAGCAGGGGTACCTATTCTTATATTAGACAAAACAAACTTTAAAGCAACAGCAGTTATAAGAGACAAAGAAGACTCATTATGTAATGGTGAAATGCCTTGTGAAAAAGGAAAATATCACAACCCTAAACATATATGCATCTAACACTGGAGCTCCCATATTTATAAAACAATTATTAATAGACCTAAGAAATGAGATAGACTGTAAAACAATAATAGTGGGGGACTTCAAAACACTACCGACAGCACTAGACAGGTCATCAAGGGAGAAAGTCAACAAAGAAACAACGGATTTAAACTATACCTTGGAACAAATGGACTTAACAGACATATACAGAACATTTCATCCCCAAATTGAAGAATACGCATTATATTTAACAGTGTGTGGAACTTTCTCCAAGATAGACCATATAATAGGCCATAATATGAGCCCAAATAAATTTTATAAAATTAAAGTTATATTAATCACCTCTCAGACCACCGTGGAATAAAACTAGAAATTAACTCCAAAGGGAACCTTCAAAGTTATGCAAATACATAGAAATTAAATAATCTGCTCCTGAATGAGCACTGGGTTAAAAAAGAAATCAAAATGGAAATTTAAAAAATTCAAACTGAATGGCAATAATGGCACAACATATCAAAACCCCTGGGATACAGCAAAGACAGTCCTAAGAAGAAAGTTCATAACCCTAAATGCCTACATCAAAAAGACTAAAAGAGCACATACTGACATTCTAAGGTCACACCTCAAGAAACTAGAGAAACAAGAACAAACAAAACCCAAACCCAATAGAAGAAAGGAAACAAGCAGGATCAGAGCAGAGCTAAATAAAACTGAAACAACAACAACAAATACAATAGATAAATGAAAAAAAAGCTAGTTCCTTGAAAAGATAAATAAAATTGATAGACCATTAGCAAGATTAACTGAGAACATAAGAGAGAAAATTCAAATATTCTCAATAAGAAACACCACAGGAGATATTACAAGTGACACCACTGAAATACAAAAGATTATTCAAGGCTACTATGAACACCTTTACACACATAAACTAGAAAACCTGGAAAAGCTGGATAAATGGATAAATTTATGGAAAAATAAAACCCTCCTGGCTTAAATCAGGAAGAATTAGATACCCTGAATAGACCAATAAGCAGCAAGGTTAAAATGGTAATTAAAAAATTACTAACATGAGGAAGTCCAGGACCAGACAGGTTCACAGTAGAATTCTACCACACATTTAAAGAATAATTGATACCTATCCTTTTGACATGATTTCACAAGATAGAGTAAGAAAGAACCCTCCCTAATCCATTCTATTAAGCTAGCATCACCCTATTACCAAAACCAGGAAAAGACATAACCAAAAAAGCAAACTACAGACTGATATCCTTGATGAGCATAGATGCTAAAATCCTTAACAAAATACTAGCTAACCTAATTCAACAGCATTTCAAAAAGATAATTCACAATGACCAAGTGGGTTTCAGACCAAGGATGCAGGGATGGTTTGACATACACAAGTCAATAAATGTGATCCACCACATAAACAGAATTAAAAACAGAAATCACACAATCATCTCAACAGATGCAGAAAAAGCATTCGACAAAATCCAGCATCCCTTTACGATTAAAACTCTCAGCAAAATTGGCATGCAAGCCACATAAGTTAACCTAATAAAGGACATCTATTACAAACCCACAGCCAACATAATACTGAATGGGGAAAAGTTGAAAGCACTCCCTCTGACAACTAGAACAAGACAAGGATGCCCACTCTCACCAATCCTCTTCAACATAGTACTGGAAGTCCTAGCCAGAGCAATCAGACAAGAGAAAGAAATAAAGGGCATCCAAATTGGTAAAGAGGAAGTCAAACTGTCACTGTTTGCTGACGATATGATCCTTTAATTTGAAAACCCTAACAACCCCTCCAATAAGCTCCTAGAACTGATAAAAGAATTCAGCAGTTTCTGGATGCAAGACTAACGTACACAAATCAGTAGCTCTTCTATGCACTAACAGCAACCAAGAGGTAAATCAAATCAAGAACTCAACCCCCTTTACTATAGCTGCAGAAAAATTAAAATACTTAAGAATATGCTTAATCAAGGAACCAAAAGACCACTGCAAGGAAAACTACAAAACACTCCTGAAATAAATCATAGACGACACAAAGGGAAACACATCCCATGCTCATGGATGGATAGAATCAGTATTGTGAAAACGATCATATTGCCAAAAGCAGTCTACAAATTCAATGCAATCCCCATCAAGATACCACCATAATTCTTCAGATAATTAGAAAAAACAATTCTAAAATTCATACAGAACAAAAAAACAGCCTGCATAGTCAAAGCAAGACTAAGCAAAAAGAACAAATCTAGAGGCATCACACTCCCTGATTTCAAACTACACTATACAGTTATAGTCACCAAAACAGTGTGGTAGTGGTATAAATAATAGGCAAATAGACTAATGGAACCCAATAGAGAACCCAGAAATATATCCTAATTTTTACAGCCAACTGATCTTTGACAACACAAACAAAAAGATAAAGTGGTAAAAAAGACACCCTTTTCAACAAATGGTGCTGGGATAATTGGCTAGCCACATGTAGGGGAATTAAACTGGATCCTCATCTCTCACCTATACAAAAACCAATTCAAGATAAATTAAGGACTTAAATCTAAGACCTATAACTATAAAAATTCTAGAAGAGAATATTGGAAATACCATTCCAGATACTGGCTTAGACAAGGATTTCATGATCAAGAACCCCAAAGCAAATGCAATAAAAATAAAGATAAATTGCTGGGACCTAATTAAACTAAAGAGATTTGCACGGCAAAAGGAACAGTCAGCAGAGTAAACAGACAACCACAAAGTGGGAGAAAATCTTCACAATCTATACATCTGAAAAAGATTAACATCTAGAATCTACAACAAACTCAAAAAATTAATAAGAAAAAACACAAACAATCCCATCAAAAAGTGGATTAAGGACATGAACAGGCAATTCACAAAAGAAGATATAAAAATGGCCAAAAGTATGGAAAACAAAATGTGCAACATCACTAATTATCAGGAAAATGCAAATCAAAACCACAATGCAATACCACCTCACTCCTGCAAGAATGGCCATAATAAGAAAATCATAAAAATTGTATATGTTGGCATGAATGTGGGGATCAGGGAACATTTCTACACTGCTGGTGGGAATATAAACTAGTACAGCCACTGTGGAAAATAGTAGGGAGATTCCTTAAAGAACTAAAAGTGGAAATACCATTTGATCCAGCAATCCCACTACTGGGTATCTACCCATAGGAATAGAAGTCATTATTCGAAAAAGATACTTGCACACGCATGTTTGTAATCGCACAATTCACAATTGCAAAATCGTGAAACCAACCCAAATTCCCATCAATCGGTGAGTGGATAAAAAAAAAAACAAACAAAAAACTGTGGTATATATAGCCAATGAAATACTACTCAGCCACAAAAAGGTATGAATTAACAGCATTTGCAGTGACCTGGATGAGACTGGAGACTATTATTCCAAGTGAAGTAACTCAGGAATGGAGAACCAAACATTGTATGTTCTCACTGATATGTGGAAGCTAAGCCATAAGGTTGCAAAATGCATAAGAATAATGCAGTGAACTTTGGGGACTTGCAGGGAAGAGTGGAAAGGGACGAGGGATAAAAGACTACAAATATGGTGCAGCATATACCATTCAGGTGATGGGTGCACCAAAATCTCACAAATCACCACTAAAGAACTTACACGTATAACCAAATAGCACCTGTACCCCAATAACTTATGAAAAAAATTAAAAATAGATAAACTGATTAAGTCTCTATCTACAAAAGTAATGAAATTTCAAGTTAATAGTCTTCCATAACAGAAAGCATCAGATCCATATGGTTTCAATGATGAATTCTATTGAATATTTAAAGAATAAATAATAATAATGGTTTTTAATCTATTCCAAAATACAGAAGCAAAGAGAATACTTCCTAACTTCTTCTATGAGATAACTGTTACCCTAATACAAAAACCAGACAAAGACACACAAGAAGGGAAAATTACAGGAAAATATTTCTCATAAACATAGTTGAAAATTTTCTCAGCAAAATATAAGAAAAATAATTCCCAGAATGCATACAAATAATTATACACCACGAACAAATAGGGTTTATTTCTGGTATGAAATACTAATTCAATATTTGAAAGTCAGTGCAATCAATCACATCAACAGGCTAAAGAAGAAAAATCACATGATCATATGAATACATGCAGAAAAAAATGTCAAAACCCAACAACCCACTCATGGTAAAAACTGTTAGGAAACTAGCAATAGAGATTTTCTCAATTTGATAAAAACATCTACAAAATATCTACCAGTATCTTCATACTTAATGTTGAGAAACTAGATGGTACCCTCTAAAATTGTGAACATATCCCCTCCCATGATTCATATTGAACCTTGTACTGTAAGTTGTAATTAATGTATTAAGAAAAGCAAAGCAAAAAAAAAAAGTATAGAGATTGAGAAGAAAAATGAAAAACTTTCTTTGTTCACAAAGGATATGATGGTGTTCTAAAAAAAAATTCTCAGAATCAAAAACAAAATTCTGGAACTAATAAGCAATTATTGCATGGTTACAAACTGCAAGGGTAATACACAGAAGTTAATTGTGCTCCTATATACAAGCAATGAGCAATTGGAATTTGAAATATAAAACAATACCATTTTTATTAGCGTCCCAACCAAGCAAATCCTAGTTATGCATAAAATCTAAGAAAATACATTCAAGGTTTGTGTGAGATCCTGTCCTGCAGGGCAAAGGAAAGCACACAGACATGGGCCTGTCAGCACCCTGTCCCTGTGCCAATATCATCATCTGCATGACCACTGACAGCAGGGATCACCTGACCCCACAGCCCTGTTGCTTCTGCCACTGTGGTGAATGCCTGCATGGAGCCAGGCATCCCAGCACCTGCTAGCACCCTGCCAAAGTGAAGGAGCAAGGGCCCACCATGCTGCCGCTGCTTCTGCTGCTTGCATATGCAAACAAAGATTGATGCTACTGTCAATGCAGTACAATGTGTTTTGGCTGACACCACCCATCCGAGTATAGTAACCAGCAGACTAGGAGCAGCTCAGACCCCTCCGGTGCAGTGGATACCTAACCTCAAAGAGCCAGAGAACAGTCACACTCAATACAAGCTTTGCAGAGTTAGAGAATGCAGTCCAGGGGTTGGTAGCTTAGTGCTGGCTCCATAAAATATTTCAGAAATGAAGCCAGTTGACTGAGTCTACCTCAAACTACTATCAAATCTTGAAGTTTATTAAATAAGACAAAAGAAAAAGAGCCATACAAAGGTAAGTGACTTCAAAGATCAAAGGAACATAAGCCCACAAAAATGAGAAAAAAAAAATAGCATCAAAACCCCTAAGAACTCAGAAAGCCAGAGTACGTTGTTTCCTCCAAATGTCTACACCACTTTTCCATCAAGAGTTCTGAACTAGGCTAAGAGGGTTGAAATGACAGAAATGTAATTTAGATTATAGATAGAAACAAAGATAATTGAGATGCAAAAGTACATTAAAACCCAATGCAAAGTAGCTAAGAATCACAATAAAACAATGCAGGAACGGACAAACAAAATAACCAGTATAGAAAAAAAATAACCAAACTGATAGGGCAGAAAAACACATCTCAAGAATTTCATAATGTAGTCACAAGTATTAGTAGTAGAATAAACCAAAAGGAGGAGAGAATCTCAGAGCTTGTTATTAGATTTCTGAAATAGAACAGTCACATATGAATAGAAAAAAATTGAAAATGAATGAGCAAAACCTCCAAGAAATATGAAATTACATAAAGAGATCAAATTCATAACTCATTGATGTCCCTGAAAGAGATGGGGAGAATGAAAGTAAATCAGAAAAAATATATCAGAATATTATCAAAGACTGCTTCCCCAATCTAGCTAGAGAGGTTAACATTCAAGTTCAGGAAATGTAGAGAATCCCAGTTAGAAACTTCACAAGAATATCATCCCCAAGACACATAATTTTCAGATTCTCCAAGTTTGAAACACAAGAAAAAATGGTAAAGGCAGCTAGAGAGTAGGGTCAGGTCACCTACAAATGAAAACCCATTAAACTAACAGAATACTTCTCAGCAGAAACCCTCCAAGCCATAAAATATTGGGGGCCAATATTCAACATTCTTAAATAAAAGAAATTCCAACCAAGAATCTTTCTAGGCAAAGGAGAAATAAGATCCTTATTAGACAAGAAAATTCTAAGGGAATTCATTACCACCAAACATGTCTTACAAGAACTCCTGAAGGAAGCACTAAATATGAAAAGACAGTTACCGCTCATTACAAAAACACAATTAAGTGCACACACTAGTGACACTATAAACAAACTATATAAGCAAGTCTGCATAATAACCAGCTAACATCATGATGATAGAGTCAAGTCCACACAAATCAATACTAACCTTGAGTGTAAATAGGCGAAATTCTCCTATTAATGGGCACCGAGTGGCAAGTGGGATAAAAAACCAACACTTATTTGCATGCTGTTGGCAAGAGACTTATATCACATGCAATGACACAAATAGGCTCACAGTAAAAGGATGGAGGAAAATCTTCCAAGCAAATGAAAAACAGAAAAAAAGCAGGGATTGCAATTCTAATTTCAGAAAAATAAAACAGACTGTAAATGAACAAAGATTAAAAAAAGACAAAGAAGGGCATTAGTTAGTGGTAAAAGGTTCAATTGAACAAAAAGACCTATCTATGTGAAACACATATGCACCCAAAGAATCACTACCCAGATTCATAATGCAGGTTTTTAGAGGGCTTCAAAGAGAGTTAGACTCCCACACAATAACAGGGGAGACTTAAACATACCACTGACAATATTATATAAATCATTGAGGCAGAAAATTAACAAATATATTTAGGACCAAAACTCAGCACTGTAACAAATAGATCTGATAGACACGTAGAGAACTCTCCACCCCAAAACAACAGAATATACACTCTTCTCATCACCACATGGTACATTTTCTGAATCCATCACATAATGGGAAATAGAGCATTCCTCAGCAAATGCAAAAGAACTGAAAGTATAACAACCAATCTCTTGGAGCACAGAGCAATCAAATTAGAAATCAAAACTAAGAAATTCACTCAAAACCATAAAATTACATGGAAATTGAGTAAGTTGCTTTTCAATGACTTTGGGTAAATAATGAAATTAAGACAGAAATCAAGAAGTTCTTTGAAATCAATGAAAACAAAGCCAAAATATAACAGAATCCCTGAAATACAGCTAAGGCAGCATTAAAAAGGAAATTTATAGCACTAAATGCCCACATCAAAAAGTTAGAAAGAGCTCAATGAACAACCAAATATTACAAATAGAGGAACTAGATAAGTAATAGCAAAATGACCCCAAAGCTGCCAGAAGGCAAGAAAAAATCAAAATTAGAGCTGAACTGAAGAAGGTTGAGACACACAAAAAAACATTTAAAATATCAAAAAAGCCAGGAGATTTTTTTTTGAAAGAAATAATCGTAAAATAGACCAATAGCTAGACTAGTAAAGAAGAAATGAGAGA
Source organism: Macaca nemestrina (assembly GCF_043159975.1). NCBI lineage: Eukaryota > Metazoa > Chordata > Mammalia > Primates > Cercopithecidae > Macaca > Macaca nemestrina. Next base: position 59,935,693 of record NC_092145.1, read on the forward strand.
AGACTCAAATAAGCACAATCAGAAGTGACGAAGGGGATATTACCAATAACCAATCAAAATATAAATAATCACAGAATATTATGAACACCTCTACGCATATAAACTGGAAAATCTAAAAGAAATGAGTACATTTCTGGACACATACACAATCCAAAGATAGCCAGGAAGGAATTGAATACCTGAACAGACCAATAATGAACTGCAAAACTGAAGCAGTAATAAATAGCCTACCAACCAAAACAACAACAACAACAAAAAAAGCCCAGGACCAGAAGGATTCACAGCTGAATTTTACCAGATGTACAAAGAAGTACTGATACTATTTCTGGTGAAACTATTCCAAAGAATTGATGAGGAGGAACTCCTCCTTAGTCATTCTATGAGGTCAGCATAGAATGACTTATACTAAATCCTGCAGAGGATACTAAAACCTGGCAGAGCCACAATGACAACAACAACCAAAAAAACAAAAAAACAAACAAACAGAAAAACAAACCTTCAGGTCAATATCTTTTAAATATCTTTAATATCTTTTATGAACATCAATGCAAAATCCTCCACAAAATACAAACTGAATCTAGCAGAACATAAAAAGCTTTTCCATCCTGCACAAGTAGGCTTTATCCCTGGGATGCAAGGTTGGTTAAACAACACAAATTATTAAATGTGATTCATTACATAAAGAGAACTAAAGACAGAAACCATGTGGTTAGCTTTATAGATTCTGAAAAGGGTTTGATAAAACTCAATACCTCTTTATGTTGAATATTCTCAATAAATGAGGTACTGAAGAAACATACCTCAAAATACCAAGAGCCATCTATATCAAACCCGCAGCCAACATCAATCTAAATGGGCAAAAGCTGAAAGTGTTCCTCTTGAAAACCAGTACAAAAAATGACGCCCTCTCCCACCACTCCTATTCAATATAGTATTGGAAGTTCTGGCCAGAGCAATCAGGCAAGAAAAATAAATAAGGGATACCCAAATAGGAAGAGAAAAAGTCAAATTATCCCTGTTTGCAAATGACATGGTCCTTTAGCTTTAAAAATCTCATAGTCTCAGCCCAAAAGCCCTTTAAGTTGATAAGCAATTTCAGCAGTCTCAAGATACAAATCAATGTACAAAAGTCACTATCATAACTAAACACCAACAACAGTTAAGCCGAGATCCAAATGAGAAATAAAATTCTATTCACAACTGCAACAAAAAGAATAAAATACCCTAGAATACAGTTAATCATGTAGTTGAAAGATCTCTAGAAGAAGAACTACAAAACACTGCTCAAAGAAATCAGAAATGACACAAACAAATGAAAAAAAAAACGTTCCATGCTCATGGATAGGAAGAATCAATATCACTAAAATGGCCACACTGCCCAATGCAATTTATAGATTCAATGCTATTTCTATTAAACTACCAATGATATTCTTTACATACCTAAAAAAACTACTTCAAAATTTACCTCTAACCAAAACAGAGCCTAAATAGCCAATACAATTCTAAACAAAAAGCAACAACCTGGAAATATTGAAGGCTACCCAACTTCAAACAATGCCACAATACAACAGTAACCAAAACAGTATGGTATTGGTACAAAAACAGTCACATAGACCAGTGGAATAGAATAAAGAACCCAGAAATAATGCCACATACCTACAGCTATCTAGTAAAGCTGACAAAAATAAGCAATGTAGAAAGACTCCCTATTCAATAAATAGTGGTAAGATGACTGGCTAGACATATGCAAAAGATTGAAATTGGATTCTTTTCCTACACTGTTCACATAAATTAACTTTAGATAGACTAAAAACTTTACTGTAAAACCCAAAACTATAAAAACCCTGGAAGACAATCTAGGCAATAACATTCTAGACATAGACACAAGCAACAATTTTATACTGAAGACACCAAAAGCAACTGCAACAAAAGCAAAAATTGACAAATGAGATCTAATCAAACTAAAAAGCTACTGCACAGTAAAAGAAACTATCAACAGGGTGAAAAGACAAGCTACAGAATGAGAGAAAAATTTTGAAAACTATGCATCTGACAAAGGTCTAATATCCAGTATCTGTAAGAAACTTAACCAAATTTACAAAAAAGAACAAACAACCCTATTAAAAAGTGGCAAAGGACACGATCCATCACTTTTCAATACAAAACATGCTTGCAGCCAAAAAGCATTAAAACAAAACAAAACAAAACAAAACAAAAACCTCAATATCACCAATCATTACAGAAAGGCAAATCAAATAAATCCCCAAGGAGTTGCATCTCACACTAGTCATAATAGCTATTATTAAAAAGTCAAAAAATAACAGATGCTGGGGAGGCTGTGGAGAAAAGGGAATGCCTATACACTTTTGATGGGAATGTAAACTAGTTGAACCATTTTGGAAAACAGTGTGTTAATTCCTTAAAGAGCTAACAAAAGAACTACCATTTGACCTAGCAATCCCACTACTGGGTTGATACCCAAAGAAATATAAAGCATTCTGATAAGGTTTGGCTGTGTCCTCATCCAAATTTCATCTTGAATTGTAGCTTCCATAATTCCCATGTGTCGTGGGTGTGACCTGGTGGGATGTTATTGAATCATGGGAGCGGGTCTTTCCCATGCTATTCTCATGATAATGAATAAGTCTTATGAGATCTGATGGTTTTATAAAGGGGAGTTCCCCTACACAAGCTCTCTTGTCTATTGTCATGTTAAGATGTGACTTTGCTCCTTATTTGCCTTCAGATATGATTGAGGCCTCCGAAACCATGTGGAAGTGTAAGTCAATTAAACATCTTTTCTTTATAAATTAACCAGTCTTATATATCTTCATTAGCAGTGTGAGAGCAGGCTAATAGAGTAAATTGGTACTAAGTAGTGGAGTGCTGATGTAAAGATGCTTGAAAAACAAAACTGATAGACAACTAGCAAGACTAATAAAGAAGAAAAGAGAGAAGAATCAAAAAGATACAATAAAAAATGATAAAAGGGTTATCACCACTGATCCCACAGAAATGCAAACCACCATCAGAGAATACTATAAACACCTCTATGCAAATAAACTAGAAAATCTAGAAGAAATGGATAAATTCCTGGACACATGCACCCTCCCAATACTAAACCAGGAAGAAGTTGAATCCCTGAATAGACCAATAACAGGCTCTGAAATTGAGGCAATAATTAATAGCCTACCAACCAAAAAAAAGTCCAGGACCAGATGGATTCACAGCTGAATTCTTCCAAAGGTACAAGGAGGAGCTGGTACCATTCTTTCTGAAACTATTCCAATTAATAGAAAAAGAGGGAATCCTCCCCAACTCATTTTGAGGCCAGCATCATTCTGACACCAAAGCCTGACAGAGATACAACTAAAAAAGAGAATTTTAGACCAATATCGCTGATGAACATCCTTGCAAAAATCCTCAATAAAATACTGGAAAAACCGAATCCAGCAGCACATCAAAAAGCTTATCCGCCATGATCAAATGGGCTTCATCCCTGGGATGGAAGGCTGGTTCAACATATGCAAATCAATAAAAATTCTGCTCTGTGAAAGCCATTTTAAGAGAATTAAAAGATGAGCCACTGATTGGAGTTAAACACATATCTGAAAACAAAAACAAAAACAAAAAACTTGTATTCAACATATACAAAGAACCCTTATAACTCATCAAAAAGAAAACAAATAACCCAAATAAAAACCAAATAGAAACTGTGTATAATAGCTGAAAAGACACCACATCAAAGAATATATACGGATGGGAAATAAGCATATGAAAGGATGCTAAACATCACATGTCATAATAGAATTAAAAAGTAAAACAAAAACACACCTAAGAGAAATGCTAAATCCCAAACACTGACAACATCAAATGCTGGCGAGTATGTGAAACAGTGCAGGTTGCTATTCATTGCTGGCAGATGCAAAGATGTATAGACACTTTAAAAGATATTTGGCAGCTTTTTACAAGCTAACCATAGTCTTGCCATAAAATTCCATAATCACGATCCCATGTCTTTACTCAAATGTATTAAAAACTTATGTCCAGAGAAAACCCTGTACATAAAAGTCAATAACTACTTTATTAATACTTTTCAAACCACAGAAGCTACCAAAATGTGCTTCAAGAGGTGAATAAATATTCCATAGTGCATCCACAAATTGGAATATTATTCAGAGGTTTAAAAAAGCCAGTCTGAAAAGGTTTCATTGAATATTGATGCAAATATCCTGGATAAAATATTAGTAAACTGATTTCAATAGTACATTAAAAAAGATTATTTATAATGACCAAGTGGGATTTATCCCAGAGATGGAAGGATGGGCCAACATATGCAAATCAATCAATGTGATAACTCATATTAAAATAATGAAAAACAGTATGGCGATTCCTCAAGGATCTAGAACTAGATGTACTATATGACCCAGCCATCCCATTCCTGGGTATACACCCAAAGGATTATAAATCATGCTGCTATAAAGACCCATGCACATGTATGTTTATTGCGGCACTATTCACAATAGCAAAGACTTGGAATCAACCCAAATGTCCATCAGTGACAGACTGGATTAAGAAAATGTGGCACATATACACCATGGAATACTATGCAGCCATCAAAAAGGATGAGTTTGTGTCCTTTGTAGGGACATGGATGCAGCTGGAAACCATCATTCTTAGCAAACTATCATAAGAACAGAAAACCAAACACCGCATGTTCTCACTCATAGGTGGGAACTGAACAATGAGATCACTTGGACTCGGGAAGGGGAACATCACACACTGGGGCCTATCATGGGGAGGGGGCAGGAGGGAGGGATTGCACTGGGAGTTATACCTGATGTAAATGACAAGTTGATGGGTGCTGACGAGTTGATGGGTGCAGCACAGCAACATGACACAAGTATACATATGTAACAAACCTGCACGTTAAGCACATGTACCCTAGAACTTAAAGTATAATAATTAAAAAAAAATGAATGATAGAAAAGATTATTTCGATTGATGCTGAAAAAGCATTTGATGAATTTCAACATCTCTTCATTAGAAAAACTATCAGAAAGTCGAGATAGAAGAAACAACCTCCAAATAATAAAAGCCATATATAACAGACCCACAGCTAGTATCATACTGAATGTGGAAAAACTGCAAACTTTCCTCTAAGATAGGAAATGTGACAAATATGGTCATTGTCACCACTATTGTTCAACATAATACTAGAGGTCCTAGCTAGAAGAATTAGACAAAAGAAAGATATAAAGGGCATTCAGATGACAAAAGGGAGAAGTCACAATTATTTTTGCTGCAGATAATGTAATCTTATATACCAAAATACTATTAGAAATGATAAACAAATTCAGTCAAACTGAAGGGTACAAAATTCACCCGCAAAAATCTGTAGCATTTCTACATGCCAATATTGAACAATGTAAAAAAGAAATCAAAACAGTAACTTCATTTGCAATAGCCGAAAATGCAAGTATTAATAAGTACTTAGAAATTACCTTAACCAAAGGCATGACAAATCTCTACAATAAAAACATTAAAGCACTGATAAAAGAAATTTAAGAGGACACACAACAAAATGAAAAGACATTTCATGTTTATGGATTAGAATAATCAATATTGTTAAAATTTTCATACTACATAAATCAATACAAATTCAATGCAATCTCTGTCAAAATACTAATCACATTCTTCACAGAAAGAGAAAAAATAATCTTACAATTTATACAAAATAACAAAAGATCCAGAATGGCCAAAACCATCCTGAGAAAAAGAACAAAACTGGAGGAATCCCATTACTTGACTTCAAATTATACTGTAGAACTATAGTAACCAAAAAAGTACGGTACTGTCTTAAAAGCAGAAACACAGACCAATGAAACAGAATAAATAACACAGGAACAAATCTATGCACTTACAGTAAACTCATTTTCAAGAAAGATGCCAATAACATACATTGGAGAAAAGACAGTCTCTCCAATAAATGATGCTGGGAAAATCAATATCCATATGCAGAAGAATTAAACTTGATCCCTGTCTCTCACTTTATACAAAAATCAAGTCAAAATGGATTAATACTTAAATCTAAGATCTCAAAATATGAAACTGCTACAAGAAAATATTGGGGAGACTCTCCAAGACACTGGTCTGGGCGTGCATTTCTTGAGCAATACCCCACAAGCACAGGCAACCAAACCAAAAATAGACAAATGGGATCACATCAAGTTTAAAAGCTTCTTCACTGAAAAGGAAACAGTCAACAAAATGAAGAGACAACCCACAGAATAGGAGAAAGTATTTGCAAGTTACCCATCTGACAAGGGATGAATAACCAGAATATATAAGGAGCTCAAACAACTCTATAGGAAAAAAAAAATCTAATAATCCAATAAAAAATAGGCAAAATATTCAAATACACATTTCTCAAAAGAAGACACACAAATGAATTGTGGTAGCACAGGGGATTTTTAAGGCAGTGAAATTGTTCGGTATAATGTTGTAATAGTGGACATATGATATTATGCATTTGCCAGAATACATAGAATTGTACCATAAAGTAAACCCTAACGTAAACTGTTAACTTTAGTTAATGATAGTGTATCAATATTGGTTCATCAATTGTAACAATTGCACCACAGCCGACTGGCTTTCCACAAAAACGAGAACACACAATTGAGGAAGGGACAGTCTCTTCAATAAATGGTGTTGGGAAAGCTGGATATCCTCAGGCATAAAAATAAAAAAGGGCCCTTATTATCCATTTATTCTCCATTCTACGTCTGAATGTCCTCTGTCAGGAACAATAAAAAGCTTAAAATTACAACATAGGGAATTAGGGCACTTTAACCAATAAATGAAATCAGACAAAATTTTTTTTATGAAAACAATTAAATCTACATAATATCTACTAAGATATCAGAATTACTCTTTGAGCCTTTCAAGTACATTATTTGAGGGAAGACAAACTAAACCCCAAGTACTTGATTGCTCAGCTTAGGTGGCTGAAATCCTTTTGGGCCTGGGTGCCTCAGCCAAAGTTCCTAAGCCAGCCTCTTTATTCAAAAAAAAAAAAAATTACCCTCTGCATCCCTCAAAAAAATGTTTTAAGTGAATAAATAAATAAAGCCTTGAAACATTTCTACAAACAGAGGGTTCCTTAAGCAATACTAATGTCATTGAGTAACACTAGCACCTGAAAACTGCAAGTCAGACCAAAATGTTTAAAGGCATTCAATGATCAACTCCATTGACCTCAATTGTGAAACACAAATTGAGTTCTCAGCTAATTGGTAATCAGTCACAATTAAGCTGTTAAAATATATTTAAGCTATAACTTGTAATGCAGAATATGAAGGCCCCAAAAAGTTATCTTTGTAAGCTTCCAAATATATACCACCTACAAAAAAATGTACAGATTTTAAACTTCGACAATGAGAGAGAGAGAGAGAGTATGACAGAGGATACTATCCTTTAACACATTTACCAGTTGGTTATACAGCAGTAGCAATGCTTCCAACACTTTATGAATGATACTGAATTTCATTTTTAAACCAAAGTGAGCTTAATAGGGTTGAATTTTTGTCCAGTTCATAGCAAAATAACCTTACAGTTCTTATTGTTAATGAATTAGTATGTTCTTTGCACATGATTATTAAATTATGACAATGGATTAGACCATGAAAAGTTGTGCTGCATTTATAACTATTTCTGATTTTTACTCTGTTAGTGATTTTATCTTTAATACTACTAGAAAATTCACAGAGGGTTATTATTTTCTGTACAGCTAATACTTAATTAATCATGATAACCCTTTACAGGTGAATGGTCTTTATTACTGGCCACAAATCAGTGATTTTTAAAATTTTCACTTTGAAAAAAGTCTTGCTTTGCCACTAGACATTAGCAAAAAGAAACCTATAAAGTGGGATTGCTTTTAAAGGAAAATTATTATGAGAGAAGGTAAGATTGGAAAAATTACTTGATTTAAGATTTGATTCATTTTCAGAGGTGTGAAAAAATGTATTTTTTATGCCACTTGAAGTTGCTAAGAGATCAGTGGCACAGTATATTCATCAAAGAACTTAGGTAAAATGATTTTTAAAAATAAATAGTGGAAATATAATATTTTAATTGTTATTGAAATATACCTTCTAATCTTAGAAACCTTTTTCTTTACCTAGGCACTTCATTTGTCCTTTCAAGAAACTATAACATTATTAATTGTATCAATGTATAATTTGCCATGCATCCGCCTAACTTACCATCTTTTCATAATTATCAGTTAAAAGTACAAAACATAAGAACAGCATTGAAATATTATTATAATAGTTAATTTAAAACCATAATAAGCAGGTCAAATTTAAAAATTTGGTGCTCTTAGCATTTCTGCTTACAAGGCATTTATGCTAAAGAGATTGTTGAGCCCTGATTATGTTTAATTTGTTAAATTTATTACTTCTTTTAACCTACATGTTTAGTTTTCTACTGCATGGTTATTGTGAACTAGAGTTCTTAGTTTTGAGCAATGTAAATCATCATACACCTCTTTCAAGTAAAGGAGTCGTTTTTACTACCATACAGGTTACAGGAAATTGGCTTATTTTGTCTTTAGATGACATACTGAATCAAAGTTTAAGTACACATATAGGAAATGTCTTTAAACTTCTGTCCATATATCAAATATAATTGAAGATAAAATTATTACAGCAAACATTTTGCAAAGTAGTTTTGAAAGACTTACAGATAAAGATGGTGGACAAGATATATGCATTTATTTCTGCTAGTTCGTAATACCTCCATATAATAAGGTTTAAAATTTTTAAAAGTCATACATTGGTAATTAAAAATGATAAAAAGGAACAAAATAGTGACAAATCTGGGAAGCTGAAAATCAGATGGATGATTGATAACTGACTTAGCAGGCCCAGGAAACCTGAATCTTAAGGTAGAAGTTGGAAAAGTGGAGATATCTTCCCAAAGTTTAGGAACTGCAAACATCAGGTACCTCTGGCAGTGTTGAGGCAAGCTGAGCTGAAAATGGCAGGGTAGATTTAAAAGCTATACAGTTAAATAAAATAGTAACAAAATAAAATAAATAGTATTTCTCCTCTCAACATATAAAACCTTTGTCTTCCCAACTCCAGCAGAAGGTTAAAGTTTTATTCTATAGAAAAGATGAAATAGAGGTATCGTGACTGAGGTACATCTAGCAGAGGTGAACTTGTATGATCTTGAATACAGGGAGCTATGTACTAAATGAATGTTGAGACCTCGGGGTTCTTACCCCATAATGATGGCAACCAGGATAAGACCCAAGAAAAAAAAAATACTGGAGAAACTTCTCTGGAAGATTATACTGCCCGAGAAAAGAGATCTATTGATATAGACATTGGATTTTCCCATAGACATGCAAAACACCATGAATGGATTATTATAAAATGTATATATGTATTTAAATATCACACTGTACCTCATAAACGTGTACAATTTTTTGTGCCAATTAAAAACTAAGATAAATTTTAAAACTGGCTTAAACAAACCACTCTACATTGAAGAACACAGACTAAAAGCCATATCCTTGTGTAGAGAGCTTCTAATCAGTTTCAGCACTTCACTCTTCAATGTAATTATGTAGTGAGCATTAACAAGCATTTGAGTAAAGCAAAGAGGTTGAAAGAGTGAGAACATAACAAGCAAATCGAAAATACACAAATAATCAAATTAGCAGAAACAGATCATGAACATAGAAGAAAATTTACAAACACATGTATATATGTGTGTATATATATGTGTGTGTGTATATATGTATATATGTGTATATGTGTGTGTGTATGTGTGTGTGTATGTGTGTGTGTATATATATATATATGAAATAAGAATATATTGAATAAAAGTAAAACATTCAGAAAAAAGTTTAAATGTCCTGGAAATTAAAACTTTGTTAAGTGAAATGAAAAGAAATGAAGAAAAAAAATTTAAAAAGTGGTCGGGAGATAGAGTTGAGAATGTATCTCAGAAAATAAAACAAACAAATGGATTAAACAATAAGAGAAGTAAATAAGACAATTAGAGGTTAGTCCAAATTCCAGAGAGGGAGACCTCAGAAAATAAAGAGTAGAAAATTACCAAAAAGTGTTTTTCAGGTAATTTTATCCACTCTAAAATACATGAGCTTCCAGATTATTTGGGTTCATCAAGTTCCAGCACAATGTTAGAAAATGGACCCATATGAGCACCTATAATGTTTATCAAGTACTTACCCCATGCCAGCCATTGTTCTAAACACTTTTCATGTAATTAACCCATTTTAATGCTCTCAACATCTCCAAGATGTGCATGTTATTATGATACTCATTTTTAAAGATAAGGTTAATTTACATGCAAGACCTTCACAATGGTTAAATAATTAGGTCAAGATTACACAGAACAGTGATTTGATCTCAAGGACTGTATTAATCTGTTCTCACACTACTATAAAGAACTATTTTAGACTGGGTAATTAAAAAAAAATGTTTAATTGAGTCACAGTTCCACAGGCAGCACAGGAGGCATAGCTGGGCAGGCCTCAGTAAACTTACAATCATGGAAGAGGGGTAAAGGAGAAGCAAGCACAGCTTCACATGGTGACAGGAGAGAGAGAGAATAGATGGGGCAATGTTACACACTTACAAACAACCAGATCTTATGAAAACACTATCATGATAACAGTAAGGGAGAAATCTGCCCCCATGATCCAATCACCTCCCACCAGGTCTCTCCCCCAACATTGAGGATTACAGATAAAGATGAGATTTGAGTGGGGATGCAAAGCCAAAGCATATATTCTGCCCCTGTCCCCTCCCAAAGCTCATGTCCTTCTCACATTTCAAAACACAATTATATCTCGCCAACAGTCCCACAAAGTCTTAACTCATTTCAGCATTAACTCAAAAGTCCAACAAAGTCCAAATCTCATCTGAGACAAGGCAAGTACCTTCCACTTATAAGCCTGTAAAAAAAAAACAACAAAAAACAACAACAACAAAAAAAGCATGCACACACAACAAAAAACAGTTAGTTACTTCCAAGATACAATAGAGGTACAGGTATTGGGTAAATGCTCCCATTCCAAAAGGGAGAAATCAGCCAGATCAAAAGAGCTATAGGCCTTATGCAAGTTTGAAACACAGCAGGGCAGTTATTATATCTTAAAGCTCCAAAATAATCTTTTTTAACTCCATGTTTCATATCCAGGCCACACTGACACAAGGGTTGGGCTCCCAAGGCCTTGAGCAGCTCTGAGTTTGTGGCTTTGCAGGGTAAAGCACCCCATGGCTGCTTTTACAACTTTTTCAGCCACACAGTGCAAGCTGTTGCTGGATCTACTATTCTGGGATATGGAGGATGGTGGACCTCTTCCCACAGATTCACTATGCAGTGCCCCAGTGGGGTCTCTGTGTGGGGGTTCCAACACCACATTTTTTATTCCACAATAAAAAACCTATTAGAGGTTCTTCATGAAGGCTCTGCCCCAGCAAACTTCTGCCTGGACATCCAGGCATTTCATACATCATCTGAAATCTATGCGGAGGCCCCAAGCCTCAACTATTGCCCTCTGCACACTCCCAGGTTAAACATCACATGGAAGCTGCCAAGGCTTGTGGCTTACACCCTCTAAAGCAGTGGTCTGGATATATCTGCAGCTGAAGCTGAAGTGGCTGGGATGCAGGGCACAATGACCCAAGGCTGTGCAGAGCAGCAGGGACCTGAGTCTGGCCCACTAAACTATTTTTTCCTCCTGGGCCTCCAGGCGTTTGATGGGAGGGGCTACCATCAAGGTCTCTGAAATGCCTTGGAGGCATTTTGCCGATTATCTTGGCTATGAACGTTTGGCTCTTAACGTTTGGCTCTTCTCTACTTATGCAAATTTCTGCTGCAGGCTTGAATTTCTCCTGTGAAAATGGGTTTTTCTTTTCTACCACATGGCTGGGTTGCAAATTTCCCAAACTTCTATGCTTTACATTTCTTTTAAAAATTAGTTCTAGTTTCTGTGTGTATGCAAATGAGTACAGGCTTTTAGAAGCATCCAGGCCACTTCTTGAATGCTTTGTTGCTTTGAAGTTTCTTCCACCAGATATCCTAAATTATCTCTGTCAAGCTCAAAGTTCCACAGTTCTCTGGAACATGGGCACAATGGCACCAGTCTCTTTGCTGAAGCATAACAAGAGCCACCTTTACTTCAGTTCCCAATAAGTTCCTTATCTCCACCTGAGACCTCCTCAGCCTGAGCTTCACTGTCCACATCACTGTCAATATTTTGTTCAAAATCATTTATCAAGTCTCTAAGAAGTTCCAACATTTTCCTCATCTTCCCATCTTCTTCTGAGGCCTCCAAAATGTTCCAGCCTCTGCCCATTACCAAGTTCTAAAGTCACTTCCACATTTTCAGGTCTCTTTATTCCAATGCCCCACTTCTCTGGTACCAATTTTCTTTATTAATTTGTTCTTGCACTGCTATAAAGAACTACCTGAGAGTGGGTAATTTATAAAGGATAGAGGTTTAATTGACTCACAGTTCCACAGGCTGTATAGGGCATGACTAAGGAGGCCTCAGGAAACTTACAATCATGGCAGAAGAGTGAAAGGGAAGCAAACATGTCTTCGTATGATGGCAGAAGAAAGAGAGCAAAGGGAGAAGTGCTACACACTTTCAAACAACCAGATCTCATGAGAACTCACTATCATGAGAACAGCAAGGGAGAACTCCACCCCCATGATACAATCATCTCCCATCAGGTGTCTCCCTCGACATAGTGGATTCCAATTGAACATGAGATTTGGGTGGGGACACAGTGCCAAAACATATCAAGGAATCTTAACTACTATTTTGAAATTGTATTACATTAAAGACAAAGATATAACTCTACAAGCATTCAGAGACTTGCAAAATAGACAAACATGTTTCTTCATTTAATTAAAAAAATAATTAGAAAGGGGTTAAACTTCCCAATAGTAACACTGGAAGCTAGAAAATACATGAAGGGCGTCATCAAAATTCTCAAGAATTATAATTGCCTATCTAGAATTCTGAATATGGACTACTAGTCCAGTGTGAGGGTGAATTAGTATACTTACAGATATGCATTGTCTCTGAAAATAAACTTTCATGCACTCTTTCCAGGAAACTACTAATGGATGGGCTCTACCAAACACAGAAGACTTAGTATCTAAGAAAGAGAGGATTCAAAAGAGAAATAGAAAAACCCAGGGTGAGGGTGAAGAGAAATTACAAGACAAGTGCTTTCAATGGATTTAGAGAGCAGCCACTCCCGACTTTAATAGACCAGAAGCTGTTAGAGATACTTTAAGACAATGGATTGTTAGAAGATAATGTGTTGGAATAGACTAGGAAGCTAATTATGGAATGAGGGAAGGCATTGCCTTTTAAGTCACTAATAATAACACAATAAATTAAGCAACTAAAAATTCAATATAATGATTAAATCCAAGAATAATTTAAAAACTTAGGCATAAAATAAAAGACAATCATAGTATATTACATGACTGCATTGTAAATGATATGGTACATAGTTTTCATAGTGAAATAAGCCACAGATACTGATATCAATCAAATATTCATATAGCTACAATGGGAGGATATAATATTTTAACTCAGCATTAGTGTTGGGAAGAGATAGGAAAAAGTGGATTAAGGTTTTCTTATCTTTAGTGAAAAAATTATTACATAATGTTTAAAGCTGAAAATCATCAAGTAGTCATACAAGAAAGTTATTTTCATGTATTTATTTAAATACCAAATAAATCAGTCAAATAAGTCAAATAGTTGAAAATAGAATGTCTTTGGGGGATAAGGTGGCAAGGAATCACTTTATTTTCCTTTTTTACAATTTAACTTTTATTTTAAGTTAAGAGATATATGTGCATCTTTGTTAGATAGGTAAACTTATTGCATGGGGGTTTGCTGTACAGATTATCTCATCACCCAGGTATTAAGCCTAGTATCCATTAGTTCTCATCATTAAGCTCCCACTTGTAAGTGAGAACAAGCAGTATTTGGTTTTCTGTTCCTGCATTAATTTGCTAAAGATAATGATTGACGTCCAGTTCTACCCAGGATGCTGCAAAGGACATAATATTCTTTTTTATAGCTGCATAATATTCCATGGTGTATATGTACCACATTTTCTTTATCCAGTCTACCACTGATGGGCATTTGGGTTGAGTCTACATCTTTGCTATTGCAAGTAGTGCTTCAATGAACATATGAGTTCATGTGTCTTTATAATAGAACATTTTATATTTCTGTGGGTATATAATGAGTAATGGGATTTCTGGACCAAATGGTAGTTATATTTTTAGGTCTCTGAGGAATCACCACACTGTCGTCCACAATTGTTAAACTAATTTAACTCCCACCAGCAGTGTATAAGTGTTCCCTTTTCCCCGCAACCTTGCCAGAAACTGCCATTTGTTGACTTTTGAATAGCCATTCTGATTGGCGTGAAATGGTATCTCGTTTTGATTTGCATTTCTCTAATGGTCAGTGATGTTGAGCTTTTTTTTAATATGATCATTGCCTGCATGCATGTCTTCTTTGGAAAAGTGTCTGCTCATGTTCTTTGTCCACTTTTTAATGGTGGTGCTTTTTTTTTTATTTTCTTGGAAATTTTTTAAGGTTCTTATAGATGCTGGATATTAGACCTTTGCCAGATGTATAGATTGCAGAAATTTTTCCCATTATGTAGGCTGTCTGTTCACTCTCTTGGTAGTTTCCTTTACTGTGCAGAAGCTCTTTATTTTAATTACATTGATCCCCTTTGTCAATTGTTGCTTTTGTTGCAATTGCTTTTGATTTCTTTATGATGAAATCTTTGCCCTTTCCTATATGCAGAATGGCAATGCTTAGGTTGTCTTCCAGGATTTTTATAGTTTTGGCTTTTGCTTTTTAAAAGCAGTTTTAAAAACTAATACCCCAGTCTAGGAGCTTGATTAACTTTGAAAGAATTTTAAAAGAAAAACTGAGGTAAACTCACATTCACTTTTCTATTAAGACAGGAGACTAGACACTACTAATCAACCTGAGATAAGTGCTAAATTTGTTCAATATTAGTTATCTTTAAAAATTGTGTCAATGATTGACAAAAGTGTGCAGAAACCAGTGGTCACAGTGAAACATAAATTTCAATTTGTTCATCCACCAATAGTATATCTATGATAAAATTGTAGAAAGTCTTGATAACATGCTTTTCTGAGCTTTTGAGTCCTTGGGAAGAGCTATAGGTGCTATTCTGACTTGAAATAAAGTGAGGCGGGGGATATACTTCCTAGAGGAAAACTTTCCTCGGAGAACGTTTAGAACCTGGGTTTATGACAGTGATTTTTGGTAGATAAAGGGGCTCTGCTAAATAAAAATGTTAGGAAACACTATCCTTTAGAAAATTGTCTTATTACTTTATACTCCTACCAAACAATTTGGAAATTTGATTCTTCCTTTTAGTTGTTGATTTGGAACTCTAAAATATTGTATGAGCTCCTGACAAATCATCTGCTTTTTTTCTGTTCTCATTTCAATTATTTTCTCTACTAGTACAAACTCCCTTCCTCACCTCCATCTGTTATGTGATTTAGTTGAAAGGGAGTTTAAAAAAATAATGTCATGCAAAATGCCATTTCCTTCAAAATCTTCAACAGGCATTACCAGGCTTGCAGATATCAGAAAATGTTTTGGGATGTTTCCAATTTCAGAGCCACTGTTTGGGAAAATGATTAAGGTTTTTTTATAAAACAAAAAATAGCATGCCATCAAAATAATAGTGTTTGTGTGTGGCATATTAATCCCTATTGTAGATTAGCTAGCAAGTATGTAAAGAATATTTTAGGTTGTCATTTGTACTTCTAGCATCACCAGAATTTGAAGCTTTCAAACACTTTGCCATTAACAAAGAAGACTAGAGTTCTTATAAGCTGTGAAGAACCCTATTTAACAGGTTCAAGATATTTTGTTTTTTTTTCTTTTATATGTGCAGAAAGAATAAGAGAGTTGTCTCCCTAAACAGCCAAGTGATATTATTTATTTGGGAGGTAACCCTTGTAAACCATGAGTATTTGAGACTAGTATCAATCAATTTAGAAAGTTTATTTTGCCAAGGTTAAGGATGCACCTGTGAAACAACCTCAGGAGTTCCTGATGACATTAGCCCAAGGTAGTTGGAGCACAGCTTTGTTTTATACATTTTAGGGAGACATGAGACATTAATCAATATATGTCCAGAAAGGTCGGAAAACTAGAAGTGAGGGGATTCTAGGTCATAGATAGACAAAGGACAAAGGGTTGCATTCTTTTGAGTCTTTGATTAGCCTTCCACTGAATATGCAATTTACAGTCACTTATGCCTTAGTCTGGTTTAGTGAAACAATAGGGCAAAGGAAGCAATGAGATATGAATATGTCCCACATGAGCAGAGGGATGACTTTGAATTCTGTCTGTTCTTTGTCCACAAGGAATTTCTTTGTGAGCAAATTGTGAAGGAGGTGTGTAGCTTTTTTATCTTTGTAGCTATCTTACTTAGGAATAGAATGGGAGGCAGGTTTTCCCAATGCAGTCGCCAGCTTGACTTCTCCCTTTGGCTGAGTGATTTGGGGATCCCGATATTTCTTTTCCTTTCACACCATAAAATAGTATATTAGGTACTGTTGAGATGGAAATCTCCCCATCCATCTCCCTAATTAAAGTAGAAAGAAAGCCACATGATATAGTATCTTTGGAACTGGGAGGGAGTAGAAACCAGGATTATGCTGAGTAAATTTAAGGATATTTAGGGCTCAAAATCCCATCTTTAAAAAGACGTTAAATACATATTTATCACTTATGCTTTAATCACGAGAAAACTGAAATAGCCAACCAGAGGTAAATAAACAGCTTTGGAAAAGTGAAGAAGAGAGAGAATGGTAAGGTTTGAGCATGTTTAATAGAGATAAATCAGTTCATTGATGAAGAAGAAATTGATGGCAGATACACTTCAAAATTTTTGTTTGACATAGCCCTAATCAATGTTTTAAAATAAAATGAAAGTACCTTAATTTTCCTTTTTTTTTTTTTTTTTTTTAGACAGAGTCGCCTCTGGGGTTCAAGCGATACTCATGCCTCAGCCTCCTGAGTAGCTGGGACTTCAGGCACATGCCACCATGCTCAGCTAATTTTTCATATTTTTAGTAGAGATAGGGTTTCACCATGTTGACCAGGCTGTCCTGGAACTCCTGACCTCAGGTGATCCATCTGCCTCAGCCTCCCAAAATGCTGGAATTACAGGCATGAACCACCACGCCAGGCCTGATTTTCTTTTTCTTTCCTTCATCTGACGTAAATCTAACACTCTGATCATACCATTCAAATGTGACACTACTAATCAACAGGCCCGTGCCAGAACCAAAGGAAAAGTACCTAAAAAGACCACTCTGGAAAATTCCTGATAACAATAATACTTTGGATGCACTTGTTAATTCCTTTCAATTAAAATGTATTTATTACACACCTACTATACGCCAGCACCTGCTAGTTGTTAAGGTTTGTAGTCACAGTTCCTGCCTTCACAAAACTGACAGATTTATTGAATGTTGGGAATGTGTCACCACAATGTTTGTCCTTAATGCATACTGGACACCTGAAGTTCTATATATGTAGAGTGTGGCAGATGGACAGCCAAGATATAATTAGTAGCATTGGTGTTATAGGATGCCACAAAATAATTGCCATGCATTTTCTAAGCCATTGCTTTACTTCAACCCTATATCTGACTATTTATGGCTCTCTTAGCTAAATAATTATTTTTGTGCATTGCTTTATTCTCCTGACTTGGATGTTCACCTCTTGTGTCTTTAGGAACCTCAATTTTCAGGTTCCATTTGAAAATATGACATAGTTAAACAATATACATTTTCTTTTTCTTTTTTTTTTTTTTTTTTTTTTGAGATGGAGTCTCGCTCTGTCGCCCAGGCTGGAGTGCAGTGGCGCGATCTCGGCTCACTGCAAGCTCCGCCTTCTGGGTTCACGCCATTCTCCTGCCTCGGCCTCCTGAGTAGCTGGGACTACAGGCGCCCGCCACCGCGCCTGGCTAATTTTTTGTATTTTTAGTAGAGACGGGGTTTCACCGTGGTCTCGATCTCCTGACCTTGAGATCCGCCCGCCTCGGCCTCCCAAAGTGCTGGGATTACAGGCGTGAGCCACCGCGCCCGGCACAATATACATTTTCATTACCTCCTAAGAAGGATCACTACCTCAGCTTTGATTTACATTTAACTACTTCAGAAAGTGGAAGTTTTAATCCAGAAAACTTGTTGTATAGAGATTAATGCCCCCACGCAATTTCGAAAATATGAATTGCAAACATTAAAGTTTTAGTTTAGGAGCATTTTAATCCATGTATCACTGTTTCATCCTGGTTGATGGGGTTTCATCTTTAGTACGTCCATTACTCACTTTACAAACTTAAGGTTCTTTTCCATCCTTTGGGCTAAATGGTATCACAACCTAAGTGTAAGATCTTAATTATATTCCATGGCCAGAGTATTAAATTGATATTTTGCAACTTGGTTAAATTGAAGGCAAAGTTTAAAAAATGAGAAAGCAGCGCAAACTGAATTGTGACTCTAAATATAATTTTCAAAATGTTCTTTCTGTATGCTACCCTCATTTTGCTGATGCTGAACTTCATCTCCCAAGTCCCAAATTTCATCTTAGACTTTTACTTTATAGTATACAACTCATTGCAAGATACAAAATCCTTTGTTTCATTGAACAGCCTTTGAGTATCAATAAAACGTAATTTTTTATCAAGGAAGATGACCAGGGAAAAGTCAGAATTAAATGAATAGAGTCACCAAACAACAGTATGAATTGATCCCTCTGCAGAAAGCAGGAGGTCTCGGAGGAGAAGTCAAGACCTCAGTTAACAGATACTAAAAAATAATTAAGTACCGTCACTTTTGGATGAAGAAAATCAAGTTCACATTGAGCAGAATGTGGTCCCTTTAAACTAAGTGAACATTGCCAAAACTAGTGAAAAGTGTCTAGGTGATTTTTCAAAGATGTAAAACGCTGCGATATTTTCTTTAATTCTTACAAATTATTTGTTGGAGAATGAAAAGAAAGATTAAGTTTAGGCGTAATCTACTATCGTATACAATTACTATAAAATCACAGAGCCAGTGTGTTCCCCAAGAAATGATTTTCAGAAAATTATCTAAAGTTATTGGCAGCCTCTCAGCTACACTGTCATGGTTTTGTAATATATTTGAAAAAACATGTATATGGAAAAATGCTGTGGGCCTGAGATCAGAATTTTTTTCTTTTTTTCCCATTTTTAATATTTATTAATATTTTGGCAAGTACATATGTGGAGAAAGATAGTTTCGTACTCTTTGAATGAATCAATATCAACCCAACAAAACTATATTCTGTTGAAAGATTGATATGTCATGAGACCATAGTGTAGAGTCAGATGCAATTTTGGTAAAACTACACAGAGCCCAAGTTTCATGGACCAAAAAATGTGAAAGGTATATTGAAAGAAAGACGTAAATAAAGACCCCGTAGTAAAGTCTTCCTTTGCATAGCTCCTAAGCGAGACCTACATATTTGATAAAATATAATAGAATGACCAAATGTGGCAGTTTTAATATTTCCAGAAAGTCTTCATGGGCTTGATGAAAATAGAAGGGATTATTGGTATATATTGTAAGAGCATGTTAAGCTGTTACTTGATTCAAGCAATGCAATAACTAAATATCTTCATTTTCAAAATGACTGACAATATATATTATTTCAACTTTAGAAGTATTTATTCACCTTAAAGATGTTTGATTTATAGTACTGTGTTACTTGAGTATGTATGTATGTACGTATGTATGTATGTATTTATTTATTTTCAGACAGAGTCTCTCTCTGTCACCCAGGCTGGAATGCAGGGGCATGATCTCAGCCTACGGCAACCTCTGTCTCTTAGGTGCAAGCAATTCTCCTGCCTCAGCCTCCCAAGTAGCTGGGGTGACAGGCGCATGCCACCGTACCCAGCTATTTTTTTTTTTTTTTTTTTTGTATTTTTAGTAGAGACAGGGTTTCACCATGTTGGCCAGGCTGATCTCAAACAACTGACCTCAGAGGATTCACTCACCTTGGCCTCCCAAAGTGCTGGGATTATAGACTTGAGCCACCACGCCCGGCCGAGTATTGTATTTTAAATTACCACAAGCAACATCACCAGCATCCGAATATGCTGGTTTTAGTTATATTGCTACCAAATGCTCTACTTGTCTATAAACCATCATATGAGGATTTTTGAACTTATCCAAAACAATTTAAAATCTACCATACTTTATTATATGAATAATTCAAGATTACACACAAACACACACACATTATATATCCTCAGAGTTTAACCAATATGACTCGAGGGACTTACCTGTATCCCTCTCTCTTTTATTCAGAATTATTCATAATACTTCTTGTACCAATCACATTTTTCATTTTAGAGAAGTGATATCCCAAAAACTATTTAACAAAATTTATACATAATATTTCTGGAAAACCAGCGTGAGTAAAAATAATTAGAGTTTTATGACTGCATTGATGACACTTTATATCTACTTTTAGTCACTCAATTAATTCTTCATTTGTGTGTTTGAAGTAATTTTTCAAATAAGTTACTTTTCTTAATATATTTCCTCTAGAGTCTAACCATGTGAAATAGGTAAGTTTTTTTTCTCCTCATTCATGTAAACAGAAACTTTCATGCACGTTAATTATCAGAGATTTTGCTGTTTCCCTGTCAATGCAATTAGGTTGTATTTTCATTGATGATTTTCTAGCAGGTAAAAAAACAAAGTAAATTATGTATCATAAGACATTCTATTTAATATAAATCTAGAATATGGAAAACATATAAGTTGAAAATGTCAGAAAACAAACAATGTCATTTTAAAAGAGTTTGAAAGCCTCTAATTGGTCAAATATTGCTTTATGTGATTGTGGTATTTTATGGCAATATAAAATTATTTCTGTAGTTTGACAGAAGAAAATGAGAGATTTGATATAAAGTTACAATGAAACATTTTTTCATGATAATTGTGAACTTTTTATAGTTGTTATTTCTGTGGCATTGAACATCTGTTACACTTAGCAATCAGAACATTTAGACTGATGTCATAAACCTATTTTCTGAGTGTCAAAACTTAATGCACAAAATAGTGGGCCCTCAAAGCACTGGTTAGTCTGTCATAAGAAATATATATATATATATATATATATATATATATATATATATATATATGCAGGAATCCTCAACCTTTCTAGTTGAAAGAAGGGACTTTTTAAAAATATTTTTTTCAAAATGCTTTAGCTCTCCCTGGGAGTTGGGGGGGTGGATGAAACTTAGAGTTAAGAGTTTCTCTATCAATCACAACTTTAAGGTAATAAAATGACTGTTTTTCCATTTTTCAATTAATGGATTTTATTTTTAAGAGCAGTTATAAGTGTACAGAAAAATTGAGAAGTTCAGAGATTCCCTATATATTCCCTCTCCACCGAACCCCTCCTGCTGACAACTAACCTATTATTGACATCTTGCATTGGAGTGGTACATTTATTATAATTGATGAACCAATATTGATACTTTATTTTTAACTAAAGTCAATAGTTTATTTCAGGGTTACTCTTTGTGCTGTATAGACATATGGCTTTTGCCAAATAATGTCCTATAGGCACTGAATGTTATAGTAACATACAGAAGAGTTTTACTACCATAAAAATTCCCTGTACTCCACCTATTCATCGCTCACCTTCCACCCCAAATCTCTAGAGGCAATAGATCTTTTAACTGTCTCCATATCTTTGTACTTTCTAGAATGCCATGCAGTTGGAATGATACAGTATGTAGCCTATTCAGACTGGCCTCTTTCACTTAATACTATGCTTTCACAGTTCCTCTATATGTTTTTGTGGCTTGACAGCTTACTTATTTTTATTAGTGAATAACATTCTATTGTAAGGAAATACAACAGTTTGTTTATCCATCTACCTACTTAAGGATATCTTAGTGGCTTCAAATTTTTAGCAATTACAAATAAGCTACTAAAAACATTCACAAGTAGGTGTTCGTTTAGGCACAAGTTTTCATTCATTTGGGTAAATACCAAGGAGCACAATTGCTGGGTAAAACTATAAGACTCTATGTGTAGCTTTTAAAGCAACTTCTGTACTATTTTCCAAAGTTCCTGTACCACTTTGCATTCCTAACAGGAATGAATGAGAATTCCTTTTACTGCACGTATTCACCAGAATGTTGTATAGTCAGCATTTGTGATTTAGCATTTCTCACAGTTATACAGTGGTATCTCATTTTTGTTTGAATTTGCACTTCCCTAGTGACATATATGTTGCTTTTCATTTGCATATTTACCATCTGTACATCTTTACTGATGAGGTGTTTGGTCAGACCTTCTGCATGCTTTTGAATTGGTGTGTTTGTTTCCTTATTATTGGATTTTAAGGGTTCTTTGTGCACTTTGAATACAAGCTTTTTATCAGATATGTATTTTGTAAATACATATGTGATATGTATTAGTGGCATTGGCTTTCACTTTTTTATTAATCTTTATTTTTTAATTATAACTTTTTTAGGTTGAGTGATGTATGTGAAGGATTGTTATATAGATAAACTGCACGTCACAGAGGTTTGGTGTAAAGAGGATTTCATCACCCAGATAATAAGCATAGTGCTCAATAGGTATTTTTTCTTATCCTCTCCCTCCTCCCACCATCCCTCCTCAATAGGCCCCAGTGTCTGTTTCTTTCTTTGTGTCCAATGTGTTCTTATCATTTAGCTCCCACTTATAACTGAGATCATATGATATTCATTTTTCTGTTTCTGTGTTAGTTTCCTTAGAATGATATCTTCCAGCTTCATCCATGTTCCTGCAAAGGACATAATCTTGTTCTCTTGTATGGCTGCATAGTATAACATGATTTATATGTACCACATTTTCTTTATCCAACCTACCATTAATGGGCATTTGGGTTGATTTTGTGTCTTAGCTACTGTGAGTAGTGCTGCAATTAACATATGTGTGCATGTGTCTTTATGATAGAATGATATATTTTCCTTTGAGTATATACCCAGTAATGGGTTGGTGGGTTGAATGTTATTTATGTTCTTAGGTCTTTGAGGAATCGCTACACTGTCATTCACAATGGTTGAACTAATTTACACTCCCACCAACGGATTATAAGCATTCCTTTTTCTCTGCAGCCTAACTGACATTTGTTATTTTATGACCTTTTTTTTTTTTTTTTTTTTTGAGGTAGAGTCTCGCTCTGTTGCCCAGGCTGGAGTGCAGTGGCACCATCTCGGCTCACTGCAAGTCCCACCTCCTGAGTTCACACCATTCTACTGCCTCAGCTTCTCGAGTAGCTGAGACTACAGGCGCCCACCACCATGCCCAGCTAATTTTTTGTATTTTTAGTAGAGACGGGGTTTCACTGTGTTTGCCAGGATGGTCTCGATCTCCTGACTTCGTGATCCACCCGCCTCGGCCTCCCAAAGTGCTGGGATTAGTGGCGTGAGCCACTGCACCCCGCCATTACTTTATGACTTTTAATAAAGGCCATTCTGACTGGTGTGAGATGGTATCGCATTGTGGTTTTTATCTGGATTTATTTTATGATCAGTGATGTTAGTTTTCATATGATTTTTGGCCACATGTATGTCTTCTTTTGAGTAGTGTCTGCTCATATCCCTTGCCCACTTTTTAATAGGATCATCTTTTTTCTAGTAAATTTGTTTAAATTCCTTATAAATGCTAGATATTAGACTTTTGTTGGATGTATAGTTTGCACAAATTCTCTCCCACTCTGTAGGTTGTCCTTTTACTCAGTTGATAGTTGTTTTTTTCTGTAAAAAGCTCTTTAGTTTATGTCTCATTTGTCAATGTTTTTATTGTTGCAATTGGTTTAATGTTTTTGTCGTAAAATATTTGGCTGTTCCTATGTCCAGAATAATATTTCCTAGGTTTTCTTTAACAATTTTTATATTTTTAGGTTTTACATTTAAGTATTTAATCTATCTTGTGCTGATTTTTGTCTCTGGTGTACAGAAGGCATCAGTTGTCAATCTTCTGCACATGACCAGCCAGTTAACCCAGAACCATTTATTGAATAGAGAATAATTTTACTCATTGCTTGTTTTCTGTCACCTTTATCAAAGATTAGATGATTGTAGGTGTGCAGAATTATTTCTGGGCTCTCTATTCTATTCTATTGGTTTATGTGTCTGTTTTTGTAACAATACCATGCTGTCTTGGTTACTGTAACCTTGTAATAGAGTATGAAGTCAGGTAACGTGATGTCTCTAGCTTTATTCTTTTGGCTTACAATTGCCTTGGCTATTCAGGCTCTTTTTCATTTCCATATGCATATTAAAATAACTTTTTTCTAATCCTGTGCAGAATGTCATTGGTACTTGGATAGAAATAGCATTACTGTAATCCCAGCACTTTGGGAGGCCAAAGCCGGTGGATCACCCGAGGTCAGGAGTTCAAGACCATCTGGCCTACATGGCGAAACTCCGTCTCTACTAAAAACACAAAAAATTAGCTGGGTGCAGTGGCACACACCTGTAATCCCAGCTGCTTGGTAGGCTGAGGCAGGAGAATCGCTTGAGCCCAGGAGGCGGAGGTTACAGTGAATTGAGATTGTGCCATTGCACTCCAGCCTGGGTGACAGAGCAAGACTCCATCAAAAAAAGAAAAGAAAAGAAAAGAAAAGAAAAAGAAAGAAAGAAAGAAAAGAAAAAGAAAGAAAGAGAAAGAAAAGAAAGAAAGAAAGAAAGAAAGAAAGAAAGAAAGAAAGAAAGAAAGAAAGAAAGAAAGAAAGAGAAAGAAAGAAAGAAAGAAAAAGAAAGGAAGGAAGGAAGGAAGGAAGGAAGGAAGGAAGGGAGAAGGAAAGAAAGAAAGAAAGAAAGAAAGAAAGAAAGAAAGAAAGAAAGAAAGAAAGAAAGAAAGAAAGAAAGCATTGAATCTATAAATTGCTTTAGGCAGTGTGGCCATTTTAATGATATTGCTTCCTCCTATCCATAAGCATGGGATGTTTTGCCATTTGTGTCATCCTGATTTTTTGAGCAGAGTTTTGTAATTCTCATTGTAGAGATATTTAACCTCCTTGGTTAGCTGTATTTCCAGGTATTTTATTCTTTTAGTGGCATTGGCTCTCAGCTTGGATGGTGTTGCTGTATAAGAATGCTACTGATGTATGTACATTGATTTGTATACTGAAACTTTGCTTAAGTTGTTTGTCAGATAACAGAGGTTTTAGCCAGAGACTGTAGGGTCTTCTAGATGCAGAATCATGTAATCTGCAGATAAGGATAATTTGACTTACTGTTTTCCTATTGGTATGCTTTCTAATTTTTTTCTCTTGCCTGATTGCTCTGGTCAGGACTTCCAGTACTGTGTTGAATAGAAGTGTGAGAGAGGGCATCCTGTCTTGTTCCAGTTTTCAGAGGGAATGCTTCCAGCTTTTGCCCACTATGATGTTGGCTATGGATTTGTCATAGATGGCTCTTAATATTTTGAAGCATATTCCTTCAATTCCTAGTTTATTAATGATTTTTAACATGAAGGAATGTTGAGTTGTATCAAAAGCTGTTTCTGCATCTATTCAGATAATTGTGTGGCTTTTGTCTTTAGTTCTGATTATGTGAAGAATCACATTTATTGATTTTCATATGTTGAACCAACTGTGCTTCCCAGAGATAAAGCCTACTTGATATGGTGGATTAGCTTTTTGAGGTACTGCTGGATTTGGTTTGCCAGTACTTTGTTGAGAATTTTTGCATGTATGTTCATCAAGGATATTTGCCTGAAGTTTTATTTTTTGTTGTGTCTCTGCCAGATTTTAGTATCAGGATGATGCTGGCCTTGTAGAATGAGTTAGGGAGAAGTTCCTTCTCCTCATTTTTTTTGGAATAATTTCAGTTGGTATGGTATCAGCTCTTCTTTGTACATCTGGTAGAATTTGACTGGGAATCCATCTGGTCCTGAGCTTTTTTTTTTGTTGGTAGTCTATTACTGCCTCAATTTCAGAGCTCGTCTGTTCAGGGATTCAATTTCTTTCTGGTTTAGTCTTGGGAGGTTCTATGTGTGTAGGAATCTATCCATTTCTGCTAGACATTCTAGTTTCTGTGCATAGAGGTGTTTATAGCAGTCTCTGAAAGTTTTTTGTATTTCTCTGGGATTGATGGTGACGTCCCCTTTGTTGTTTCAGATTGTGTGTATGCGAATCTTCTTATTTCTTTACCACTCTAGCTAGCAGGTTATCTATCTTATTACTTTTTACAAAGAACTAATGGATTCATTGATCTTTTGTATAATTTCTCATGTCTCAATTTTCTTCACTTCAGCTCTGACTGGTGGTTTCTTGTTTTCTGATAGCTTTGGGGTTGGTTTGCTCTTGCTTCTCAGTTTATCAAGTTGTGTTGTTAGGTTTTCAAATTCAGATCTTTCTAACTTTTTGTCGTGAGAATTTAGTGTTACATAAACTTTTCTATCAGCACTAGCTTAGCTGTGTCCCAGCGATTCTGGTATGTTGTATCTTTGTTCACATTAGTTTCAAATAATTTTCTTATTTTTTTGTCGTATTTAATTATTTACCACAAAGTCATTCAGAAGCATGTTATTTTATTTCCCTGTAATTGTGGTATTTTGAATGATTTTCTTAGCATTGGTTTCTATTTTCATTGCCCTGTGGTCCAAGAGTGTGGATGGCACAATTTCAGTTTTTTGAATTTGCTGATGATTGTTTTGTGTCTGATCATGTGGTTCATTTTAGAGTATTTTCCATGTTCAGATGAGAAGAAGGCATATTCTGTTGTTTTGAGATGGTGTATTAGTCTGTTCCCACACTGCTATGAAGAAATACCTGAGGCTGGGTAATTTATGAAGGAAAGAGGTTTAATTGACTCAGAGTTCCACATTGCTGGGGAAGCCTCAGGAAACTTACAGTAATGGTGGAAAGCAAAGGAGAAGCAGAAATCTTCTTCACAGGGCGGAAGGACAGAATGAGTGCAAGCAGGGGAAATGCCAGATATTCATAAAGCCATCAGATCTTGAGAGAACTTACTATTACAAGAACAGCATGGGGGAAACCAACCCCCATGATTCAACCCCCATGATTCAATTACCTTCATCTAATCCCACCTTTGACACACAGGGATTATGGAGATTACAATTAGAGGGGAGATTTGGGTGGGGACACAGAACCAAAACACAGAGCCAAACTATATCAGTTGGAGAGTTCTGTGGATGACTTTTGGGTCAATTTGGTCAAGTGTTGAATCCAGGTCCTAAATATCTTTGTTAATTTTCTGCCTTGATGATCTGTCTGATGCAGTCAATGGGGCCTTGAAGTCTCCCATCATTATTGTGTGTTAATCTGTGTCCCTTATTTCGTCAATAAGAACTTGTTTTGTGAATCTAGGTATTCCTGTGTTGGGTGAATATATATTAAGGATAGTTAGGTCTTCTTATTTAACTGAACCTTTTATCATTATGTAATGTCTTTGTCTTTTTTGACCTTCGTGGGTTTAAAGCCTGTTTTATCCAAAATTAAAATAACAACCACTGCTTTTTTTTTCTGTTTTCCATTTGCTTGGTAGATTTTTCTTCATCCCTTTATTTTGGGCCTATTGGTGTCACTGCATGTGAGATGGATCTCTCGAAGACAAATACCATTTTTTTTTCTTTATACCACTTGCCACGTTATGCTGTTTATTTGAGGCATTCAGCTTATTTGCATTCAAGGTCAATATTGATATATGCACATTTGATCCTGTCATCATATTATTAGCTGGTTATTTTGCAGACTTATTTGTGTACTTGCTTTATAGTGTCACTAGTCTGTGAACTTAAGTCTGCTTTTGTATTAGCTGGTACAAATTTTCCTTTCTATATTTAGCACTTTTTTCAGGACCTCTTATAAGGCAGGTCTTGTGTAATAAACTTCCTCAACTTTTGCTTGTCTGAAAAGGATCTTATTTCTCCTTCATTTTTGTAGCTTATTTTGACTGGATTTGAAATTCTTGGTTGGAAATTTGTTTCTTTAAGAGTGCTGAATATAGGCCCTGATCTGTTGTGGCTTGTAGGGTTTCTGCTGAAACGTTCACTGTTAGCCTAAGGAGGTTTCCTTTGTAGCTGACCTGCCTCTTCTCTTTATCTGCTTTAACAATTTTTTCTTCAATTTTGACCTTGGAGAATCTGATTATTATGTGTCTTGGGGATGATCTTCTTGTTTAGTATCTTTCATGGGCTCTCTAAATATCTTGAATTTCAATGTCAGTCTCTCTAGTGAGGTAGGGGAATTTTTCATGGAGAATACCTTGAAATATGTTTTCCAAGTTTCTTGCTTTCTTCTCTTTCAGGGACACAAATGAAACATAGATTTGACCTTTTTTATAATCCTATATTTCTCAGAAGTTTTCTTCATTCTTTGTTATTCTTTTTTCTTTATTTTTGTTTGAGTTATTTCAGAGATCCAGTCTTCAAACTCTGAAATTATTTCCTTAGCTTGATCTATTAGGCTCTTAATACTTGCAATTGTATTATGAAATTCTTGTAGTATGTTTTCCAGCTCTATCAGGCCATTTTGATTCTTTTTGTGTAATGGCTATTTTGTCTATCAGCTCCTGTGTTATTTTGTTTTAAATCTTAGATTCCTTGGATTGGGTGTCAGCTTTCCCCCAAATCTCAACGATCTTTGTTTCTGTCCATATTCTGAATTCTATTTATGTCATTTCAGCCATTTCAGCCTTGCTACAGACCCTTTCTGGGAAATTAGTGTGGCTGTTTGGAGGAAATAAGCCCCTCTTACTTTTTCAGTTGCCAGAGTTCTTGTACTGGTTCTTTCACATCTGTGTAGGAGGGTGTTATTTTAAATGTAGTGTAATTTGAATAGTTAGTATTATTTTCCGGATGTTTTAAGAGGGTTGAACCTTTGTGCCAGTCTTTATTTGTAGTTGAATTTGACCTTGGTTTCACAGGGCTGTATATTAGCAAAACATTTTTGGTGTTGAAGTTTTCGTCTGTGATCCAGTACGTGGTGTTTAAGCAAAATGGCCAATCGGTAAGCCCAGCCATGTGGCTCCTCTGTACTTCTTCATGATTGCAGTTGTTCTCCCTCTCATTGCTCTGAGTGTGTCGGCTCCTCTCTCAATTGAGTGTTGGCTGCAGATCTTGGCTTGGCACTCCTGAACTGCACACTGCAGCTCTGCGTTGAGCTTAGGCTTTATGTTCCCACTCCATCTTGAAGGCAGCTGGGGAAGGGATCTTAGCAGTGGATGTGGAAGAGGGCCTTTAAGATGTCTCTTGGGACTTCACCCCAGAGAGTTGTGAAGCCTTTATCAATGAGTGAAATTCGCCTGTGATGGAGTAGCTTCATTGTGGACCCAAGCTTGGGGCGTGGCCTGCTTGGTAATAAGGAGGGCAGTTGGGTGGGTCATAGGGGAGACAGATTGGCCTCTTCTTAGGGCATCTGCAGCTTGCTGCATCTGTGGTTAATGCACTCAGAATCTTTGCTCCTTTCCCAGTCTGAGGGCAGCAAGTCAATATCCCTGTAGTGACAATGAGAAAGGGGATTTCAGTTGACTCTGGAAGCTCCACCTCAGAAAAACGCAGCGCTAATGCTACAGGGGATGTTCAGCCAGGGGGTGGGGAAGCTGCACTGTTGGCCTGAGCTGGGTACTCCACTTGTTGAGAAGTGAGGGTTCAAAGGCTCACAGGGACGAGAGACTGAGCTCCTCTCTATATGGTGACTGTGGCATGCTGAGAACACAGGTGAAGTTGTCAGGCTTTTTGTTTGTTCCCCAGACTGAGGGCAGCAGGGGCAGAACCACAGCTGTGGCAATGGAATAGAAGCCATTAGTTGCCGCTGGAAGCCCTTTCCCAGGAAAACTCGGAGTCAGTCAGTGAGTGTGCTCAGCCATGGAGGGATTGGCTGATGAGTGGTCCTGAGCCAGGCCCTGCCTGGTGAGTAATGAGGGGTTAGAGCTCACAAGGAAGAAGGACTGAATTCTTCTCTGTATGGTGGCTGTGGTGGCTGAAGCTGCCAACATGCAGACTAAGTTCTTTGTTCCTTCCCCAGTTGAGGGAGATTATGGTGTCGCCACTACAGCTGCAATGGCAGAAGGGTTGTGAGTTGTTTCTGAGATTTCCTCCTCAGAGCACTTCAGGGCCGCCTCCAACTAAAATGTTCAGATGGGCACAGGGTATTCGTGCTGGCATCCCAGATTGGGAGGCCCTGCCCACTAATAGAAGAGAGATCAAGGACCCTTGTGGAAAATGGTCTCTGACTGCTTTTTCAGTGGGGTGGCTGCATTGCGCTAGGGATCCATGCTACTTCCTAGTCTCCGGAACCTGAAGGCAACAGCAATGAGATCTGTGAGACAGCACAAACAGGCACTTGTCTCTCCCTATGGAAGCTCTGTCCTGGGAAAGTGCAGAGCTGCTACTGGCCTGAGAGCCCCAGTGAAGGGTGGCTGGAGCCCTGATTCAGGAGATACAATGAGGAGAAGTAGAATAGGGGATCCTTGTAAAAGAACAATCTGGTCACTTTTCTGTGTGGTGGCTGCAATGTATTGGGGATCCACACCAGTCCCTAGTCACTGCACACCCTGTGGAGCCTGAATGCAACGATGACAAGGGCTGTAAGACAGCAAAATGGTGGCTCGCCTTTCCCTGTGGGAAATCCATCTCAGAGAAGTGAAGCACTGCTACTGGCCTGAGGGCCCTGGTGGAGGGTGGCTGGAGTTCCGGGTCAGTGGTCCTTATCTTGTGAGGTGCAGTAGATGGAAAGCCTGCAGTCTGTTGCTGCTCAGTCCCCTGGATTTAGCCCCTTTCCTAAGGGTGTGCAAGGGAGCGCAAGCTCTCCCATTGCTGGAACTGCAGCCACTAATGCCAGGATGCCTGGGAATCCAATGTATCTAAGACTCCGCGTGTGCCTGAGCAGCGGCTTTGCCAAGACTCCACATAGTTCTGTGTGACAGTCTGAAGGCCCTGGTGGGGTGGGCTCAGGAGGGGATATCCTAAGCGCAAGGTTTCGAAAGGTCTATGGAAGAATTTTGTGTCCCTGGGGAATCTTACTTACAAATTCTCTGCCACTCTCGGGTGAGGGGTCATCCTGTCTTGTATCTCTGTTCTCTACGGTTTCAGTTATTTTCTTGGTGAATCCCAATGTGTACACCTGGATGTCTCTGTTGAAGATCTAGTATTGACTCACCACTTTTTCTTCTCTCTGTAAGAGTGGCACATGTTAGCTGTTTCTAGTGAGCCATCTTGACCCTCTGTCTTGTGGCTCATCATTTTATACTCTTCATAGGAGCTTTCACGTAGCAAAATAGTTTATTTTAATGAAATTCAGCTTATTAATGTTCACCTTCATGGATGATACTTTTGGGGCTGTATCTATAAGCTCATTGCCAAACCCAAAGTCACCTAGGTTTTATCTTATTTTGTCTTCTAAAAGATTCGTAGTTTTGCATTTTACAGTTAGGGCTATGATCCACTTTGAGTCAATTTTTGTGAAAGGTATAAAGTCGGTGGCACAATTCATATTTTTGCATGTAGATGCCCAGTTTTTACAAAGTCATTTGTTGAAAAGACTATTTCCCATTGAATGGTCTTTGCTATTTATTCCAATCTTATATTAATGTATTTGCAAGGGTCTATTTCTGCACTCTATATTCTGTTCCACTGATTGTCTATTCTTTCACGAAAATCACTTTTTTGATTACTGTAGCTTTACAGTTAGTCTGAAATTAGACAGTATCAATAGTCATATTTTTTTCTTCTTCTTCTACGTCATGTTGACTATTGTGGGTCTTTTCCCTTTACCTATAAAATTTAGAATCGATATTTCCATATATGCAATGTAACCTGCTAGGATATTGATGAGAATTATGTTGAATTTGTGGGTCAAGTAGGGAAATACTGACATATTGGCAATGTTGAGCTTTCCTGTGCATGAAAATAGAACAATTCTTTGTGTACAGTAATCCTCCTTTATTTGTGTTTTACTAGTACCTAATCTGCAAAACTTATTCAAATTTCACTGCTGGTGAAATTTGAACATTAGAACAACTAATATTCTTCTGGCTAAAATGCAATTCAGGATCCTCAATTGCATTAGTAATGATACAATTATCACTTAATGAGGTCTCTGCTTTCATGAATGAAATTAGCTGTCATTATAAAAGGTCTTCATTAAGGTAATTTGTCCCATTTCACCTCTTCTGCCTATTCTGCCATGTGAGGAAACAGGGTTCCTCATCTCCAGAGGATGCAGCAATAATGTGCTAGTTTGGAAACACAGAGCAGCTCTCACCAGACACCAGTATAACCAGCGTCTTGATCTGGGATTGCCTAGCTTTCAGAATCATGAGACATAAATTTGTGCTGTTCATAAATTGCCCAGTCTATGGTATTTTTTAGCAGCATAAACAAACCGAGACAAAATTGGTACCAAGGAAGTAGGTTGTTACTATATCAGCTACCTAAAAATGTGAAAGGAACTTTGGAAGTGGATACAATATAGACGTTGGAACAGTTTCAATGTCAATGCTGAAAATGTGAATGAAGCATTAAGGAGCATTGTGATGAGGAATCAGAAGAGGAGGAGTGCTCTAATGAAAGCTTTAGTCTTACCTACTATCTAAGTGGTTGTGATCAAAATGTTTATACAAATACAAACAGTAAAGGCAATTCTCATGAGGTCTTAGATGGAAATAAAAAATATATTAGCAACTTGAGGAAAGCACATTATTTTTACAAAGTGGCAACAACAACAAAAAACTTGTCTGAATTGTGTTCATAACCTAGAGCTTTGTGGAAGGCTGATTTTTAAGAACAATGAGTTAGGATATCTGGTGGGAGAAATATCTAAGCAATGTGTTCAGGGTACTGGATGGCTTCTCTTAACTGCCTATAGTAACATGTGAGAGGGGATAAATGAGTTAAAGAGACAAATGAATTAAAATTATTATTAAAAATTAATAATCAAAAGAGAAGCAGAGCGTAAAGATTTGAAAAATTCAGCATGGCTTGTAAAATATTTTAAAAATATATTTAGGAAAGGCAACCAAGTGTGTGACTAAGCAATCTGTTGATAAGGAGATTAGTATGCATAGAAGGAAGCCAGATGTTATTCATCAAGACAATGAAAAAAATGACCTCAAAGGCATTCAGATTTTCTTGGCTGCCACTTCCCTTACAGGCCCAAAGTGCCAAGAGTTGGGAAACAGAAAGATGTCAAAAGAGATGCCTCGCGGGAACACAGGGCCTCAGAACTCACTGCCCATTACTGCCTCAAGTCATTGCTCCCCGCATTTCAGTGCAGTGCTCCTTGGTTGTCTTAGTTGTGGGTCAAGTGGATCCAGGTTCAGCTCAGGTCACCATTCTGGAAGGGACAGGCCATAAACATTGACAGCATCCACATGATATTAACTGTGCAGGTGCACAGAATGAAAGAGCTATGAAAGCATGGCTACTTCCGTCCATATGTCAAAAAATGCCTCAGAGAGCCTTGGTGCTCAAGCAAGAATGCCACAGAGCTCAGGCCACCATGGAGAGGAACTAGGGAAATGCACAGTGGAGTTGTGGGTTGCGGTCATCCTGAGGCCTCAGAATCGTAGAGCCACCAGCCTGGGGGAGGTGCAATAATGAGACTTCAAGCTGTGAAAGTTGTGACATAAGCTGCACCTAGCAAAGCTATGAGGGTGGAGTGCCCTGGTGCTTTCGGGAACCAAACTCTTCCAAGTGTGTAAAGAATATGGGACATGGAGTTAAAATTTTTCCCAAGTCTTAAGATTTAATATGGTTTGCCCTATTGGGTTTTGACACACAGGACACCAGTTATTTTCTTCTGTCATATTTCTGTCTTTTGAAATGATATCATTTTTCTGTGCCTGTCCCACCATTGTACCTTAGAAGCACATACCTTGTTTGATTTTACACGTTCACATCTAGAAAGCAATTTGCCTCAGGATGAAACACACCTTTGATTCTCACCCATATCTAATTTAGATATTTAGATGAGGTGCTGACTTTAGGCTTTTGAGTTGGTGCTAGTACACATTAAGATTTTGGGGTCTGCTGGGATAAAATAAATGTATGTTGTATGTGAGAAGGACATGGATTTGGGGGGCCAGGGGTTGAAATCTATGGTTTGACATTTTTGTTATTTCTAAAATTCATGTTGAAACTTAATTCCAAATCCAATGGTATTAAGAAGTGTGGCCTTAGCAGGTGATTGAGTCATGAGAACTGTGCCCTCATGAGCTGGATTAATTTCCTTTATAAAATCTTCAGTGAAGGGATTTCATCTCTTTTTGCCCCTTTCACCTCTTCCATCATGTGAGAACACAGTGTTCCTTCCCTCCAGGGTATGCAGCAACAGCACACAATCTTGGAAGAAGAGAGCAGCCTGCACTAGACACCAATCCGGCCTGTACTTTGATCTTGGATTTCCCAGCCTTCTGAGCCATGAGAAATAAATGTCTATTGTTTATATAAATTACCATATGTGATATTTTGTTACAGCATCACAAACAGACTGAGACGTTGAGACAGAGCTTGACATATTTGAAAAGTACTCACCAATTTGTTTTGTAGGATATCCCTCAGTTTAGTTTTGTCTGACATTTTCTCATAATTAGATGATAGAACACACTTTTAACAAGCATTAGGTAGAAGTGTATTATCCCTGTATTATATGAGGGAGTAAATGATGTCTATATGGCTCATTTCTGGAAGTATTAATCTTAATGACAAGTGACCACCTTCTAGTATTGCCTATTTCAAGGTTACTATTTTTTGTCATTTAAATTGTCTGAGATTCTCTCACAATTAGATTGATGTTACACACATTTAACTAGTATTATGCAGAAGTGTACAATTCCTGTATTATATCAGGGAGTAAATGGTGTCAATATGGCTCATTATTGAAAACATTAACTTTAATGACAATCAAGTTGTTGTCTTCTAGTACTGTCTATTGCAAAGTTGCTGTTTTTTGTAGCTAATAAGCATCTCATAATAAGATTCTCAGAAATGCAAATATCCCATTTCTTATCATGTTTCCCATTTTAACATCCATAGATCTTCATTGCCTGCAACAATTAATACTGTAATGTAGACTGAAAATTTTGATTCTCTATTTCTATTTTTCATATTTAAATGTCTATTTTAAAATCAGTTGTCTTTCCTCACCCATCTACTTATTTTTACAATTATATACGTGTGTGTGTGTGTGTGTGTGTGTGTGTGTGTGTGTGTGTGTAGTCTCATGGTTATTTGTTTTTCTATGGTTTATATCATTGTTTTTATTATTTATTTTTGTGCCCAAGTTGCTCCAGATGTGAGTATTGGAAGCTACTTCAAATTGGCTTTATTTCCTTTCAACATGCCGTCATAATCTTTTGAGCTCTTTATTTTCTCTGAAACCAAAAGTTATCCCAGGCTAATGTTGACTTATGCTTGCATTAATCCTGGAAACAATTGTTGCTACAAATATCCATGGTGTTTTTTATTAGGTATGTTTAGGATTTTAGAAAACTAATATCTGAGTGGCAAGTGTGCTCATTACCAGTAGATTTCACTATTTCTAGGACCTCTAAGTGGACAGATCTATCTCAGATATACAACCATGTCTCTCTTTGTTTTATATACAAAACAAATATATATATATATACACACACACACATATACACCTTATCTATAAAATATTCTGCTTCTAGCTATATTTATATCTAACCAGAACTAAAGGTAGCCATGTATAATTACTTAGCGGACACTAGAATTACAACTAAAATTATTCAAATATAATGACGTAAAAGAAATCATGACAACAATGTTTTACCAAGTATAGAATACCAAAAATGAAGCAGAAATAGTGAAAATAACTCAGAAATTCTGAAGCTGAGAAGTGAGAGAGCAAAATATTAGCTACTAACTTAAGGCAATCAACAGCAGATTTTAGCTGAAAGAAAGAAAAAATCAACAGACTTGTAAATAGAAAATTTGAGTTCATATAGTCTGAAGAGTAAAAAGAAAAATATTGAGAGAAATAAACAGAACCTCAAAGAAATGTGGGTTTTAATCAAATGTACCAAGATACATATTATGGAAATCACAGAGGGAGAGCTGAGGAGAGAAAAGGGCAGAAGAAAGAATGGGCAAAAACTCCCCAAATTTGATGAAAAGCGTTAATTTACCAACTGAAGTAGCTCAATGAACTCACAGTAGAATTCATTCAAGAAGATCCACACCTATATACACCCAAATCGAATTGTGAAAAGACAAAGAAAACCATAGAAGTACCAAAAGAAAAAGTGACTTATCACATACAAGGAATCTTCTCACTTCTCAACAGAAACCATAAGACCAGAAAGCAGTGAGATCACATAGTAAAAATGCTGAAAGGTAAATAATGTCATTCAAGAGCTCTATACTCAGGAAAACTAAAAGGAGGGTCAAATAGACATTCTCTGATCAAAACAAAATGAAACACAACAAATAAACAGAGGGTGTTCATTGCTATCAGAACTACCCTAAAATAAATATTAAGAAAGACTCAGGATGAATTAAAAGGACATAACAAAAATATTATTCCACATAAAGAAATAAAGAGCACTGGAAAAAGTAACTAGACAGGTAAAAATAAAAGACAATATATATGTACTTTTTGTGACTCTTTTATTCTCCTGTATGATTTAAAAGACAACCACATGAGGCAATAATTAAAGAAATGTAAATCAAATGATGGGATTAAAAATCAACAACAGAAAAGGGTTTGGAAAATTAGCAAATATTTGTAACTTAAACAATATATATATAAGTAACCAGTGGATCAGAGAACAGAATTACAAAGAAAATTTCAAAACAATTGGTGATGAATTCAAATAAAAACAAAACATACAAAAATTAACAAGATGTAGCAAACGCAGTCTTTAGGGGCATAGTCATAGCTGCCAATAAAGATTTCACAAAGGAAGTTAATCTCAAATCAACAACCTAGGCTTCCACCTCAATAAATTAGAAAATAAAGAGAAACATAAGTTCAAAGCTAGCAGCAGGAAAAAAAAGTTACAATAAATGATGAAAGAGAATAAAAAATTAGAAACAAAAAATGAAATCAAAACTTGTTTAGAGATAACAATTAGCCAGAGTGACCAAGAAAGAAAAAAAAAAAAAGGATAAGACTTAAATTATTCAAATCACTAATGAAAGAGGGAAAACACTAACTAGCTTACAGAAATAAAGTGGTTTGTAAGGAAATATTTTGAACAGTTGTAGGCCTACAAATTAGATTACTTAGATAAAATATATGCATTTTTGGAAGAACCTCAAATACTAAACCTGATTCAAGAAAAATAGAAAATACTGATAGATTTCTAACAAGTAAAGATACGGAATTAGTAATAAAAGTACTTTCCACAAAGAAAACATCAGGCCCATATTTCTTTATTGAGAAATTCTATCAAATACTTAAGTAAAAATGAATACAAATTACTCACAAAACATTTTAAAATATGACAAAATAATATAAGAATGCTCTCTAAACACTCTGATATCATGAGGTCAATATTACCCTGATGCCAAAACCAGACAAGGACATCATAAGAAAAAAAATACGAAACATTACACTTTATGGCTATAGATTTTAAAAATCCTTAACACAATATCAGCAAATAAAATGTAGAAATATATAAAAATAATTACAGACCATGGCTGTGTGGGCTTTATTTCAGGGAGGCAAGAAAGTTTTAATAATTCAAAATCAGTCAATGTAATCCACCATATAAACAGGCTAAGAAAAAAAAAGTATAACTATGTCGATTGACAAAGGAAAGCATTTGAGGCTGGGTGTAGTGTGTCACGCCTGTAATCCCAGCACTTTGGGAGGCCAAGGCAGGAAGATCACCTGAGGTCAGGAGTTCGAGACCAGCTTGGCCAACATGGCGAAAGCCCATCTCTACTAAAAATACAAAAATTAGCTGGGCGTGGTGGCATGTGTCTGTAATCCCAGCTACTCAGTAAGCTGAAACAGGAGAATCACTTGAACCCAGGAGGCGGAGGTTGCAGTGAGCCAAGATCACACCACTGCACTCCAGCCTGAGTGACAGAGCAAGACTCTGTCTCAGAAAAAAAAAGAAAAAGAAAGAAAGAAGTTTTGATTAGGTAATGTCTATTTGACCCTCCTTTTACTTTTCCTGAGTATAGAGCTCAGGAAAACAAAATTCAACATCCATTCATAATAATTCTCTGAATATTATAAATAGAGAGGAATTTTCTTACCATTATAGAAAATCTACAAAAATCCTACAACTAATATTATGCATAATGGTGAAAGACTGGATGTATTTCCATTATAATCAGGAACAAGTAAAGAGTGTTCACACTTATTACTCTTATTTATCATAGTGCTGGACAGTCTAGCTAGTGCAATAAAGCAACAGATGGTGCTGAAACAATTGGATTAGGCAAATAATATAAGCCTCAACCTAAACCTCACACATTATATAAAGGTTAACTTAAAATGTATCATGGACTTAAATTAAACCGTATGGCTCTTTTTAAAAGAGGAGAAAATCTAAAACCTAAGACTAAGCAAAAGTTTTTAGATTTGATATCAAAGCACAGTTCATGCAAATAAAATTAGTATATTAGCCTGCATCAAAATTAAAAACAAATGCTCTGTGAATGACCCTGTTAAGAGAATCTAATGACACACTAGAGAGTGGCAGGAAATATATATATTTTTTTCTTTCTTTCTTTTTTTTTTTTTGAGACGGAGTCTCGCTGTGTCGCCCAGGCTGGAGGGCAGTGGCGCGATCTCCGCTCACTGCAAGCTCCGCCTCCCAGGTTCACGCCATTCTCCTGTCTCAGCCTCCTGAGAAGCTGAGACTATAGGCGCCCGCCACCGCGCCCGGCAATTTTTTGTGTGTGTTTTAGTAGAGACAGGGTTTCACCGTGTTCGCCAGGGTGGTATCGATCTCCTGACCTCGTGATCCCCCCTCCTCGGCCTCCCAAAGTGCTGGGATTACAGGCGGGAGCCACCGCGCCTGGCAAGGCAGGAAATATTTTAAAATCACATATCTGACACAGGACTACTATGTAATACGTGTAAATAATACTCAAAGCTCAACAGTTGAAAAACAATTCAATTAGAACATGGGAAAAGATATGAACAGACATTTCACCAAAGAAGATATGCAGATGAAAAATTAGCATACGAAAAGTTGTTTACCATCATTAAAAATTAAAGAAATGCAAATTAAAATCACAATGAAATACTACTACACATTTATCCAAATGACTACACTAAAAAAGAGTGACACCATATACTGGCCAGAATGTAAATTAATTGGATTATTATGTATTGCTGGTGTGTATGTAAAACGCTACAGTGACTATGGCAAACAGTTTGACAGTTTCTTAAAAAAAGTAGACATCAACTACCATACAACCCAGCAATGCACTCTTGGGCATTTATCCCAGAGAAACTAAGACATATGTTCACATAAATACTGTACATGGATGATTATAGCAGACTTGTTCATAATAGCTTGAAACTGTAAACAACCTAGATGTCTTTCAGTGGGTAAATGGTTTTTAAAAAATACTGTGATGTACCTATTCCATGCTGTTATAGAGTAAACTGTGTCCCCACAAAATTCTTATGTCAAAGTTGAAAATCCCCAGCAACTCAGAATGTGGTTGTATGCAGATAACGGGTCTTTACATAGATGATAGAGTTAAAATAGTCATTGGGGTGGGCCCTAACTCAATATGACTGATGTCCCAAAACCAAAATAAAATTTGGACGAAAGCATTTATAGAGAAAAGATTATTTGAAGGCACGGGGATAAGATGGCCACTTACAAGCCAAAGACAGACGCCTGGAACAGATCCTTCTCTAATGGCTAAGAAGTCAACCCCGCCAACATCTTTGTCATTCTTCTAGCCACCAGAATAGTGAGAAAATAAATTGTTTAAATCACTCAGCCTTTGGCTGGGCGCAGTGGCTCATGCCTATAATCCTAGCACTTTGGGATGCTAAGGCAGGCAGATCACCTGAGGTCAGGAGTTTGAGAATAGCCTTGCCAATAAGGTGAAATCCTGTCTCTATGAAAAAATACAAAAAAAAAAAAAAAAAAAAAAATAGCCAGGAGTGGTAGTTTGTGCCTGTAGTCCCAGCTACTCAGGAGGCTGAGGCAGGAGAATCGTTTGAACTTGGGAGGTGGAGGTTTCAGTGAGCGGAGATTGCATCACTCCACTCTAACTTGAGCAACAGAGTGAGACTCCATCTTAGATAGATAGATAGATAGATAGATAGATAGATAGATAGATAGATAGGCAGACTCAGCCTTTGTTACATTATTCTGGCATTCCTGTCAAACTAATACAGACATGTGATGGTTAATTTCATGTGTTAATTTGACTGGGCCACAGTGTTCAAATATTTGCTCAAAAGCCAGAGGAGACTTTGACCAGATTAACATTTAAATCAGTAGACCTTAGGAAACCAGCTCTAGTGCTCTCATTAAGCCTTTACCTGACCAGAAGACAAATGTACATCATTGTGTAGAGCATCTAGCCCCACCCAATTCCAGCTGCTGAAAGGCAATTCCACCAAGCTTTTGTGTTTTGATTAAGCCTACCCCAGGCCATGAAGCGAGCTCATATCCATATACATCTGTGGAGTAAATGCCTCTGGCTGTCTTCACCACATATGGCCAAGCAGTAACCCCAGACACTTCCTCCGGCTTCTGAGCCCAGCACACAGCACTGCCAAACTACAGATTTCAAACAACAGTACTTCCTGGCCAAAGAAAACAACCCGCAACCCTGCCTGATAAGAGATAGCTGCAGAACCCAGTCAACAGGTCCACTTAATGACACAGTAAAGTCAGTAGTCCCACCATATGAAGAGCACAGCTAGCAGAAACATTCATCCTCAGAGAACAGGAAGTTACCAAGCCCAAAGAGAGAACTCAACACTGCAGTCTTTCTGTCCATGGTCGATATCAGCTGACCCATCCAGAAACCGGGGTTAGACTAAACAGTGAAGGTTAATCACTACCAAAGAATCCTGCAATGGCTGGAATAGATGACCATCTCCTCAAATGAGCAGGCATCAATACAAAAACACAAGAATTATAAGAAATCTAGGAAATATTACAGCACCAAAAGAAACTAACCAACATCTAGTAATAGACTTGGAAGAAATGGACATATATAAAATGACTGAAGAGAATTCAGAACAATCTACTTAAAGAAGTTCAGGGAACTTAAAAATATATATATTTAGAGAAAATTGAATAAAGTTTAGAAAACAACTCATGAACAAAATGAGAAGTTTCAGAAAAAGGGAAATAATAAAAAATAGAAGTCCTAGAGATAACGAATGCAGTAATTTATGTGAAAAATTTAATAAAAAATATCAACAGCAGACTTGATTAAGCAGAAGAAAGAATCAATGACCTTGAAGATAGGATATCTGAAATTATCCACTCAGCAGTAGAAGGAAAAAAATAAAGAAGAAGGCCTACAGAAATTATGGGGTACTGACAAGCCAATTAATTTTTACATAATAGGAATTCCAGCAGGAAAAGAGAGAACAACAACAACAAAAAGCCCAGAAAGCACATTTATGGAAACAGTGGCTGAAAATTTCCCTAGTCTGGAGAAAGACAACAGCACTCAAGTAGAGGGAGCTGAGAAGTCTCCAATCAAATTCAACTCAAAGAGAAGTTCACTCTAGCACATCTAAATCAAATTATCAAAAATCAAAGACAAAGAAAGAATACTGAAAGCAGCAGAAAATAAGAAACATCACATTTAGGGGAGCACCAATATTACTTTCAGCAGATTTCTCAGAAGAAGATAGAAGGCCAGGAGAGACTGAGAAGATAAATTTAAAGCATTGAAGAAAAAAAAAAAAAAAACCCTGTCAATCACAAATATTTTGAATAACAAAGCTGTTCTTCAAATGAAAGATGAATAAAAACATTCCCAAACTAACAAAAGCTAAAGGAGTTCATCATTACTAGGTCTGCCTTACAGGAATTGCTAAAGGGAATTCCTTAATCTGAAACAAAAAACTGCTAATTATTAACTAAAATATATGAAAGCAAAAAACTCAACGGAATAAGTTACATATAATCCTAATTGCCTAATACAAATTCTCCTCAAATTATAATGGGATTACATCCTGGTAAATGTATTGTAACTCCAAAATATTCTAAGTTGAAAATGCATTTTAACACCTAATAAACCAAACATCATACTGTAGCCTAGTCTAACTTAAACAGGTTCAGAACACTTATATTATACTACAGTTGGGCAAAATCGTCTAACACAAAACTTATTTTATAATAAAGTTTTGAACATCTCATGTAATTTATTGACTACTCTACTGAAAGTGAAAAACAGAATGGTTGTGTGGACAATCTAAGTACAATTTCTACTGAGTGCACATTGCTTTCATATCATTTTAAAGTATAAAAATGTAAGTCAAACCACCATAAGTCAGGAGCCATCTATACTGTGAGAGTGGTGTATACCGCAGTTTTATCCCTAATATGAGAGTTAAATTAGGTATAAAGGGAATATACTTCAACACAATAAAGACCATTTATAACAAACTTTTAGCAAACATAATTCTTGATGGTTAAAAGTTGAAAGATTTTCCTCCTAGGATCAAGAACAAGACAAGGCTGTTCACTCTCATGATTTCTGTTCAACGTAGTAATGGAAGTCCTAGCAAGAGCAATTACTCAAGAGCAAAAATGAAAAGGCATTATACTTACAAAGAAAAAAGTAAAATTATCTCTATTTCCTGTTGACATGATCTTATATGTAGAAAATGGTAAAGACTTCACCAAAAAACTGAGAACTGATAAACAAACTCAGTAAAATTGTAGAATACAAAATAAACACATAAAATTAGTAACAGTTCTATATACTAATAATGAACCATCTAAAAAGAAAATTTAAAACCACATTTACAATAACAACAAAAAATAAAATACTTTGTTGTAAATTTAACCAAGGAGATGAAAGACTTTTATACTGAAAACTATAAAGCACTGACAAATTACATTGAAGAAAACATAAATAAAGGCAAGATGACCTATATTCATGGTGTGAAATAATTAATATTGCTTAAGTATCTATACCACCTAAGATGTGCTACAGATTTAATGCAATCTCTATCAAAATTCCAGTGTCATTTTCCAAAGTATTAGACAAAAAAATTTCCTTAAATTTACATAAAGGCACAAAAGACCCAGTCAAGACAAACTTGAGCAAAAAGATCAAGGCTGGCAACATCACAATTCCTGACTTGCAAACATATTATAAAGGAACTGTAAACAAAACAGCATGGAACTGGAATAAAAACAGACACATCAACCCAAGAAACAGGATAGAAGGCCCAAAAATAAACCCGTGTGCTTATGGTCAATTTCTTTTTGACAAAGGTGCCAGAAGCACACAATGGGAAAGGACAACCGTTTAAATAGATGGTATTGGGAAAGCTAGCTATCTACATGCATAATAATGAAATTGCATTTCTATGTTATACCATATACACAAATCAACTCAAAATGTCTTAACGACTTAAAGATAAGACCTGAAACTCTAAAACTAGTAAAGGAAAACAGGAGAAAAGCTCCATGACAGTAGATGGGCATTGATTTCTTCCTAAAAGCATAGGCAACAAAAGCTAAAATAGACAAATGGAATGGCATCAAACTTCTGGACAGCAAAGTAAACAACATTGTAAGCAATGCTTCTTCCAAAATTACTGTCTCTGGACTTACAAAATGCCTTATCTACCATCATGATATTTCACACAGGATTGCTACTGATCAAAAAACTTACTTCACAGCAAATAAAGTGTAGTAATGAGCTCATGGTGAGTGAATTCACCCATGTTAACATGTCCCCCACTATCCTGATGGAGCTTGTTTGAAACAGTTGTAGAATTGTGTATTAGCCAAGATTCTTCAAATAAACAGGACCAATAGAAGATAGGTAAGTAGGTAGACAGATTAGATAGATAGATGGATAGATAGATAGATAGATAGATAGATAGATAGATAGATAATTGATAGATAGATAGATAGATAGATAGATAGATAGATAGATAGATAGATAGATAGCCATAGATAGATGACAAGGATGTTTATTATGGGAATTGTTTTTGTGATCATGGAGATTGAGAAGTCTCACAATATGCAAGTTGGAGAACCAGGAAAGTTGGCAGTGTAATTCAATCTGAGTCCAAGCTGATGAGTCAATCTTAGTTACACCAAGTTGATGGTATAACTCTCAGTGCAGGACAATTAGTGTAATTTCCAGATTTCAAAGGCTCAAGATCCTAA
Source organism: Macaca nemestrina (assembly GCF_043159975.1). Classification (NCBI taxonomy): domain Eukaryota; kingdom Metazoa; phylum Chordata; class Mammalia; order Primates; family Cercopithecidae; genus Macaca; species Macaca nemestrina. The sequence continues at coordinate 59,980,182 of NC_092145.1, forward strand.
CATTCTGATTTCTGAGGGCAAGGGAATATCAGTGTTCCAGCTCTAGAAGAAAGAACAGATGCAACTTCCTTCTGTCTTTTTGTTCTATCCTGAGTCCTCAACAGATTGAATGATGCCCACCTACCTTGGGGAAGGCAGATTTTCCTTACTCATTCCACCAATTCAAATGCAATCTGCTCTGGAAACACTGTTACAGACATACCCAGAACTCATGTTTTACCCGCTATCTGAGTATCTCTTAACCCGTCAAACCGATGGCTAAAATTAATCATCAGGAATGGCCTTTTGAAGACTTAGGTACAGTGCAAGCTAAGTAAAAATACCTTGTAGGGTTGGGATAAATTTTTCCAGGAGGTTGTATAACCTCTGAATCAGCATCCAGTATATGGTGTTGTCTCTATTGTTAGGATTCATAGGCCCAGGAATCAAGGAGTGACAATGGGAATGACACCACTTACTACTATCACTAGTAATCCACTAGCAAATTTTGTACTTTTTGTATCCATGGCCTTATGCTCTGCTGTTTTAGAGGTCTTAGTTTTAAAGGAAAGAATGATTGCATGAGGAGCCACCAAAGTGATTCCATTAGACTGGATTTTAAGGCTGCCACCTGGCCACATTGGGCTCCTTATGCCCCTTAATCAACAAACAAAGAAGGAAGTTACTGTGCCAGCTGGGGTGATGGATTATGATTACCAAGGGGGAAATTTGACTACTACTTCACAGTGTAGGTAAAGACAAGTATTTCCAGAATATAGGCAAGCTCTTATGGTGTCTTTTAGTATTATCATGCCCTATGATTAAAGTCAATGGAAAACTATAAGAACCCAATTGAGGCAGGACTACTAATGGTCCAGACCCTTCAGCAATGAAGCTTTGGATCACCTCACTACCTAATAAACCATGACCGTCTGAGGTGCTTCCTGAGGCTCAAGGAAATGTGGCAGAGGTAGTGGAAGGAAATAGTTGTAAATATAAGCTACCACCATGTGACCAGTTACAGAACTGAGGACCTAACTGTCATGAATATTTTTTTATTTTGCTATAAATATGTTTATTTGTATGAATGTATGTCAAATAAATATTTTCTTCCCTTTCTTATACTCTTAGAAGATTATTGACTTTATAGTATTTAAATATTATTAACTTTACACTATGTTATTTAAATTACAAAATATCAAGAAGACTGAACATAGCCCAAGGACTTTACATTCTCTTCTGGGAAAGGAGTTAGTGTATTTTCTACTGTACACAGGATAGTTATATCATTTTAAGTGAAAGAATGACCTTAGTAGTCTTTATTTGGAGATTAAGTATGATTTAAGGAGATGTATGGGTATTATGTTGACCAGAGGTGGATTTTGATGGTCAGCTTTGTGTGTCACCTTGACTAGGCCACAGCATCCAGATATTTGGTCAAATACCAGTCTAGATGTTGCTATAAAGTTGTTTTGTAGATAATATTAACATTTAAATCAGTAACCTACCAGCAAAACAGTTACCATCCATAACGTGATTGTCATTTAATCATTTGAATATCTTGATACAAAAATTACTGTGGTCCCCTAGGAAGAGGGAATTCTGCCTCTGGAATGCATTCAGACTTAAGCAACCACATCAGCTCTTCCTGGGTCTCCACCCTGCCGGCATACCCTGCAGATTTTCAACTTGCCAGACACTACATTTGCATAATCTAATCCAATTTATGAGAATATCCTTCCCTCCATCCCTCTCTCTCTATATATACATATATATAATTTCCAGATTTTTAAATATATTTGTGTATATATATATGTAGAAAGAGGTGGAGGGAGAGATAATATTTATACATATACTGTATATATAATAATATCTATAATATCTATATCGAATATATAGACACAGTATATATAAATATATGGATAAATTATAATGAATATTACATATTATACAGCAAATATATAATATATAGTATGTTATATTACTACTATATTATATATTTTTATATAATACCATTATATATATACTATATATAGATATCTGTATATAAATGTATATAACTATATATATTTTATATATCTCCAGATACATATTATTATATATAATATATCATAGATATTATATATTTCTATAGATAATACATATAATATATAGTATATAAATATACAATATATAGATTTGTATATTTACTTATTATATATAATAAACATAAAATTTAAATTTATATATTGTTAGGGATCAGAAAAGCACATCCTAAGAAGTAGAAGAAGTGGTAGTTTGACATGATAACTAAAGAAGTTGCCTCAAGGTCTTTCTGACCTTTTCCCTGACTTCTGTCTCTCTGGCGCTCCCAATGCACAGGATGAGACTCTTTTCTGAAGTTCCCATATCCACTTAGAAACTAGACCTGCTAAAAAGGAAGACAATTACTTTTGATTATCTTCTGAAACTTTATTAACCAGAGAATATTATAAGTCATATCACAGAGGCAGAGACTGAAATTTAAATCCTACACCTAGAGCCCAGATGAACTTTGTCTCGGGTTTCATACAATATGTAAAGAGAATTATTTACTAATCATTGTCTGAGCTTTGGGTTTAATTATTCCACCTAAAAGTCATTATTACCCCTTACAAAATGGTCACATTTTCCCCATCTCCTATTCTGCTATGAAGAAGGGCATACAAGAGCATCTGGACCTAACGGGGTTATTCCATAATTATTCTCCTGCAATCTCCTCATGCTTGTTCACATTACATAAATTTTTATGCCTTTTTCTCCTATAAGTCTGCCTATTATCGGTTCATTTTCAATAAACCTTTAGAGGGCAGAGGGGAAGCTTTCTTTTGACCCCCACAACATGTATATTGCGGCTGTTTTTCATTCAGCATAATTCTCTGGAGATTTATTAGATAGATAGATAGATAGATAGATAGATAGATAGATAGATAGATAGATTCATTAGTATAAATGAATTTGAACCTATTTTGTATATATGGATAAATAGATATAGATATATAACTAATATTGGTTCTGTTTCTTTGGAGAACTCTGACTGCTATAAATATAATATTACTCAATTCTAAAATTAAATAATCTATTAATACATGCAAAAATCTGGTTGAATTTCCAGATAATTACACTGAGTTAAAAAGATCCAATCTCAAAGGTTACAAAGTGTATAATTCCTTTTTTTTTTCTTTTCCTTTTTTTTTTTTTTTCCGAGACAGAGTCTTGCTCTGTCGCCAGGCTGGAGTGCAGTGGAGCCGTCTCAGCTCATTACAACCTCCACCTCCCGGGTTCAAGCGATTCTCCTGCCTCAGTCTCCCGAGTAGCTGGGACTATATGCGCACGCCACCACAGCCAGCTAATTTTTGTATTTTTAGTAGAGACGAGGTTTCACCATGTTGGTCAGGATGGTCTCGATCTCTTGACCTCGTGATCCACCTGCCTCGGCCTTCCGAAGTGCTGGGATTACAGACATGAGCCACCGTGCCCGGCCTAATTCTATTTTTATAATATTATTGAAATAATGATAGTATAGCAATGGAGAAGATTAATGGTTTTCAGAGTTTAAGGGGCAGGGTCCAGAGGGAAAAAAATGTGGCTATAAAATGTCAATACAGTAACCTGTGTAGTAGTGAATATATTCTGTATTTTGCCTACCTTAAAATAAATATCCTGGTTGTGATATTGTACTATAGTTTTGCAAAATTATACCATTGCAGGGAAATAGATGACCAGTACATGAGATTTCTCTATACATTTTTCTTAAGATAGCATTGAATCTAGAATTATCTAAAACAATTATTCTAATTTAAAAATGCATTTTTGTTTCCAACAGCAACAACAACAAAAAAACGACAGTAACAAATGCGGGCGAAGATGTGAAAAAACTGGAACTACCATACATTACTGGTGGAAATGTAAACTGTTGTAGCTGCCTTGGAAAATATCTGACAGTTACTCAAAAGGTTAAACCTATAGTTATCGTATGACCCAGAAATTTTACTCTTAAATATATATCCAATATAAATTAACATATGTCTACCCAAAAATTTTCACACACATATTCATGGCAGTAGTATTTTTTTCTAGTCAAAAAGTAGAAGCAATTCAAATGTTCATCGGCCGATAGTTGACAATGTGTGTGTGTGTGTGTTTGCATGTGCACACACATTCACAATGGTCCTAAAAAATTATGAAGACTATAAAAAGAAATGACGTTTGATTCGTGCTAAAACATGGCTGAACACTGAAAACACTGGACTAAGTAATGGAAGTCATAAATTGTATTATTCAGTTTATAAGAAATGTACAGAACAGGCTAATCAGTAGAGGTAATAAGTAGAATAGTGCTTGCCTAGGGCTGGATGAGAGGGTAGGTGGAGGTGACTGTTAATGGGAATAATATTTAGTTTGGTGGTAATGAAAATGCTTTGAAATTATATTGTGATAATGATTGTACAATGCTGTGAGTAAACAAATTTGCTTAGTAATATTTTTGAATTGTATCCCTTGATGCCTACATTTTGATATTTGAACTATGTCTCATTAAAGCTGTTAAAAATAAAATAATGAAAATAAGGAAACACACTTAAAAACCAGATAACACATTTTTGCATAGTACTTTTTGTCAGTATTCTTATTTTATATAATTGAATTTTGTTTTCCAATGTTACCTAGGTTAACTATTTTTCTTCTATCTTCAGTGTGCTCATATTGCTCACAATACAGTTTATTACCACTTTTGCGGTTTTTATTTCATTTTGGGTTTCCTCCATGCTGACTGATTTTAATTATTTATTTAATTTTTGTGTTTTTGTAATATTACCGTTGCTCTGAAAGTCAAACTACATAAAAATAATACTCAGTGACATATTATTACCCCACCTTTATTCTTTCAATCTTTTTCACAAACCCCAATATTTCCACCCTGTTCCCACCTAGCCCATGTTAGGTAACTTATCTCTTTAATTTCTGGCTTGTCCATCTGCATTATATTTTTGCACAACGTAACTACTATGTGAGTAATTTCTTATACCGCCTCCTTATGAAGTATACTTTCTTTCTAGATACGTTCTGCATGTTGTCTTTTTCACTTATATACTGGGAACTTTCCAGTGTACACTCATAAAGATATTTCTCATTCTTATTTTACAATTGCATAATAATGCATTTTGAGGATGTACTAAAGTTAACTCAACTATTCTCCCATGTAGGAATTTTTCTCTCATATTTTTTTAAATTACAAACAACATTTCAATGAGTATCATTGTGCATGTGCATTTTCATATTGTCTGATTTATGTATTTCAAGGTAAATTCCTAAAACTAAAATTTCTTAGTAAAAGGGCTAAACATTGTAGTTTCCTCAGGTATTGTCAAATGTTTCTCCCGAAATGGTGTACTTCTTTTCTTTCTCACCAACTAATCAAAATCACTTGCCTCCCTACAGATTCACCAACAGAATTTGTTTTCACAGTTTTAAATTATCATCAATCTCCTATGTAAGAAGTAGTATTTCAGTGTTGTTTCAGTTTGCATTTTTCTTAGTATAAATGCATTTGAATGTATTTTTGTATATTTAAGAGTCAATTTACTTATTTTTCTCTGAAGTGTATATTTACTTTTTTTTATTTCTCTGTCTGGGTTTTGATTGTCTCTCAAAATTTAAATTTCTTGACATGTAATTAGCTCAAGTGATCTAATACTAAGTGTGCTTTAGAATCATTTGATCAAAGCAAACATGAAGATACTCAATTCAACTATGAATTCAAATTCTTAAACTATATATATTTTTAAAAATTAATGAGGATATATTATTGCTTATAGTAAGGTGAATTGTGAATGATAAAAAATAATGTAAAATCGTCTTAATCTTTTAGACTAAAATGAAATAGGATTAGCTTGTCAATAAATTTCTGTAGGGTGATAGGGGACTTAAAATACTTTACTATACCTCAAAATAATTTTAGTATTTAAGTATTATAATTTTCTAGTAAGAAATGCCTTTACTTGTTAAGTTTTTTGCACTTGGTGATTATTTTATTTGTTAGAATCATTGAATCATGAAGCTAATAAGATCCCACTAGAAATCATCTCATTGTGTATCTTCAAAAATGTTGTTTATGAACATCCTAGACATAGAATTGTTGTCTCTAGTTTTAAATGTTAACAGAGGAGATACTTGTTCTTTATTGTTAGTAACATTTTAAAAATAGTGTCACAGTCCTCATATTCAGGGGTTTGTTCTAATTTAGGGCAGATTCAGAAAAATTCTGTTGTAATACTTCATGCTTTAACGAATTGTTCCCTAGCCCCATATTTTATGTTACAGTTAAGGATACTCCAAACCTTTAGGTCTTACTTATCAGGATTATTCTTTATAGCTTTATTCATTATGATTGTTCCTTTCTGTACGGTTTTTAAATCCATAATATTTTAGCAGAGGTTTTTCGTGCAAAAATTACAAAATGGCCAAACTCTATCTTTCTAAAATCACCTGCTCTGCATTTATTTGTAAGCGATATCAGAAGTTCTTGTGTTTGTCGGGAAAGGCACAGGATAACCTTTTATGTGGAAACTAGTTTGTGGAAGAGAGGTTACAGATCAGAAACTTTGAAGGATAGACTAAAATGCTACTTGAACCTAACAGAAAATAAATTACTTTCAATATCAGTATTTTCTCCCCTTCATTGTAAAATAAATCCAGACCTTTCAAAGTATTAGGTTGGTGCAAAAGTAATTGCGGTTTTTGCCATTACTTTTAAAGGGAAAAAACACAATTTTATTTGCACCTACCTAATAGAAAATGTTTCCATTTCCAAACTGTAGAATAAAGCCTGAAACATGCCTTATATATTTATTCTATCCCATATGTAGCAAAGCTTTCTTTATTTGTTCTGAAAATTACTGTTTAATAAAGTCTCAGGGGAATGATTCAATGTCCTGGAACATTTATATTTGGTGAATAAGTGTGTTTCAGACTATTCAATTTTTTCTTTCTTTTTCAGTGAGGCAAAAATTGCAAACAGGAAAATGCACAGAGTTTATGGTCAATGAGTCTAAACAAATATATACACCTGTGCTACTAACACTCCACTAAAACATTTATTTAGCGGCTAAATTTCCTTGTGCTTATTTTTCAGTTAATTCCCTCCTCCACAAAAGCACTCACTGTTTTGATTTCTATCACCATGGATTATTTTTGCCTTTTCTTGGCTTGTTCACCTTAATAACTCCAATTTTATGCAATTTAATTATTTTTAATAAATGTGGATTGAACCTTTTCATGAAAAACAGTACCAGTACCATGTTTGTTCTTATCTTGTAACTGTATTATCCCCTTGATTATTATAGCTGTCCTGTTCCTGTTTCATTACATCGCTTCAGATGCAGAAGGACGGTAACTAGAAGAGCACACCTTGTTGCAGTTCTATATGACTTTGTACAAGAGGAAGATGCTTTATATTTTTTAACCAATTCATTCTGGTGCTACTCATCATGCGTTGGCTTTTGTGAACTGTGGAAACATATTTCACCAGTGTCCACAATGATCCCTGTATGTGTATAACTGTGTGTTGGAGTTCCAAACACAAAAAGAAATATATGTCTAAATACATAAAAGTTGAAAGTCGTTTGTTAATGTTAGGAAATACAAATACTGGGTTAGTGCAAGTGTGTTCATTACTTGATGAACTAAGAATGATGTAAAAAGTCATAAAGTTTTCCTAAACATAGTCAGAGAAGTATATACCTTTGAAATGTACATTTTTAAATATCCTACAACAAAAAATTCTGTTCTTTGTGAACCATCAAAGACAGAAATTAATAGATCTATGAAAAATGTCAGCTGGCTCACTGAAATATTGCTTTGATTTATAGTGAGCAATGGTAATGTCAGTTGAATTTATACATATTATGAGACTAAATGTTTGAAAATAATCAGATATTGCCTAAAATAAAGAGATCTCCCATGGTTTTAGGACTTAATGCCTGCCATCAAGTTTCGTATAATGCTTATAGAAAAGACCATTGAATAGTCAATCTACATCAGACAAAGATAAAGTAATTAAAAGTACTATCAACAGGCAAAGGGAGTACAGAGTAGAAATTATACACATGTATTTTATAAAGGCATGAGTGTGATATGGCACATGGAATACACGTGGAAGTCAAAGTTTTGCAATTTTTTTTTGTGGAAGGAAGATACCACAGCTGATTGATCCTGTCTTAAGATGATTAATACCTATTATGAAGGTATTAATAAAAAGGCTCTTTCTTGGTAATTTCTAGGAAAAAGAAAGGTGTTAATCATTAAAAGCTTCCAGGGAGATGTGAACCTTATATTGCATTCTAAAGAATGGTGTTGCATGACAGATGCAGTTATGTATGTATTATCTACATTGTAAATTGCTGAATGAGAGGCACAGGTTATAAAAATGAAAGATACAATAAGAGACCCTGGATTTAGGTACTTGTTAAGAATTTCATTGGGACATGGCAAATTGTCAGTACACTATAGTAGAAGTTGATTCTAAAAGAAGGCTATACTTCAGAAGTGTTGGGCTTTTTAGTGATGATACACAAAGTACTTGTAAATTTAGTGTTCATCTTAATCCTACATCACCGGTTTTAGCTTTCAACCTTCTCTAGATTCATTACTGTGACATTTCTAAAGCGGCCTAATTGAAAGTCATGCATATAAAACCGTAGTATTATAGAAAACAAACAAACAAAAAAACCACCGCATGTCAAAGGCACTGAACTTTCAAAAAAAACACTGTGGCCAAGTTTGTTAAAAGTCCCTTTGAAACTTGACAGAATTTGTATTTTAACTTTTGATGGATAAGAAATATAGATAAAATGCGGATAAATCCACATGGAAGTCAAAGTGTTGTAATTTTTTCTTATGGAGGGAAGATACCATGGTTGATAGATTCTATCTTAAAATGGTTACTATATATTATGAAATATGTAACTCAACATTCCACCCTTCAGAATGAAAACCAACTACTCTTGACCCTATACCAGGAACTATGGCTCTTCCTAACTTTTGAACTTGTAGAGTTATCAAATATTAGTGAGATTCCATGCAATAGAGGTCATAGGGTGTCCACTCTGAGATAATATAATATTTTTGTTAACAGTGCATTGATCCTTTTATCTTAGTAACTCCTAGGTGCACTGTACCTCAGTCATTATACTGTGAAGAAAATCATTGTATTGCAGTGTTAATATAGAACCCTAAGCTTAAAATTCAATTTGATATTAGAAAATTTTTTCTTGTTCCTTAACTTCTCCCTGAAAAAATTTCATCTTCTTAGTTTGTTTCATGAATAATAAAAACAGATTTAAAAACAGCAGCATTATATACAGAAAAAAATGACATGGGATAATATTTATGAATATAACAATCTATTATATGCAAATAATTGTATTTATTAAAAAACATTCAGTGAAGTCCTAAAATAACTATTAGAAATATTTGTCTTTCTACTTTTTTGAAAATTCTTAATTTTAATTTTAATTTTAATTGCATTTTATTTTAAGTTCTGGGATACACGTGCAAGATGTGCAGGTTTGTTACATAGGTAAATGTGTGCCATAGTGGTTTGCTGCCCCTGTCGTCCCATCTCCTAGGTATTAAGCCTAGAATGCATTAGTTGTTTTTCCTGATGCTCTCCCTTCCCACGCCTCCCCCTGAAAACAGGCCCCAGTGTGTGTTGTTCTACTTTCTGTGACCATGTGTTCTCATTGTTCAGATCCCACTTATAAGTGAGAACATGCAGTGTTTGGTTTTCTGTTCCTGCATTAGTGTTCTGAGGATAATGGCTTCCAGCTCCATCCATGTCTCTTCAAAGGACATGATCTCATTCCTTTTCATGGCTGCATAGTATTCCATGATGTATATATACTACATTTTCTTTATCCAAGCTCTCATTGATGGGCATTTGGGTTGATTCCATGTCTTTGCTATTGTGAATAGTGTTGCAATGAACATATGAATGCATATTTCTTAATAACAGAGTGATTTATATTTCTTTGGATATATACTCAGTAATGAGATTGCTGGGTCAAATGGTATTTCTGGTTCTAGGTCTTTGAGGGATTGCCACACTATCTTCCAGAATGATTGAACTAATTTACATTCCCACCAACAGTGTGAGAGCAACCCTCTTTCTCCAAAGGCTTGCCAGCATCTGTTGTTTCTTGACTTTATAAAAATTGCCATTCTGACTGGCATGAGACAGTAACTTATTGTGGTTTTGATTTGCATTTCTCTAATGATCGGTGGCGTTGAGCTTTTTTCCATATGTTTGTTGGCTGCATAAATGTCTTTTTTTTTTTTTTTTTTTTTTTTGTGATGGAGTCTCACTCTGTCGCCCAGGCTGGAGTGCAGTGGCCCTATCTGAGCTCACTGCAAGCTCCGCCTCCCAGGTTCACGCCACTCTCCTGCCCCAGCCTCCCGAGTAGCTGGGACTACAGGCATCTGCCACCACGCCCGGCTAATTTTTTGGTATTTTTAGTAGAGACGGGGTTTCACCATGTTAGCCAGGATGGTCTTGATCTCCTACCGTGATCCGCCTGCCTCGACCTCCCAAAGTGCTGGGATTGCAGGCGTGAGCAACCGCGCCCGGCCTAAATGCCTTCTTTTGAGAAGTGTTTGTTCGTGTCCCTTTCCCACTTTTTAATGGTGTTGTTTCTTGGAAATTTAAGTTCCTTGGAGACTCTGGATATTAGACCTTTGCCAGATGAATAGATTACAAAATTTTTTTTCCCATTCTGTAGGGTTTTTTCCCCAATCTGTAGGTTTTCTCTTCACTCTGGTGATAGTTTCTTTTGCTATACAGAAGCTCTTTAGTTTAATTAGATCCCATTTGTCAATTTTTGATTTTGTTGCAATTCCTTTTGACATTTTCATCATGAAACTTTTCCCCATGCCTATATCCTGAATGATATTGCCTAGGTTTTCTTCTAAGGTTTATATAATTTTGGGTTTTACATTTCAGTCTTTAATCCATCTTGGGTTAATTTTTGTATAAAATGTAAGGAAGTGGTCCATTTTCAATTTTCTGCATATGGCTAGCCAGTTCTCCCAGTACCATTTATTAAGTAGGGAATTTATCCCCATTGCTTGTTTTTGTCAGGTTTGTTGAAAATCAGATAGTTGTAGCTGTGCAGTCTTATTTCTGAGTCCTCTATTCTGTTCCATTGGTCTATGTGTCTGTTTTTGTACCAGTACCATGATATTTTGGTTAGTGTAGCCTTGTAGCATAGTTTGAAGTCAGGTAGCCTGATGCCTTCAGCTTTTTCTTCTTGCTTAAGATTATCTTGACAATATGGACTCATTTTTGGTTCCATATAAATTTTAAAGTAGTTTATTTTCTAATTCTGTAAAGAATGTCAATGGTAATTTAATGCAAATAGCATTGAATCTATAAATAACTTAGCAGTATGGCCATTTTCACGATATTGATTCTTTCTATTCATGAGTATGGAATATTTTTCCATTTATTTGTGTCCTCTCTGGTTTCCTTGAGCAGTGGTTTTTAGCTCTCCTTGAGGAGTTCCTTCACTTCCCTTGTTGGCTGTATTTCTAGGTATTTTATTCTTTTTATAGCAATTGTGAATACAATTTCATTCACTGTTTGGCTCTCTGCTTGTCTATTGGTGGTGAATAGGAATGTTTGTGATTTCAGCACATTGATTTCGTATCCTGAGACTTTTTTGAAGTTGCTTATCAGCTTAAGAAGCTTTTGGGCTGAGTCAGTGGGGTTTTCTAGATAGAGGATCATGTCATCGCAAACAGTTTGACTTTCTTCATATTTTAATACCCTTCAATTTCTTTCTCTTGCCTGATTGCCCTGGCCAGATCTTCCAATACAATGTTGAATAGCAGTGATGAGAGAGGGCAAACTTGTCTTGTGCCAGTTTTCAAGGGGAATGCTTCCAGTTTTTGCCTAGTCCATATGATATTGACCATGGGTTTGTCATAAATGGCTCTTATTATTTTGAGGTGTGTTCCATCAATACCTAGTTTATTGAGATTTTTTAGCATGAAGGGATGTTGAATTTTATTGAAGGCCTTTTCTGGGTAGAGTGAAATAATAATGTGTTTTTTTGTCTTTAGTTCTGTTAATGTGACAAATGACATTTATTGATTTGTGTATGTTGAACCAGCCTTCATCCCACCCAAGGATGAAAATGACTTAATCATGGTGGATAAAATTTTGATATGTTGCTGGATTCGGTTTGCCAGTATTTCTTATACTATACCATAATTTCATATGCATGAATTTCAATGAAGCCATTCAACAGTTATAGAATTCAGTATACAGAAGAGACTGAGTCTCAGAGAGCTTAAACTCAGTAGCCTAATATCATATAGCTAACAAGTAGTGGAGCCAAGATCTGGACCAGAGCATGTATGATTCCAAAGATGATTCTCTTTCTTGTAAACTATGCCACATTTAGTATACTTTAAAATATTAATGGTGTCAATCATTTATTATTCTTAGGGTACTCGTGAGTGTGTGTAGAGGGGCACTGTGGTTGAGTGCTGTTTCATTGCTTTTATTTTATTGTTTTATGGTGGTAAAAACACTTGAGTCTCCCCTCTTAACCAAATGTTAAGTGCACAAACAGTACTGTTAAATATAAACACAAGAATTATTCATCTTATATAACTGAAAATCTATACATGTTGAACAACTCCCCATTTTTCCTCCCCACAGCACTTGACAACACCACCTTACTTTCTGTTTCTATGAGTTTGACTAGTTTATATGCCTAATAAAACAATGTCAGTACCTAATAAAAATGGAATTATGCACAATTTATCCTTCTGTGACTGGCTTATCTTACTTAATACAATATCCTCCAGATTTATCCATGTTGTCACATATAGAAAGATTTTTTTTATTTATAAAGGCTTCATAATATTCCATTGTATGTATATGTTACATTTTCTCTATCCATTTATCCATCAGTAGACTTTTAGGTTGTTTCTACCTCTTGGCTATTGTGAATAATGACGCAATAAATCATGGGAGTGCAGATATGTCTTCAGCATACTTATTTTGATTATTTTGAAATGTATATTTCAATGGATTGTTTCCATTGCTGTGCAGAAGTAGCATTTCTGGACAATATAGTAGTTCCATTTTTAGTTATTAAGAAACCTGAATACCACTTGCCCCAGCAGCAGCACCAAAATTCATTTCAATCTACACTGTACAATGGTTTTAATTTTTCCCCATCCTTACCAACATTTGCAATCTTTTGAGTTTTGTATAACAGTCCCCTAACACATATGAACTGATAACTCATTTTGATTTTGATTTGCATTTTCTGATGACTAGAGATGTTGAAAATCTTTTTGTATACCTGTATGCCATTTGTATGTCTTCTTGGGCGAACACTTACTAATTCATTTTCCCAATTTTTTTTTCTTCTTGGCTATTGACTTGTAAGAATTAGTTATATAAATTGGATATTAAGTTCTTATCAGATTTATGGCTTGAAAAAGATTTTTCCTGTTCTGTAGGTAGTTTTTCACTCTTTTGAATGTTTCCATTGCTGTGCAGAAGCATTGTAGTTTGATATAGTCTTATTTATCTATTTTTACTTCTTTTCATTTGTGCTTTTGGTGTCATATCCAATAAATAATTGCCGAGACCAGCATCAATGAAGATTTTCCCTTTGTTTCCTTAAAGGAGTTATATATTATCATGTTTTTAAAAGTCTTTAATCCATTTTGAATTGGTTTTTGTGTGTAGTGTGAGATAAATGTCTGATTACTTTTTCTTTCTTTTTTTACTTGTGTCTATCCAATTGTTCCAACACCATTTGGTAAAGTTTCTAGTTTTTTCATTCTGTATCCTTGGCACGCTTGTCAAAAATCAATTGACTCAATATGCATGTTTCTTTACACTGGATTTTTTATTGTGTTCCCCTGGTCTATGTGTTTATTTTTATGCCAGTACCATACTGTTTTAGTTACTGTTGCTTTGTCATATATTGTAAAATCAGAAAATGTGATGCCTCCAGCTTGTTTTTTCAATACTTTTCTTTTTCTATTTTGGGTCTTTTATGATTCCATGTGAATCTTAAGACTATTTGTTCTCTAATTCTGTAAAAATGCTTTGGAATTTTGATAGGGATGCCATTGAATCTGCACATTGCTTTGAATAGCATAGACATTTTAGCAATACGAAGTCTTTCAATACATAAATATGTCTTTCTATTCTTTCGTGTCTTCATTAATTTATTATCAATGCCTTGTGGTTTTAAGGGTACAAGTCTTTCATCTCTTGGTTAAGTTTATGCCTATATATTTTATTATTTTTTCATGTTACCTTAAATGGAATTGTTTTATTTTACAAATTTGTTTTTATTGTTAATTTTTATGGGTGCATAGTAGGTTTTTAGTTTTAATTTTTGTAAGTACACTTATAGGATATGTAAGATATTTTCATACAGGCATACAATGGGTAATCATCACATTGGGATAAATGTGGTATTCATCATCTCAAGGATTTATCTTATTTTGTGTTGTACAAACAATCCAATTACATTATTTTAGTTATTTTTAAATTATACAATAAATTAATATTGACTGTAGTCACCCTGTTCTGCTATCAAATACTAGATTTTATTTATTATGACTAGATTTTTGTACCCATTCATTATTCTCTCTTTCCCCCTCAGCTACCTTTTCCAGCCTTTGGTCACCATTATTCTATTCTCAATCTCCATAAGTTCAGTTGCTTCAATATTTAGTTCCCAAAAATAGTTCAGAACATGCAACCTTTGTCTTTCTGTGTCTGGCTTATTTTACTTAACATAATGACTTTCAATTTCGTCCATATTGTTGTAAATTAGAGAATATCATTTTATGGTTGAATAGTACTCCATTGTCTATATGTACCATATTTCCATTATCCATTCATCTGCTGATAGACACTTAGGTAGCTTCCAAATATTAGCTATTGTGAACAGTGCTGCAGAAAACATGGGCATGCAGATATCTCTTCTATAAACTGATTTCCTGCCTTTCAGAATATACCTAGCAGTGGGATTGCTGAAACATATGGCATCTCTATTTTTAGTATTGTGAAGAACTTCCTAATTGTCTTCTAGTGGTTGTACTAATTTACAATCTCAATAAGCGAATATGATGGTTCCCTTTTCTCCACATCCTCAGGAGCATTTGTTATTGCCTGTCTTTTGGATAAGCATCATTTTAACCAGGGTGATATATCCCATTGTAGTTTTGATGTACATTTCTCTGAAGATCACTGAGGTTGAGCACTTTTTCATATGCCTATTTGCTATTTGTATGTCTTCTTTTGAGAAATGTCTATTCAGATTTTTGACCATTTAAAAATCAGATCTTTCGATTTTTTTCTGTATAGTTGTTGACTTTCTTATATATTCTGCCTATTAATCCCTTGCCAGATAGTTTCCAAATATTTTCTCCCATTCTGTGGGTTATCTTTTCACTTTGTTGATTGTTTATTTTGCTCTGCAGTAGCTATTTAACTTGATGTGATCCCATTTGTCCATTTCTGCTTTGCTATCTGTGCTTGTGGGATATCGCTCAATAAATTCTCACCCAGACTAATGTATTAAGAGTTTCCCCAAAGTGTTCTTGTAGTAGCTTCAGAGTTTGAAGTTTTAAATTTAAGTGTTTAATCCATTTTAATTTGATTTTACATGGTGGGAGACAGAAGTCTCAGTTTATTCTTCTGCATATGGATATCCAGTTTTCCCAGCACCTTTCATTGAAGAGATTGTTGTTTTCACATTGTATGTTTTTGGTACTTTTGTCAAAAACTAGTTTATTGTAAACGTATGGATTTATTTTGGGGTTCAGTATTGTGTTTCATTCGTCTTTGTGTGTATTTTTATTCCAGTACCATGATGTTTTGGTAAATATATCTCTGTAGTATAATCTGAAGTCAGGTAATGTAATAGGATTCTTCCATTTTGTTCTTTTTGTTCAAGATAGATTTGGTTATTCTTGGTCTTTTGTGCTTTATATTCACTGGAAGCTGATTAGATTGTGCCCACCAGATTAAAGGTGGATCTGCCTTCCCAACCCACTGACTCAAATGTTAATCTCTTTTGGCAATGCCCACACAGACATGCCCAGGATTAATACTTTGTATAGCTCAACCCAATCAAGTTGACTCTCAGTATTAGCCATCGCATTGTCTGAGATCAGCATTAATGCAAGGATGTCTACACTAACCAGTTGTGTTCAACATACTACTAAAAGTTCTAGCCAAAGCAATTAGGCAAGTAAAATAAGTAAAATAAGTAAAGGTTATTCCAATCAGAAAATAAGTAAAATAGTATCTGTTTGTAAATGACAATCTTGTATGTAGAAAAATTTTAGAGACACCACAAACAAGTTTTAGAACTAATAAATAAAGTAAAAATGTAAGACAGCAAATCAACATATAAATAAAAGTTGAATTCTTTCTTATTTCTTTTAGTATTTGGTAGTTGCATGCTTCAGAGCTTCTAAGGAGAATTTACCCAAAATACATATTTATTCTCCCTTAGTAGGAATTATTTAGTGAAAAACAGCTCCTGTTGTTCTGTTTTCTACCTTTTAAATATATCATATTCTAGTGATGGCTGAGATGTTAACAACTCTTTAAGAGCATATAATCTATTTTTTTAGTACTAGAATTAAACAATTTAATAAAGGCTTTATTCTATAAAATGTAGTATATTTTTCCTTACAAATAAATGCTTTGTCAGTGTTTTGAAGTTTTTATGTTGCAAATTCATACGCTGAGAAGTTTTCATTTTATCTTGAAGCATACTAATGTAAAATCCCTAAAACTGGAGTATATGATCTTAATATTTGTTATATACTTCTTTTTAAATAACCCTATAAAGTTTTTGTTAACATTTATGCATGTCTTCCTCTCACGGAAAGTTGTAAACAAGTATCCTCTAGGTCATTGTCCTGCAATCTTTTCTATAAGTAGTCAGATATATAGTTTAGCTCTTCTGGGTTGTGTACAATCTCTATCAAATCCTCCCCTTCTTATTTCCTCTTTCCTTCTCCTCCTTCTCCTCTTCAACCTTCTTTTTATCATTCTTTTTCTAATCCTTTGCTAATGTAAAAGTAATAATCAAAACTCACATTTTTAACTAGTAGGCTTCACACACACACACACACACACACACACACACACACACACACACACACACAAGGACAGCTGGTCCAATGCAGGCATTAAACTGTTGGCTTGTTTTCTTTGTCCTGCTTCTTTTTTTAAATCATAAGCTGGGTATACTTTTACAAAAGCAGTCATACTTGTGTTTAATTACTACCAGAAGAAATAGTTCAATACCATTTCTACTAAAACTATCATGATTTTAAAGTAAAAAATCTCTACTCTTCAATAGATTATTCTAAAGAAACACATAAAGTAGGTTGACATTTTTAGTGTTGTTGCTCTCTTATTCTAGTAGTCTTCTTAAGTGTCAGTATTATTTAAAATTAGATATGCTGGAGAAGCCAGTTTAAGGTTATTTTAGAATTATGGAGAAGAAATTTTCATATTTATTTTTAGTATTTCCTATGTTAGAAAATGTCTTCATTGAAGAACTCTGGTGCTTCAGGTATTTGCTCACATAAATGGAAGTAAAACTTCTACCTCTGTTATAGCAAAGTTTCTTTTCATCCCTGTTTCACCTAACTCTAGACTCTTAAATTAAATTATACTTCTCACCAGCACATCAGTCACTGTCCAGAGATCTCAATTTCACAAATGAAGTTAGCAGTCTGGTGCTTCAGAGATGCTTTATCTGACTTAGAATAGTCGTTTGCTGAATTCTTAAGACATAAATCTGATCATATCACACTCTAAAATTTGTATTTTCTCATTGCTTATTAATTAAAATTTCAACTTTCTTTATTAGCGTATTTCCTACCACTAACCAACTTACATCTCATGCTTGAGACACGCCAAACAACCCACCAGTCCTCAAATATATATTGTTTCTACCTAAAATGTCCTTCC
The DNA here is from genome assembly GCF_043159975.1 of Macaca nemestrina. Classification (NCBI taxonomy): domain Eukaryota; kingdom Metazoa; phylum Chordata; class Mammalia; order Primates; family Cercopithecidae; genus Macaca; species Macaca nemestrina. The sequence continues at coordinate 59,998,213 of NC_092145.1, forward strand.
CCAATTTTTCTATATAAAAATCTATGTATTCTCCATTTTGTGAAACCATTTGACTGAACCAAATTTTACATTTCAAATTGCCCAAGGGAAAACTGCTGTTTAATTAATGATGTTGTCCCACATGCCACAAACTTTAAAGAGGTAGATTTTAGTAAAATGCAATATTATATCTTAGCAGAGAACAGTTGTCATAAACATCTATTTTCTACAATAGCTTAACGTCAGTCAAGACATATCAACTTCTGAGGTGGAGTGTTTTCACATAAATTCCATTTGTAGATTTACAGATTTGAAAAAAGTTGTCATCAAAAGGGAAGGCCATATGAATAAACCATGTCATTCAAATTCCATCTGTTGAAATTGCAAGAAGTGGAAATTAGGTAATTTTTTTTTTTTTTTTTTTTTTTTTGAGATGGAGTCTCGCTCTGTCGCCCAGGCTGGAGTGCAGTGGCGCTATCTCAGCTCACTGCAAGCTCCGCCTCCTGGGTTCACGCCATTCTCCTGCCTCAGCCTCCCCAGCAGCTGGGACTACAGGCGCCCACCACCATGCCCGGCTAATTGTTTGTATTTTTAGTAGAGACGGGGTTTCACTGTGTTAGCCAGGATGGTCTCCATCTCCCGACCTCATGATCCACTCGCCTCAGCCTCCCAAAGTGCTGGGATTACAGGCATGAGCCACGGTGCCTGGCCTAGGTAATCTTAATTATTCACATGGGAGTAGATTCATGTCATCATCAGTTCCTAGGCAGAAAGACTTAGGACAATGTTAAGTTTTCCAGAGATATGTGCATGGCTGTGAGTTTATGACCCAAGTAAACCTTAAAGAGTGTGCAGAAGTATTTGTTAAAAATAAATTACATTATATTTTATCATCAAGCCTTTTCCACCTTTTTAACATCATAATTTGTTTGTAGACAGTTGTATTTCAAAAGTATAATTTGAGGGTTTCATTTAAAAATTAAAAGTCTTTTGAGAAAGAATTGGTTCACAGAGCTAAGACCTATGTGCAAGATATTTGCACCATTAATGATAGATACAACTATCATCTTAAAAAAGAAAGCCGATGCCAGTCCATCTCTATGCAACCACAGAAATAATTTGTTTTAAACAAGAAACACCATTTTTACTTTAAAGGAGAAATAAGACCAAAGTTCTTTAGCATCTAATGAAGAAGGTTGTCTTCAATCAATGGATAATTTTACTCTAACATCTAATTGTGTAATGAACATGATAATCACATCGTGAAAAATTGTTTATCCAACCCCTCAAGCATTTATCTTTTGTGTTACAAACAATCCATTATACTTTTCAGTTATTTTAAAATGTATAAATTGTTATTGACTATAGTCCCCCTCTTTGCTATCAAATATTAGGTGTTATTCATTCTTTCTGACATTTTTTTTTTGTACCCTGTAGCCATTTCCACATCCCCTCTCCCTGTCACTACCTCTGGTAACCATTCTTTTATTCTCTGTCTCCACGAGTTCAATTGTTTTAATTCTGAGATCCTACAACTAAGTGAGAACATGCAATATTTGTCTTTCTGTGTCTGGTTCATTTCACTTAACATAATGACCTCCAGTTCCATCCATGTTTTTACAAATGACAGACTTTCCTTATTTTCTGACTGAATCATACTTTATTGTGTATAATTACCACATTTTTTATCATCCATTCATGCATTGATGGACATTTAGGTTGCTTCCAAATCTTGGCTATTGTGAACAGTGCTGGAACTAACATGGGAGAGCAAATATCTCTTTGATATACTAATTTCCTTTCTTTGGGATACATACCCAGCAGTGAGATTGCCAGATCATATGGTAGCTCTATTTTCAGTTTTTTGATGAACCTCCAATCTGTTCTCTGTAGTGCTTGTACCAATTTACATTCCCAACAACTGCGTATGAGAGTTTCCTTTTCTCCACATCCTTGCCAGCATTTGATATTGCCAAACTTTTAAATAAAAGCCACTTTAACTGGGGTGCGATGAATCTCATTGTAGTTCAAATTTGCATTTCTCCAGTGATCAATGATGTTGATCACATTTTCATATGCCTGTTTACCATTTGTATGTCTTCTTTTGAGAAATGTCTATTCAAATATTTTGTCCATTTTTCAACCGCATTTTTAGATTTGTTCCTACAGAGTTGTTTGAGCTCCTAATATATTCTAATTATTAATCCATTTTCAGATAGGTAGTTTGCAAATATTTTCTTTCATTCCATGAATTTTCTCTTTACATTGCTGATTGTTTAGCTGTGCAAAATCTTTTTGACTTGATGTGATTCCATTTGCCCATTTTTGCTTTGGTTGCCTGTACTTATGGGATATAGCTCAATAATTTTTCCCAGACCAATTTTCTAAAGAGTTTTCTCAATGTTTATTTGTAGCAGTTTTATAACTTGAACTCTTAAAGTTTTAATTCTTTTGATTTGATTTTTGTTTACAGCATGAGAGAGCAGTCTAGTTTTATTCATCTGCATATGAATAGCCAGTTTTCCCAGAACCATTTATTAAAGAGACTGTTTTTTCTCTAAGGTGTGCTCTTTGCACCTTTGTTGAAAATGAGTCCATTGTAGGTTCATGAATTTGTTTCTGGATCTCCAATCTGTTCCTTAGGTCTATATGTCTGCTTTTATGCCAGTATCATACTGTTTTGATTACTATATCTCTATAGTATAATTTGAATTCTAGTAATGTGATTTCTCCAGTCTTGTTATTTTTACTTAGGATATCTTTGGCTACTCTGGGTCTTTTACAATTCCATGTAAATTTTACCATATTTTTTATTCTGTGAAGAATGGCATTGAAATTTTGATAGGGATTACACTGAATCTGTAGAATGCTTGGATAGTATGAATATGTTACCAATACTGATTCTTCCAATCCATGACCATAAAGTATCTTTTCATTTTTTATGTACCCTCTTCAGTTTCTTTAATCAGTTTTCTATAGTTTTTATTGTAGAGATTTTTTACTTCTTTGGTTAATTCCTAGGTTTTTAATTTTGTTTGTGGCTATTGAAAATGGAATATTTTAGTTTCTTTTTCAGATACAGACATATATAACAAAATATTTTAAATAGTTCATTTTACTCAGGACTGCTACTGTATTCTAAAAATTGAGAAACTTCTAAAATGTATTGTAGTTGAAATTACAAGATCACTTGTATTTATGTCATGCAACCATGATTCCAGAGATCAATATATAATTTTTTCAATTCTTATAAGTTAGAGTACTAATTAACTACCAAGACTAACAGATTGTCAATTTATGTCCTAATATAAATATCTGTGAAAAGCTGTTAAACTTAATATTCTAAATACTATGAAACATAGTATTAAAACTAATTTTCTTCTTTTTTTTTTACATTATTCTAACCAAAGGGCAGTTCACACATAATTGTTTTTAGGTGTGAAGTATATGACACGGCCAATTTGAAATGACATGGTATTGAAATAGGAGGTGAATTAGAAAACATACTGCATTACTGAGATTAATGAGAATTACCTATACAAATATAGATGACTAACTGAAATAGACAAACGTTCATAACATGCAATACTTGCCATTACTGTAGTAGGCATGGCATTACCTTGTCATTCTGGGAAGTTATTTTAATTCTTAATTGAAATATTTATTTTACCTTCTCCTCCTCCAAAAATGTGTCACAAGAAAGATAGATGAAGTCGGATCCTGGTATTAAATTTCAGACCTAATGTAGTAAATAAAATCTGAATGATAAAGTAATTATTTATTTTAAAATTTATTATATGTATAGGTATATATCTATATACAGATAGATATGAGAACTTAGGTGAATTTTTAGAGTATAGAAGAAATTTTTATAATACAAAGATTTGATATAATATACTTTAAAATGGTTATGCTGTGTTACTGAAAAGATAGATAAATGTTGTCTCTCATTAACTGAATAACTCCCCTACTTTTGGCATTTATCACCTCTTGTGTGGACAATGCAAGAGTCGTCTAACTGAAGTCTCTCAAAACAATATTTCTCCAGAGGTGGAGGGGACCCCACAGCACAACATGGCTGCTTTACCAAAACATGTTCAGACTACCTTTTTTTTTTTTTTAATTTATTTTTATTTTTTTAATGTTTTTATTTATTTATTTATTTATTTTTTATTATTATTATTATACTTTAAGTTCTAGGGTACATGTGCATAACGTGCAGGTTAGTTACATATGTATACTTGTGCCATGTTGCTGTGCTGCACCCATCAACTCGTCAGCACCCATCAACTCGTCATTTACATCAGGTATAACTCCCAGTGCAATCCCTCCCCCCTCCCCCCTCCCCCCTCCCCATGATAGGCCCCGGTATGTGATGTTCCCCTTCCCGAGTCCAAGTGATCTCATTGTTCAGTTCCCACCTATGAGTGAGAACATGCGGTGTTTGGTTTTCTGTTCTTGTGATAGTTTGCTAAGAATGATGGTTTCCAGCTGCATCCATGTCCCTACAAAGGACACAAACTCATCCTTTTTTATGGCTGCATAGTATTCCATGGTGTATATGTGCCACATTTTCTTAATCCAGTCTGTCACTGATGGACATTTGGGTTGATTCCAAGTCTTTGCTATTGTGAATAGTGCCGCAATAAACATACGTGTGCATGGGTCTTTATAGCAGCATGATTTATAATCCTTTGGGTATATATCCAGTAATGGGATGGCTGGGTCATATGGTACATCTAGTTCTAGATCCTTGAGGAATCGCCATACGGTTTTCCATAATGGTTGAACTAGTTTACAATCCCACCAACAGTGTAAAAGTGTTCCTATTTCTCCACATCCTCTCCAGCACCTGTTGTTTCCTGACTTTTTAATGATTGCCATTCTAACTGGTGTGAGATGGTATCTCATTGTGGTTTTGATTTGCATTTCTCTGATGGCCAGTGATGATGAGCATTTTTTCATGTGTCTGTTGGCTGTATGAATGTCTTCTTTTGAGAAATGTCTGTTCATATCCTTTGCCCACTTTTTGATGGGGTTGTTTGTTTTTTTCTTGTAAATTTGTTTGAGTTCTTTGTAGGTTCTGGATATTAGCCCTTTGTCAGATGAGTAGATTGCAAAAATTTTCTCCCATTCTGTAGGTTGCCTGTTCACTCTGATGGTAGTTTCTTTTGCTGTGCAGAAGCTCTTTAGTTTAATGAGATCCCATTTGTCAATTTTGGCTTTTGCTGCCGTTGCTTTTGGTGTTTTAGACATAAAGTCTTTGCCCGTGCCTATGTCCTGAATGGTACTACCTAGGTTTTCCTCTAGGGTTTTTATGGTATTAGGTCTAACATTTAAGTCTCTAATCCATCTTGAATTAATTTTCGTATAAGGAGTAAGGAAAGGATCCAGTTTCAGCTTTCTACTTATGGCTACCTTTTTAAGCAGAACTTGGATCTATTTCTCCTCACTGGGTGGGACCTCTCAGCCAGGGCCTCTAGCCACCCTCTCTTATATTCTGTGGACAGAGCTCTAATATTTCCTTGGGATGAGTGCCCCATGGGAAGAGCAAGCTGCCACCTTTGTTGTTTGGAGAACTCAGCTATTCCAGCCTTTAGGCTATGGAGAGTCCAAGCTGACTGGGGCAGAGGCCGTTCCCCAGTACAGCATGGCTGTTTTGTCACAGTGGACCAGACTGCGTTTTTAAATAGGACCTTGATCTACTCCTCCTCCTGGGAAGGGTCTTCCTAGCTGGGGCCTCTGGCCACACCTGCCCATATTCTATGAACAGAGTTCTGATTTCTCCCTGGGACAAAATGTCCAGGGGGAAGGGTGGGCCACTACCTTTGTTGTTTGGGTGTCTCAGCCAGTCCAACCTGTGGGCCTTGGGAAGCTTAAAACTATCAGGGGCTGAAGGCATCCCCAACACAACACAGCTGCTCTACAAAAAAAGCAGCCAGACTGCTTCTTTAAGGGGGTCCCTAATCCCATTCCTCCTGTCTGAGTGAGAACTCCCAAACAGGGTCTCCAGCCATCTCCTACACGTGCTTTCTAGCTGGCAACAGATCTGTACATCCCAGAGCAGAGATCTCAGAGTAAGAGGCAAGCTGCCATCTTTGCTGTTTCATAGCCTTCACTGGCGATATTTGCAGGTATGAGAAAAACTGAGATGAATAGTGTCTGGAGTAGATGCCCAGAAAACTGCAGCAGCCCTATGGAAGAGTGGCCAGTCTTTTTAAAAGAAAAACAAACAAACAACAACAAACAAACAAACAAACAAAAACACCTTCCAAATGTCAGCAACCTCAAAAATGGAAGTTATGTAATTCCACAAAGATGAGAATCAGAGCAAAAATGTTGAAAACTCAAAATGCCAGAGTGCCCCCTTTCCTCCAAATGACTACAATACCTCTCCAGCAAGGTTTCAGAACTGGGCTGAGGCTGAGATGGCTGAAATGATAGAAGTAGGCTTCAGAATGTAGACAAAAGTGAATTTTACTGAGCTAAAGGAGCATGTTGCAACCCAATGCAAGGAGGCTAAGATTCATGATAAAATAATGCAGGAGCTAAGATTCATGATAAAATAATGCAGCCAAAATAGATAGTATTGAGAGGAACATAACTGACTTGATAAAGCTGAAAAACACACAATAACTTCAAAATGCAATCATAAGTATTAATAGTAGAATAGACCAGGCAGAGGAAAGAATCTCAGAGACTGAAGGCTGTCTTTCTGAAATAAGACAGGCAGACAATAATAGAGGAAAAATAATAAAAAGGAATGAACAAAATCTCCAAGAAATGTAGGATTATGTAATGAGACCAAGTCTACAACTGATGATTGGAGTACCTGCAAAAGAGAGGGAGAACAGAACCAGTTTGGAAAACATATTTTAGGATATCATCCAGGAGAACTTCCCCAACCTAGTTAGATAGGCCAACATTCAAATTCAGAAAATGCTGAGAGCCCCAGTAAGATATTCCATGAGATCATCCCCAAGACACATAATTGCCAGATTCTCCATTGTAAAAAAGAAAGAAAAAATGTTATGGACAGCTAGAAAGACAGCACAGGTCAACTATGAAGGGAACCCCATCAGACTAGCAGTAGACTTTTCAGTGGAAAAACCTACGAGCCATAGATTGGAGGCCTATATTCAACATTCTTAAAGAAAATAAATTCCAACCCAGAATTTTATATCCAGCTATACTAAGGTTCATAAGCAAAAGAGAAATAAAATCCTTTTCAGAAAAGTAAATGTTGAGGGAAATTGCTACCCCCAGACCTGTTTTACGAGAGCTCCTGAAGGAAGCAAAAAATATGGAAAGGAAAAACCTTTACCAGCAACTACATAAATACACTGAAGTACACAGATCTATGACACAATGAAGCAACCACATAACAAGTCTGCAAAATAACCAGATGCCATGATAATGACAGAATCAAATTCACACATAGCAATACTAACCTTAAAGGTAAATAGGCTAAATGCCCCAGTTAAAAGACACAGCGTGGCAAGCTGGATAAAGAACTAAGACCTATTGGTATGCTGTCTTCAGGAGAACCATGACGTGCAAAGACACACATAGGCTCAAAATAAAGGATGGACGAAAATTTACCAAACAAATGGAAAACAGAAAAAAGCAGGGGTTGCAATTCTAGATTCTGATGAAACAGACTTTAAACCAACAAAGTTCAAAAAAGACAAAGAAGGGCATTGCATAATGGTAAAAGGTTCAAGCTAACAAGAAGAGCTGACTATTCTAAATATATATGTACCCAATCCAGGATAACCCAAATTCATAAAGCAAGTTCATAGAGACCTACAAAGAGACTTAAAATTCCACACAATAATAATGGGAAACTTTAACTCCCCACTGACAATATGAGAAAAATGATTCAGATAGAATATTAACAAAGATGTTTATGACCTGAATTCATCTCTAGATCAAGTGTATATGGTAGATATCTATAAAACTCTCCACTCCAAAACAGCATAATATACATTTTTCTCATTGCTGCATGGCACTTCCTCTAAAATTGATCACATAATATGAAGTAAAACACTCCTCAGCAAATTCGAACAAAACTGAAATTATAACAAACAATCTCTCCAAACACAGGTCCATCACATTAGAATTCAAGATTAAGAAATTCACTCAAAAACATACAACTACTTAGAAATTGAACAACCTTCTCCTGAATGACTTTTGGGTAAATAATGAAATTAGGGTAAAAATCAAGAAGTGCTTTGAAATTAATGAGAACAAAGATACAACATGCCAGAATCTCTGGGATTCAACTAAAGAAGTGTTAAGAGGGAACTTTATAACACTAAATGCCCAGATCAAAATGCTAGAAAGATCTCAAGTTAACAACCCAGTATCACAACTAAAAGAATTAGAGAACAAAGAGCAAACAAACACCCAAACTAGCAGAATACAAGAAATAACCAAGATCAGAGCTGCACTGAAGGAGATAGAGACACAAAAACCTTTCAAGAGACCAACAAATCCAGGAGCTGGTTTCTTGAAAAAATTAAAGAAATAGATTGACTGCTAGCTAAACTAATAAAGAAAAAAAAAGAAATAAAGATTCAAATAAACAGTATTGAAAAGGAGAAAAGGGGTATTACCATTGATGCCACAGAAATACAAACAACCATCAGAGCATATTATCAACACCCCAATATACATCAACTAAATCTAGAAGAAATGGATAAATTCCTGGACACATACACCCTCCCAAGAGTGAACCAGAAATAAACAATTATTTAAGCATGAGAATGGTGGCTCATGCTTATAATCCCAGCATTTTTGGAGGCTGATGAGGATGGATCATTTGAGGTCAGGAGTTTAAGACCAGCATGATCAACATGGTGAAAACTCATCTCTACTAAAAATACAAAATTAGCTGGGCATGGTGGCATGTCCCTGTAATCCCAACTACTTAGGAGGTTAAGGCAAGAGAATCACTTGAACCTCAGAGGCAGAGGTTGCAGTGAACCAGGATCACACCACTGCACTCCTACCTGGGTGACAGAGTGACACTCTGTAAAAAAAAGAAAAAAAAAAGAAATTTAATCATTTAATCATTGAACAAACCATTAACAAGTTCTGAAATTGAGGCAAAAATAAATAGCCAACCAACCAAAAAAATCCCAGGAACAGATGGATTCACAGCTGAATTCTACCAGAGGTACAAAGAAGAGCTGGTACCATTCCTACTGAAACTATTCCAAAAAATTGAAAAGGAGGGACTCCTCCCTAACACATTCCATGAGGCCAGCAACATCCTGATATCGAAACATGGCAGAAACAAAAAAAAAGAAATAAATAAAACTTCAGGTCAATATTCTTGATGAGCATCAGTGCAAAAATCCTCAACAAAATACTGGCAAACCAAATCCAGCAGCATATCTAAAAGCACAATTAAGTTGGCTTCATTCCTGTTATGCAAGACTAGTTCAATGGCAGAAATCAATAATGTGATTAATCACATAAACAGAACTAAATACAAAAAACACATTATTATCTCAATAGACCAGAAAAGGCCTTTAATAAAATTCAACATCCCTTCATATTATAAATTCTCAATAAAATAAGTGTTGAAAGAACATACCTCAAAATAATAAGAGCCATTTATGACAAAACAACAACAAATATCATACTGAATTGGCAAAAGCTGAACACATCCTCCTTGAGAAATGGCACAAGACAAGGTTGCCCTCTCTCTCCACTCCTATTAAATAATGTATTAGAAGTCCTGGTCAGGGCAATCAGGCAAGAGAGAGATAAAGTGTATTCAAATAGGAAGTAAGGAAGTCAAACTATCTTCATTTGAAGACTACATAAGCCTATATCTAGAAAATTCCATCATTTCAGCCAAAAAGCTTCATAAGCTAATAAGAAACTTCAACAAAGCCTCTGGATACAAAACTAATGTGCAAAAATTGTTAGTATTCCTGTATACCAACAACAGCCAAACTGAAAGCCAAATCATGAATGAGCTTTCATTCACTGTTACCACACACAAAAAATAAAATATCTAGAAGTACAGCTAGCAAGGAAAGGGAAGGACCTGTTTAAGAACTACAAACCACTGCTCAAAGAAAGCAGAGATGACACAAACAAATGGAAAAAAGCATTCTATGCTCACAGATAGGAAGAATCAATATCATGGAAATGACCATACTGCCAAAAACAATTTATAGATTCAATGCTATCCTCATCTTACTACCACTGACATTTTTCAAAAAATTGGAAAAAAAATTTTAAAATTCATATATAGCCAAAAAAGAGCCTGAATTGTCAAGGTAATTTTAAGTAAAACCAAAAGAACTGGAGGCATCACCCTATCAGAATTCAGACTATACTACAGGGCAACAATAATTGAAACAGCATGGTACTGGTACAAAAACAGACATATAGACCAATGGGACAGAATAGAGAACTTAGAAATAAGATCACACACCTACAACCATCTGACCTTTGACAAACTTGCCAAAAACGAGCAATGGGGAATAGATTCCTTATTTAGTAAATAGTGCTGGGAGAACTGCCTAGCCAGATGCAGAAAACTAAAATTGGATCCCCTTGTTACACCATATACAAAAATAAACTCAAGATGGATTAAACACTTAAATGTGAAACTTAAAACAAAACAAAAAATCCTAGAAGATAACCTAGACAATATCATTCAGGACATAGGCATGAGCAAATATTTCATGACAAACATGCCAAAAGAAATTGCAACAAAAGCCAAAATTGACAACTGGGATCTAATTAAACTAAAGAGCTTCTGAACTGTAAAAGAAACTATAAACAGAGGTCTAAAATCCACCATTTATAAGGAACTTAAGGAAATTTGCAAGAAAAAACATCAAACAACCCTATTAAAAAGTGGGCAAAGGATATGAACAGGCACTTCTCAAAAGAAGACAGACATGCAATGAAAGTACATTAAAAATGCTCAACATCACTGATCATTAGAGAAATACAAATCAAAACCACAATGAGATATCATTTCAAACCAGTCAGAATGGCGGTTTTTAAAAAGCCAAAAAACAACAGGTGCTTGGGAGGCTGTGGAGAAAAAGGAACACTTATACACAGTTGGTGTAAGTGTAAATTATTTCAACAATTGTGAAAGACAGCATGGAAATTCCTCAAAGACCTACAGGCAGAAATCCCATTAAACCCAGCAATTCCATTGCTAGGTATGTACCCAATTAATATAAATTATTTTATTATAAAAACACATGCATGTGTATGTTTATTGCAGCACTTGTTACAATAGCAAAGACATGGAATCAACCTAAATGTCCATCAATGCTAGGCTGGATAAAGACAATGTGGTGCATATACACTATGGAATACTATGCAGTCATGAAAATGAATGAGATCATGTCCTTTGCAAAGACATGGCTTGTCACGGAAGTAATTATTCTTAGCAAACTAATGCAAGAACAGAAAACCAAATACTGTGTGTTCTCACTTATATATGGGAGGTAAATGATGAGTACACGGACACATGGTGGGGAACAACACACACTGAGGCCTGTTCGAGGGTCAGGGGGTGGGAGAAGGGAGAGGATCAGGAAGAATAGCTAATAGATGCTCAGCTTAATACCTGTGTGATTGGAAGATCTGTGCAACAAGTCACCATGGCACACATTTACCTATGTTAACAAACCTGCATATCCCACACATGTATACCTGAACTTAAAATAAAAGTTGGAAATAAAAATAAAAAATAAAAAATAAGTGCTCTAATTGCTCCAGACACTAACTTTATAATTCAGTGCCTTTATTCATGCTATTTACTTAGCTGTCATTAATTTTTTCTCATTTTTTACATGGTAAACTCTTATTTAATCCTCAAGGTTCAACTCAGAAATGAGGTAATGTTTCTACTATGGTCCCATATACTGAGCACATTCCCTATCAAAGTGTTTACCACACTACATTTTTTGGCATCTTTTTCAGTTAGAATGTAAGCTACATTATTTTAGGCATAATTTTTAATTCATTTTAAATTCTTTGTGCCTAGTATAGTGTGGGACATATATTATAAAATTTAAAAATTCATAGATAAATAAAATGATGAAATAATGTCATTTATTACATAAATGCAGGTAATATAATTAAACTAGAGATTGTGGGATTATGTTATATTCTCAGACTTGACCCTAAGTAGTTTTGTGATACTTATTGGAAAAGTCACATAACCCTATTGATTTCAATTTAATTATTATAATAAAGATATCTTTCACTTTTACCTGATTGTGTATATTCAGTGTAACACAGAGATTTTTATGCATTCATGTAATATTAAACAAAATATTGTTAGGATAAAGCTGTGAAGTACTTCAAAGATCACATGGTATATTATCTTGATTTTACAGATAGATGAGCTGAAGCTGGAATGGTAATTTTACTTGACCAAGTACGTGCAAATAGTTAGTGGTCATTCTTTGAAGAACATATTTTCTAACTCCTCAATCTAGTCTTCTTTCAATGTTTATCTCATCTGTTTATTCATCCAGAAAATAATTATTGTGTCCTAATTAACAGGCACTTTTTTTCTACTTGCTACTTGTTATTTTCTCATTAGTATTACTGGGAAGAAATTATTTTCTTGGCCACTATGGACAATCTTCCTTTAAAATAAATAGTTTCTTGGTCATTGAACATACTCAATAAGCTTGTTTTCCATTTATAACCCATGAAGTATATATATTACAATATGTATTCATTAACTGGATATATATTGGCAGTACCATGTATGTTAAATATACAGTTTTCAACCCAAATCTAAATATAACCTAGATTTTAAATTCTAATAATCTTGACTTTTATTTACAATATGCAAAAGATCTGCATCTTTGAAACTATCTTGCTCACTAAAAGTGTCTTATCTTTAGTGAACAAAGAGTGTTATTTTGACTGTCTAATATTCTATTAATCGTGTATATTATGTACACATGTTTGCAAATGAACCTGTATGCACAGTAGACAAAACTGGGTGAAGAGAATATCAATGGAAAGAAAGTATATTACATTTCCTTTAAAAACTGTATCCAAGCTCTAAGAACCAATAACTTCTCTGTTTTTAAGGTAAATATATATCTCAAGTTCAGGCAGTGTTATGTTATTTTCAATCCTTGTGTCAATGATGCTAGTAGTAAAAATCTGAAAATATTAGTAATTGTTAACTGATGAATATATGACAATATGTATGTGGAAAGTGAATAATAACTCATTCTGGAAATAGGATATTCTGCCAACCAATCACTTGCTTTTGCTAAATTGAGCTCAAACCATCAAGTAATAGCTTTGCCTTTTCTAGGAACTCTATAAACTTACAGAAACCATATTTAGGTCTTTCCTGATGAAAACTAGTTGTGTAAAATTTCAATTTATCATATTCAGCCTCCACTTTAGTGCTTGTTTTGCTGTAAGAGAGGGAAAGGAGAAAATAAAGTAAGGTGGAAGATAGGAGGAGGACAAAGGAAAAGGAAGAAAGGAGAATAAAATGGGGAGCTGTTTGCTCAACACGATGCGATAAGCTCTATCTATGGATGTAGTATGGTTTTCCCTATTAGTTTAATATGAATAATTTATATTTGTGATATCTCTATGGAACCTCAAAGTGGTTCAAATAGTTTTCTATGAAAGTATTCAAAGGTCTCAAAAATATAGATCTAAAATAAGCTAGGTGAAAGTACAGTCATTCCTCAGTGTACACGGGAATTGATTGGTTCCAGGACTCTGCATAACCAAATTCATGCATGCTCAAGTCCAGCAGTTGGCCTCGTAGAACCGGCATATACAAAAAGTTGACCCTCATGTACATGCAGGGTTCACACCACCCAAATACCGTATATTCAATCCACGTTTCGTTTTTAAAAATCCACGTACAAATGGACTCACACAGTTAAAATCAGTGTTATTTAAGGATCAGCTGGATTCTGTTCTTCTCCTTGCATCCTGATTCAACCACCAAAGGTGTTTTTTTGTAGACATTCAAGTGATAGGTTATGGTTGGAATGAGCTGGTAGTGTTACTGCTATGAAGACACAGTAAGATTAAGCCATATCAGTGACAGTAATTCTGTACAAATTCAAAGAGAATGTAATCAAATTACAAAGTATAATTTAGGGCTCTTCAACACTTATATTTTTTACAAGGTTTTTTCTCCTATTTTTTAAAAAAGTGACTTGATCTCCAATCCTTTTACCTTTCCAAATAAAATAAAATTGTCATCGCTTACTGCAGCCTCAAACTCCTGAGCTCAAGAGATCTTCTCACCTCTGTTTCCCAAGTTGCTGGCGTCATATGCTTGAACCATGTGACAGCTCTATTTATGAGAATTTTGAAGGAAATCAGGAGAAGAATATGTTGAATAATAGCTATATTCTTTTAAATATAAAGCTTTCTGTAAAATATTTTTTAATTTTAAAATATTATAACTTTTTGAGAGAAGACATTGAGGGCAAGGTTTTGATTTAATAATAAGCCTTAGTCATCACATACTGTGAACCATACAAGAACGCTCTCTTGTATTTTATATATGTATTCATTTATACACATACATTGGCCCACTCTTCTATCCATCTACCTACCTTTTTATCTATCTTGTTCTTCTTGCCCCAATCTTGGCCACTCTAATGTATTAATACGTATCATTGAATTCATTTGCTTTTTAAAATATGAAACTTTTTGTGAGTATATGCATTTTTCTTCTAATTTTAAAATATAATATTTGAGATCTACAAAAGAATATATACATATACAAGTTATAAAGTATAATTATAAAATTAAAATTTGTGTACTCACCATCCAACTGAAGAACCTGAGCATTACCAGTATTATGGTATCTACATCTATGCTCATACCCTATGCCAACTGTCTCTTCCCTTCTACCTCTCAGAGGTAACCACTGTCCTTAAATATGTGATCATTGTTTCCTTGCTTTTCCTGTAGTTTTATTACACACTACATGTAAAAAAGACATATTACTTTATTTTGTTTGTTTTGTGCTTTATTAAATAACAGTATTAAGTATATCATCTTATGAGAATTATCTTTTTTCTTTTAACGTTATGTTCTTAAAATTCAGCAATGTTGTGTGTGTCTGTTTGGCTGTATGGCTAAAATTCACTTGTTTATTCTGCTATATTTCATTACATTGTTGGTATTTGCCATAATATATTTCATTTATCTGCTTTCCCATCATTGGGCATTGATATTGTTTTTAGTTATTTTTGTTATTTGATTACTAGTGGGTTTTTATTTTGTTTGCTATGATTAACAATGTTGCTACAAGTATTCTTATTATATTGATATGAAAGGCAGGCAGGGAAATGCTGGGAAGGGAAGGGTGGGTCCCTGACAAGGGCTCCACCCCTAGGCCTGTCCCCATGGACATAGATGAGGACATGCACTCCTGCCTTTCCACCTAAATGTTGCATTTCCCAAGACCACCCTGGCCTACCATGTGCACAACCGGTGCCTATAAAAACCCCCAATCCCTAACAGGTAGGCACACAAGTGGCTGGACATCAAGAGGAACACATCAGTGAAAGAAGACATAAGCAACTGGATGGTGAGAGGACATTGAGGGGAGCACGTTGACAGAAGAGCACATGACAGATGTTGGCATGCCGGCAGACCATTGACTGGCAGAATTGTTGGGAACAGGCCCCCAAATCTGGCCATAAACTGGTCCCTAAACTGGCCATAAACAAATCTCTGCAGCACTGTGACATGTTCGTGATGGCCATGATGCACACCCTGAAGGCTGTAGGTTTACCAGAATGAGGGCAAGGAACACCTGGCCCACCAGGGCAGAAAACCACTTAAAGGGGTTCCTGAACCACAAACAATAGCATGAGTGATCTGTGCCTTAAGGACATGTTCCTCCTTCAGATAACTAGCCAGAGCCCATCCCTTTGCTTCCTGTAAGGAATACTTTTAGTTAATCTATAATCTATAGAAACAATGCTTATCACTGGCTTGCTGTCAATAAATATGTGGGTAAATCTCTGTTCAGGGCTCTCAGCCTGAATCCAGGCTGTGAGTTCCTGGATTTCCCACTCCACATGCTATATTTCTGTGTGTGTGTCTTTAATTCCTCTAGTGCCGCTGGGTTAAGGTCTCTCCAACCGAGCTGGTCTTGGCAAGTGGTGCTCACATCGGGGCTCAAACCCAGGTTGAAGGGTTGCTGGAGTGATGATTGGAGAACGTGGAACTAAGCTGGAGGACACCCGAGTGCTCTTAAGCAATCCCCATAGTTAGTAAGAAGGGGAGTTCGGAAGCATCAGGGTAACAATGGGACAAGTGTGGGCTCTGGTTCTTTCCACCTTGGAACCTTTTCATACTGATGATGAGGAGGAAGGAGAGTATAATGAAGTAACAGAGCAGGTTTGTTTGCCAGCCAAAGCTACAGTGGCAAAGGAGGAAAAAGGTTCATCCTGAGCCTTCTGCACCCCCTCCTTATTTTGAAGAAAAAGACTGGCCTGACCCTCCAGATCTTTCTTTTCCAGAGGATACTGGGTGAAAAGTAGTTGTCCCAGTGACTGTTGGAGCAGCGCCTCGAGCGACCGCCCTCAGTTCTATTCAGGCAGGAATCTAGCAAGCTAAACATAAGGGTGATACAGAGGCTTGGCAGTTCCCTGTTAGGATACACCTCCTAGATCAAAAGGGAAATATTATAGCTACATTTGAGCCTTTCCTTTTAAATTACTCAAAGATTTAAACAAGTTATTCATCAATATGGACCAGGTTCTCCTTTTGTAATGGGACTGTTGAAGAATGTTGCTGTTTCCAGTCGGATGATTCCTACTGACTGGGACTCTCTGACTCAAGCTTGTCTGACTCCTGCTCAGTTCTTACAATTTAAAACTTGGTGGGCAGATGAAGCTTCCATTCAGGCTGTTCACAATGCCCAGGCCCAACCTCAAATTAATATAACTGCAGAACAACTTTTGGGGGTCGGCAGCTGGGCTAGTTTAGATACACAAATGATCATGCAGGATGGTACCATAGAACAGCTTAGAGGAGTGTGCATTAGAGCTTGGGAAAAAATCACTTCAGGTGGAGAACAACAATACCCTTCCTTTAGTGCTGTAAAACAGCAACCAAAAGAACCATACACAGATTTTATAGCTCGGTTACAGGAGTATCTTAAAAGGGTGATTGCAGATTCGGCTGCTCAGGATATAGTGTTGCAGTCATTAGCTTTCCACAATGCTAATCCCGAGTGCCAGGCTGCTCTGCAAACTATTAGAGAAAAAGCACATTCAGTTGGTTATATCAAGGCCTGTGATGGTATCAGAGGTAATATGCATGAGGCTACTCTGCTAGCCCAGGCAATGGCAGGACTGAGAGTGGGTAAAGGAAATACTCCATTTCCTGGAGCTTGTTTTAACTGTGGGAAGCATGGTCATACTAAAAAAGAATGTAGAAAAAATAAGCAAGTCAGGCCGCCAGATGGGAGAAAAAAGAAAACTGCTGAGCCTGAAATATGTCCAAAATGTATAAAAGGAAAGCACTGGGCCAATCAGTGTCATTCTAAATGTGATAAAGATGGGAACCCGATTTCAGGAAATGCCATGAGTTGCAAACTGGGGCATTTCCGGCTCAGGCCACTTCCTCACCCCTATACAATGTCTGTCCCCTGCCACAGCCAGTAGTGCCACAGTAGATTTATGCTGCACAAAAGCTGTGAGCCTTCTGTCTGGGGAACCCCCACAAAAAGTTCCAACAGGGGTCTGTGGACCCTTGCCAGTGGGGACAATAGGATTACTTCTAGTCAGGTCTAGTATAAATTTAAAAGGAGTGTAAGTACATACAGGAGTCACTGACTCAGGTTACAATGGGAAAATTCAAATTGTTATATCTACTTCTGTTCCCTGGAAAGTAGAGCCAGGAGAGTGTATAGCACAACTCCTGATTGTGCCGTATGTGGAAATGGGGAAAAGTGAAATTAAATGAACAGGAAGATTTGGAAGCACAAATAAACAAGGCAAAGCAGCTTATTGGGTGAATCAAATTAGTGATAAACTTCCTACCTGTGAAATAACTATTCGGGGAAAGAAATTTAAAGATTTGGTAGATACAAGAGTGGACATTTCAATCATTTCTCTACAGCACTGGCCATCTGTGTGGCCAATTCAACCTGCTCAATTTGACATAGCTGGAGTTGGTAAAGCCCCTGAAGTATATCAAAGTAGTTATATTTTGCATTGTGAAGGGTCCGATGGACAACCTGGGAGTATTCAACCAATTATAACTTCTGTGCCTATAAATTTATGGGGAAGAGATTTATTACAACATTGGGGAGCACACATTCTAATTCCAGAGCAATTATACAGCCCTCAAAGTCAACATATGATGCATGAAATGGGGTATGTCCCTGGTATGGGACTAGGAAAAAATTTGCAAGGTTTGAAGGAACCGCTTTCAATGGAAAGACAAAGTTCCGGCCAAGGTTTAGGATACCATTTTTGATAGTGGCCATTGTTAAGCCTCCAGAACCTATACCTTTAAAATCGTTAACAGATAAGTCAATTTGGATAGAACAATGGCCGCTGAGTAAAGAGAAACTGGAGGCTTAGAGGACTTAGTTACTGAACAATTAGAAACAGGACACATAGCTCTAACATTTTTCCCCTGGAATTCTCCAGTCTTTGTTATCAAGAAAATATCAGGTAAATGGAGAATGTTAACTGACTTAAGAGCCATTAATTCAGTTATACATCCTATGGGGACATTGCAGCCAGGACTGCCTGCTCCTGCTATGATTCCAAAAAATTGGCCTTTAATAGTCATAGATTTAAAAGACTGTTTCTTTACTATCCCCTTAGCTGAGCAAGACTGTAAACAGTTTGCAGTTACAATTCCTGCAGTAAACAACCTGCAGTCTGCTAAGTGTTTTCATTAGAAAGTGTTACCACAAGGCACGTTAAACAGTCCAACAATTTGTCAGATGTATGTAGGGCAAGCAATTGAACCTACTCATAAAATTTTTTCACAGTGTTACATTATTCAGCAAAATTATTTCAATTTTTGAAATTAACTAATTGGATTCTCCCTAAAAGAACTAAATTTAAACCAATTGAAAGTGCTGAGAATGTTTTTACAGATAGATCTAGTAACGGTAAAGCTTCTTATTCTGGCTCAAAAGGCAACACTTTTCAGATGCCTTATACTTCCACTCAAAAAGCCGAGCTTGTAGCTGTAATTGAGATATTGACTGTTTTTGATATGCCTATTAATGTGATTTCAGATTCTTCATACATGGTTCATTTCACATGATTAATTGAAAATACTCAGTTATGATTTCATACAGACGAACAACTGATGACTTTATTTACCCAATTGCAAACAGCAGTTAGGAGTAGAATGCACCCTTTTTACATCACTCACATTAGGCTTGATACACCTCTTCCAGGACCTTTAACTGAAGGGAATCAAATGGCTGATCGCCTAGTTGCTACTGCAATACCTAACGCCAGACACTTTCTCAATTTAACCCATGTTAATGCCTCTGGTCTCAAATGCAGATGCAGCATTACCTGGAAAGAAGCTAAAGCTATTATCCAGTGATGCCCAACTTGCCAAATGGTGCCTTCTTCATCTTTTACAGGAGGAGTTAATCCTTGAGGATTGGAACCTAATTCTCGTTGGCAAATGGATGTCACACATGTTCCCTCATTTGGGAGACTAGCTTATGTACAAGTATGTGTGGACACCTTTTCTCACTTTGTCAGGGCTACATGCCAATCAGGAGAGTCTTCTGCCTGTGTTAAATGTCACCTTTTGCAGTGTTTTGCCGTGAGGGGCATTCCAGCTTCTATTAAAGAGGTAATGCCCCAGGCTATAATAGCCAAGCTCTAGCTACATTTTCCTCTATATGGAATATTAAACACATTACTGGCATCCCATATAATTCTCAAGGACAAGCCATATTAGAAAGAATGAATCTCTCCCTGAAACAGCAGTTGCAAAAGAAAAAGGGGAAAACAGGGACTACTGGCCACCCCATATACAATTGAATCTAGCATTATTGACTTTAAATTTTTTGAGCCTGCCTAAAGGCCAGATGATATCAGCAGCTCGACAGCATCTACAGAAACCAGCTGAAAAGACAGAAGCAGAACAACTGGTTTTGTGGAGAGGTCTGATAACAAAAAGTTGGGAAATAGGTAAAATAATAACTTGGGGGTAGAGATTATGCTTGTGTTTCTCCAGGCCAGAACCAGCAGCCGATTTGGATACCATGAAGACACCTGAAACCTTATCATGAGCCACATGCCGAGGAAGAGATTCCAGGAGGATCCCAATAACCCCCCGGTTGCAGCCATGGTAAGACTGATGCTGAGGAGGACCCCATCTGTCACGAGCAACACCCATCGACCACAGCCACCTACCTGGGGACAGATAAAGAAGCTGTCATAGATGGCAGAAGAAAACCTGAGGAAAGTGGGATAACCGGTCACAGTGAGTAATTTAATGATAACTATGATAGCGGTGATCACCATTGCTATGAGTATTCCTTCAAAAAGGGCTGACACAGAGAACAATTACACTTAATGGGCATATTTATCAATCTTGGCTGGCAATAATACCTGGATGTAATCACTCTATGACACAGTTACACATGCTTTCTGATCTCAGTATTTACCATCATAAATCTGCTCCTATAATTGAGGCATACCATGCTCAAAAACCTATTTGTAAACATAATTGGACCTGGCCAGAAATAAGGAATGTACTTGTTTGGGAAGATTGCATTGCAGAACAGGCAGAGGTGCTGCACAACAATTCCTATGGAATCATTATTGATTGGTCCCCTAAGGGGATGTTTAGCTTGAATTGCACCTCTCAGTCTGTGTGCCACAGCCACACTATGTTCAGCTGGTCTAAACAAAATGGTGAGATGGTAGAAATAGTAAGATATATGGCAAGAGTTCCTATTATCTGGAAACGTGGTGGTATAATGGCACCTCAACCTCAAATGATATGGCCCACTCTAGGGGTTAAACATAAGGATTTGTGGAAACTGTTAATGGCTCTTAAATAAGATCAAAAGTTGGGAAAGAATGAAAAAGCGTCTAGAAGGACAATCTACAAACTTGTCTTTGGATATTGCAAAATTAAAAGAATAAATATTTAAAGCATCCCAGGCACACCTGACCTTAATGCTAGGAACTGGAGTGCTTGAAGGAGCTGCAGACAAGTTAGCAGCTAGTAACCCATTAAAATAGATAAAGACACTTGGAAGCTCTCTGATTTAAACGATGATTGTGCTTTTAATCTGTGTTGTCTTTGTACAGTCTGCAGGTGCGGATCCTGACTCCTGTGAGAAGCAGCTCACCTTGACAAAGCTGCCTTTGCTTTTATCACCTTGCAAACAAAAAAGGGTGACACGTTGGGAACAGGCCCCAAAATCTGGCCATAAACTGGCCCCAAAACTGGCCATAAACAAAATCTCTGTAACACTGTGACATGTTCGTGATGGCCATGATACCCACGCTGAAGGTTGTGGGTTTACCGGAATGAGGGCCAGGAACTCCTGGCCCATCCGGGGCAGAAAACTGCTTAAAGGCATTCCTGAACCACAAAACAATAGCATAAGTGATCTGTGCCTTAAGGACATATTCCTGTTGCAGATAACTAGCCAGAGCCCATCCCTTTGTTTTGGCCTATCCCTTTGTTTCCCATAAGGAATACTTTTAGTTAATCTATAATCTGTAGAAATAATACTAGACATTGCCATGAGGTTGCAGCCCCACAGCTTGCCCATCTTTAAGCTCCCCTAGA